>NC_056742.1:38967377-39099877 GCF_019279795.1 Protopterus annectens | reverse complement strand
CTACTCAATGCTAGAAGTCTAAACCTCAAAATGCACTCACTCGAGGCACTCCTTAAAATGGAGAACACTGACATCTGTGCAGTGACAGAGACCTGATTCAAAGCTCCAGAGAGCACCCCTGCATTACCAGGCTACAATTCATACCACACCTTTCGGCCACCTAACCCAGAACGAAGCACTAAAGGTGGAGGCGTGTCCATATTCATTAAGGATATCCACACCTCCAGGCTAGTTGCACAGCATAATGCATCCGAGATTATCCAAGTGCAACTAACTCTTGGCAAGACCGCAATCCAAATTGTAGCTTGCTACAGACCCCCCACCATTCCCCAGGATTCCCACTCCTCATTTCTTGATACACTGGAAAGTATTAGGGTACAACCCAACACCCTAATAATGGGCAATTTCAACTACCCCACCATTAACTGGGAAAACTACTCATGTACCAACTCTTTTGCTCAATGTTTTCTAGAATTCATAAATTCCAATGCCTTGGATCAACTTATTCACACTCCCACCAGGGGCAGCAATATCCTAGACCTGGTCATTACCAACATGGGAAACCGCTGTTCCACACCAGAGGTCAATTCCTCATTGGTCAGATCCGACCACAAGCTAATCAGCCTAGACATCCACATCCCACCCCACCCCCAATTAGGGAAACCATCGTAAAAAACTTCTCCAAAGCCAACTTCACACTTCTTAAGACAGAAGTGGCAAACTTCACGATACCCATGCAGATGGACAATAGAGGTATGACTGCTGAATCCTACGCAAATGCACTTTATAAGCACTTACACGAGTGCATGGATCATGCTATCCCTAATAGAACCAAGATGTTATCCTCCAAAAAAAGGAAGCCAATCTGGTGGTCCTCTGCCATAAACAAACTCTGCAACAGAAGAAAGAAACTGTTGCAAAAAAGAGTAAAATCCCATGACTGGAGGAACTCCCTGGTCAACCTCAGTAAGAAGCTGAGATCCCTCGTAAAATCATCCAAAGCTAGTTACGAAAACAAAATTGCCACTGACTCTAAAGACAACCACAATGCATTCTATAGCTATGTCAAGTATCTCAATGGGAACACTCTGATATGCTCTGAGTTACAGCACAATGGCGCTAAATATACAGAACATCTGATATTGCCAACATCCTAGCAGATAGATTCAGTGCTAACTTTACCCTGCTCTCACCCGTAGAGGACCCATCTCTATACCGGAAGAATGCAAAGTTCCTATAATTACAGCTGCACAGGTAAAAAACACACTCTCCAAAGCCAAGAACACAACATCCATGGGACCTGACAATATCCCAGGCTGCATTCTACATGAACTACAGAATGAACTGGCACCCTACCTAAGTACCATGTTCAATCATAGCCTCACCTCAGGCTTTGTACCCACTGAATGGTGCACCATGACGGTTATCCCACTCCACAAAGGTGGAGCCATGACAGACCCCGGGAACTACCGCCCCATTAGCCTGATGAGCCTGGTCTGCAAGGCCACGGAACGTATCATCATGGAACTCATAAACAAAGACATTGATAATCTCCAAACTCTGGACCCTACCCAGTTTGGATTTGTAAAATGCAGATCATGTCTCCTAAACCTGACTGACTTCTTTGAAGCAGTCACCAAAGCCATAGATGAGGGTAAAATGGTTCACACAGCTTATCTAGATCTCGCCAAGGCCTTCGACACCATCCCCCACTCTGGAATTATAGATAAGCTCAATAAACTAGGTATAAATCCCTATGTCACAAGATGGGTTGCCAACTGGCTCATGGACAGAACCCACACTGTGAAAGTAGTGGATTCCAAATCCGACTTCAGACCAGTGACAAGTGGAGTACCACAGGGTTCAGTCCTGGGTCCTCTCCTGTTTGGTATCTACTTCTCTGAAGTGCAGGCTAACACAGAAGGTCTTTGGCTAACAAAGTTTGCAGATGACTGCAAACTAGGAGCCATAATCGAAACTCCTAATGATGTGGACGTACTACAAAAGGGCCTCACTGAGACAGATACCTGGTGTCAAAGTCATGGCCTGAAGCTCAATGCCAAAAAGTGTATTATCATCAACTTTGGTAAAAACTCTGTACCCATGAACTACCATATAGCTGGTAGTCTACTTAATGCTGAAAATGTGATAAGAGACCTTGGGACACAGGTGGACAGTAGTCTATCCTTTGATAATCATATCGCCACAGTGGTCAGGAAATCCTTCTACATGGCTCATCTCATCACAAAAGGATTCTCATCCAGAAAAAAAGAGGTCATTGTTCCCCTCTACTCATCACTCATTAGACCCATTATAGAATACAATGCCCCTTTTGGTATGTACCTCACAAGACATCTACAACAACTGGGAAGACCACAGAAATACCTCACAAAGAGGATTACTGGCCTCAAACAGATGCCCTACGCAGACCGCCTCAGAAAACTGCAGCTTTACTCCATCGCATATCGCCTACTCAGGGGCGATCTCTGCCTAACATACAAAGCTATGTCAAACCCAGAGCTGTTGGACATGCTCCACTTAAAGAAATCTCAATCCCTCCGAGCTACACGCTCTAGGGACCTAAACCTTGTCACCACAATAAACATAACATGCTGGAGGGATAGATTCCTGTCCCAGAGACTTCCCATACTCTGGAACAGACTACCTATCTATGTCAAACAGAGCTCCTCATTAGCACTCTTCAAGAAAAATCTTGATGATTGGATGGGAAATGGGAAATTCACCCCAGGGATCACTTCTGTGGCTCTGCTCGACAGGGGCACAGGAAAATAATTTTCTTGTGTGGCGAAAGCCAGGGTGCATTTTTTGGCTATGTTTATATAGGCCCTAGAGCCAATAGCCTAGTACCTACCTACCTATCTACCATATGTAACACCTGAACAACTGGACACTGTATGGGCTACACATACTAATGTCAATCATTGCCTGCAACATATACCCATAAAAAGGTCATAGGAAAGACACCACACACAGGTTTGCAGAAATGGGACTCCTTTAAGTGTGTACCATAATGGTCCTCTATGCCATATCATATAGCTGTTCAAATACTGAAAATCATATAAACGGAGTACTGCAACTGTGAAACAGTTACACTTATACAGTAGTCTGGAAAGGTTCACAACTAGTGCAGTCCAAATAAAGCCCTTCAGAATGTACAATAGTGCTGATAGACTGGGCCACAGGGTACCACACAATCAGTAGTATGTGCTGCAGGTGTGCAGTTCAGCAGCCTCTATCTACACTCTGTACAAACTCAGTAAGAGGTAAAGATGTTTTGTGATCAAATGGGTTCTAATCGGAACATAACAAGGCATAATGCACAGAACAGTCTGTATTGCAGGAGGCAGTAGCAGCTCACCCCTGATACCCCCACATTTGTAACAGCCTACGTCATTTATCGTGCTCCCCACCTGGACTCAATAATACAAGATCATATACCACTGTTACATACACTGGCCTCTACAGTGCATAAGGGTGCACATGAGTTGTGTAGGTGATGCCCACAAATATATGGCTCCAGCCCCACTGTATGTGTGGGGGATACAACAGCAGTGTACTAATGGCAGCAATGGAAGTGTGATTACTCACAGCCCACTACAGAACAACCACCAACAGCATGACATATGTGCAAAGCTTGGTATGTAGATGGGGACAGAGGCTGGAACACAGGCATATATGTGGAACACTGTTGCCATGCACTAAGCAAGGTGCTGGTGGTACAGGATATTCTGCAACATACCCTTAGTCAGGGAATTGAGGTTAGATATAGACATGGATGTAGCTATGTACTGGTAGCACGCAACACACACACTGCCAGTGTAATATCTGACACAGGACCTATGTGGTGGATGGACAACACACGATAGGCATACCTCTGCCCAGCAAGAGGTTAGGCCCACAGTATTGAGCTATGCAGACAGACTGCATTCCAAGGTACACTAGTATGTACACACACATACACCCTGTAACACCAGCACTATGCAAAGCATTACAAAACTCTACCCACAGTCTGTCTGTAGTTCCTGAACCTCCTACAAATTTGTGTCTGCTCTGAGTGTGCAGGTTCTCCTGTAAGAGGTATTGCTACCTGCTGCCTGTATCACTGATGCCCACACACAGGACAGATGTCCATCACACAGGAAATGTAAAGGGACCATGGCCACATGCTGTAGGGAGTTATAGTGGGTGGTTGCCATGACAGTGGTAATTCAATGTAGTACACGTGTAATTATATGGCTATCTGGATAAGTATATGTACATATATTTACGCCATATGTCCTGGATATGGAGTGTAGCCATATGCCAGCCCCTGCAGTCCCACAGTAGTAGTGCAAGGAGATGACAGCTATGCATACCAGATATATTACTAGACTATTGCTACTGTCATTGGGATTGTCTTCACAGACATGGTGTGTGTGTAGATGCTGACATCTGCTTATAACATGTGTGCCATTGGCTACTGACAGACATCCTAAGAAAATCATTGTAAGGTACCGCTACTAGCATGTAATGCCCCTGTGGAGTGCAGCAGAGATATTGACCACCATATGTGGAACTTTGGACATGACCTGTACAGTCCAGCGGTATACACATGATCCCTTAGTGCACCACATGTGTACGAGGCCTGACAATATGGATGTAGAGAGCCATGTAGATGTGTATAACACGTAACTACTGGTATACATTTGGCACCATAGGTGTTGGATTCACACACTCCTGTCTGGCCTGGCACATAATGCTCACTGGTACAGGGCTGCCATGGACACATACCACCCACTAGATATTGACATACATCTTTACAGCATCCCACTGCTCTGTTGGACATTCATAACACTTAAGGGAGGGCCAGCAGCAGTTCATCTGGTAAGTATCTGCACATAACATCCCTCTGATTAAGTACACTAAGCTGCTAGGCATGCAACAATGCACTTTGCAGACTACAGACAGACTGGCTCAAAACTGGCCTACTTCTCATATGGGGTAATGCACATGTACCTGCATATATAGCAGGCTCAACAGCCATGTCACAGCACAGGGTAAGATACACTTGTGTGACACTGCATAACCACAACCAATGTGAACACAGTCACAGCCACATATGGTACGCTAGCATAATATTACAGTATATGGACTATCTGTTCTACACCATCCTCATATGTGCCACTCACAGAATGACCCTACATATACTGGGCTGCTACACAGTTTCTCATGACGGCTGTCTGTGGTATGGGACATGTGTGTGTATGGCCCTACAACCATGTAGATGTTTCTGACAGTTTTAACAGATTCTTTACTGAGACAATTCAAGCCCTAGCTAGCCATCTACCTCCTAGCTCCCCTGGTCCTGAAAGTAGCACCACTAAAAACCTACTCGCATTCAGCTTCCAACCAGTCACCATTTCACTTATCCGTACCTTGATCAAAAAATTAAAACCCACTACACTTTCTGCTGATCAACTCCCTGCTGAGTACCTACAAAAATCAGCTGATGCTATTGCTTACCCCATCTCAATACTAATCAATCAAACCATAGTAGAAGCTAAAATTCCCACCATCTGGAAAATATCCTATGTAATCCCACTTCACAAAGGAGGCAGCTCCACTGAATTCTCCAATTATAGGCCAATAGCTATACTCTCTCCACTTATGGAAAAATGTATTCATAGACAACTCATGCACCACCTAATCCAGAATCACCTTATGGCAGACAGTCAACATGGCTTCCGTCCTCCTTACAGCACTACGTCAGCCCTCCTAGCATTTACCAACACCATAAACCATAATCGCAAAGTACAGTTGTGTACCTACCATAAATGTAGATGTTCAAGTGTATTTACTGTTGCAGTCATTACTCTTGGGTTATCCTGCTGGCAGGCTACCCGCAGTCGGACAGAATTCCAAAGTCTAGGTCCGGCGTCGGTTGCTGTCGCCTCTTCCCTGATGTCAGTGCGCCAGGGGTATAAAAGATGCAACCAACGACATTTTCTTCAGTTTTTCTTGCCCCAGATGTCAGGTGCCCCAATATTGGAAGGCTGAAAGAATACGCCAATAAAAATACATGCACAAAAATAACATGCCCTTCACCTACAAGCAAATACACCAAAAAGGTTGTATAGGATAGAGAAGTGCAGATAAGTCCCAGCAAAGAAAAGGGGGATGGTGGGTGGGTAACCTGGACTGCAACAGTGAATACACTCAAACATCTACATTTATGGTAGGTACACAACTGTACTATGTTCATCATGATGTCCTTGAAGGATGCATCTGCAGTCATAACATATGGGTTGTCCTGCCTCAGGCAGCCCTTCGGTTGGCCGGATTCCAAAGTCTGGGTCTGGCCTCGGCTGATGTCGCACTTCACCCGACGTCAGTGCTTCTGGGGTATAAAGGCATCAGCCGACGCCATTTTCCTCAGTCTTTCTTGCCGCGCGGTGCCCGAAGCAGAAGCTGTTCGCAAGTGCCGGTCGGTCAGATCCAGAGATTTCAGCTACTGAAGACTTCTAAAAAAGCTAAGTACCCCGTTGGGGACTCTTTCTTGCCTCAGCCGATGTCAGACAAAGTAAATAATTGTTTAACTTGTGGGAAACAAATACCTCATAAGGATTTCCACTCTTACTGCCTTCCTTGCTTAGGCCCAGACCATGACGTATCAGCTTGTTTAGCCTGTGCTTCCTTCAACCGACGGACACTTAGACGTCGGTCGGAGTTTGCAGAAGAGTTTTTTGGATCCGCTTTTGCATATAAAATGCCGTCGGAGACTCCGACTACACATTTAGCCAAAAAACGCAATGAAAAGGACCAACATCCGTGGCCCGCGGTTTTGGCTGAAACCACGGTTAGGCCTACCGCGAGTGTCTCGGTTTCGGCTGAAACCGAGTCCTCGGTTCTTCCTTCTGCTGAAAACATACCTCCGACAACCGAGGCCAAAGAGGCCCCGGCTGAGTCGGCTACAGAAATTCCTACCGAAGAAGCAGGCGCACAAGATTTGTCCGACACCATTCCGTTGGACATTTTTACTCCTGCACGTGGGGCAGCTAGGCCCCCTGCTTCTATGTCCATTAAGGCCTTCTCCAGGGCTAAAGCAGCTAAAATTTCAAAGGCTTTACCAACAAAATCTTCATCTCAGAGACCTTCCTCTAGTTCTCAGATTCTCAGCCTTGCTGAGGACCTTACATCTCTGATTAGGGGTTCCCAACCTCACCCAGACAGGGCATCACAACCTCCTCCTGACAAAAGGCCTAGGACTGAACCCCCTGAACCTCTCTCCTCTGATTATTCCTCGGATGGATCTGATTTATCAGACCATCAGGAAGGACCATACTCACCTTATGAGGACTCGGATGCAGAAGACTCAATTCCTTCTGCTTCCCCCCCAGAAGAATTTTCCTTTGGGGAGACGTTGCACTCAATGAGGGAACACTTTCAATGGCAGGGTCAGGATTTTTCTGATTCTAGGAAAAGACTAAGGACCTTTTTACACTTGCCACAGCATAGGCCTTTAGCCATCCCACCTGTACTATCAGTTGTTGATGATGCATACAATGATGTCAGTTCTGCCCCTGAGTCTCTTCCCCTGGCCCCTGCCATACCTGACAGATATTACAGGGTCCCGGATTCTCACTTCCACTTGTATAAGGCCCATGCTGCAGACCCAGAAACTATTTCTCAGGGCCCAAAGGGTGTTGCAGCTGCCACTGCCAAAAACCCCCTACCCTCTGAAAGAGAGTCAAGAGCATTAGAGAGATGGGGAAAAAAAGGTTTACACATCTGCTACTCTTTCTGCCAGGGCTTTAAACTGTCAATTCCATATGATACAGTACCAAGAATTTTTGTTAGATCAGCTGAATAAAAAGCTTTCCTCTCCTGAACCTTTAGACCGTAAGTCCCTTCAGGATTTGGTACACAACTCTCAGCAGGTCAGTAATCATTTCTTAAAATGTGGCTATGATGCACTGGAGGCTTCATTTAGATCAGCTATGACTGGAGCAGTGATTCGGAGGCATGCCTGGCTAAAAGAGCAATCCTTGCCAGACCATGTCAAGTCTAAACTCCTAGATGCTCCTATGGAGACACAAAGTTTATTTGGCTCCCCTGCACAGGAGATTCTAAAGAAAGTGGAAGAAAAAGCTAAATCTGTGCAAGCAGTCAAGGATTTTCTGCAGGTCCAACCTCCGAGGTTCAGCAGAAACTGGCCTTCAAAGAATTGGTCCTTTCCAGACACCCCCAGAGCACAGAGGGGCAGGAATAGACGCCAAAGAGGCAGAGGTCAATCAAGAGGTGCCTACAGGGGTCGTCAGTGGCAACCTGCCAACCAGAGGAGTACCGCCACAGCTGCAACTACAACCACTCCCACAGGACAAACACAATGACTTGGCTCTGATTCCGCCTACCAGGGAACAACTGGAAGCACCCTTGGGCGGAAAGTTAGCTTTATTTTCAAAAAACTGGCATTGCATTACAGGAGACAAATGGACTTTGCAAACAATAGACAAAGGCTACAGGTTTCACTTCCACACTTTACCAAAAAAGAGAGGAATGCCAAACCTTCCACCAAGCCAGAAGCCAGAGGCTCTAAAACAAATCATCAACTTACTTCGCATGAGAGCAATAGAAAGGGTACCATCTATGGAACAAGGCCAAGGATTTTACTCCAGACTATTCCTTGTACCAAGAAAAGAAACTCAATGGAGGCCTATGCTCGACTTGTCCGCACTAAACACATATCTCATTGTACCAAAATTCAAGATGCTGACCCTACAGCAGCTTCTTCCCATGTTGGGCAAGGAGTCTTGGCTGGTGACTCTAGATCTCAAGGAGGCATACCTGCACGTCCCTATATGACCAGATTGCAGAAGACACCTCAGATTTCTTGCAGGATCAGAGCATTATCAATTCTCAGCATTGCCCTTTGGCTTATCTACTGCGCCCAGAGTATTCACGAAATGCCTGGCATCAGTAATTGCACATTGCAGGGTTCAGGGAATTCAGATCTACCCATACCTGGACGACTGCCTAATACAAGCGGACAACAAGACAAAAATAATACAGGATTTGGCCTGTCATACAACTGTTACAAGCCTTGGGATACACAGTCAACATCCAGAAGTCAAGACTAGTGCCATCCCAAAGGATAACATTTTTGGGTGCAGATCTGGACACAATAACTCAGATGGCTTTTCTCACAAAAGAAAAACAAAAGCAACTACCAGTCTACTTCATGGCTTTGACAAGACAAACTCAGCTTACTGCAAGGAAAGTCCTGCAGGCCCTGGGTTACATGGCATCCTGCATAATCTTGATCCCGCATGCCAGGCTGCATATGAGAAAATTACAATGGTACCTAAGGAATGTATGGTCTCAACACATACACAGTCTAGAAACCATGATACCAATCATTCCATGCCTGAAAAAAGAATTCCTGTGGTGGGCTCAGGCCTGCCAGACCAACAGAGGGTTGCCCTTCAACAAGAAAAACATACTCAGCTAAATGGAAGAGATTTCTCATTTGGAGTGCATCAAAGGGTACAAATGTCACACTGGCAAACCTAGCACACATCCTAGAATACTTAGCGGAACTGTTCCACAATGGCCTGTCCTATTCTTCCATTAAGATTCATGCTTCAGCAATTTCAGCAGAGTACAACATGGATCCTCCTATCTTCTCTCACCCTCTCCTCAGACAATTTTTAAGAGGGATCAAAAATGTAAAACCTCCAAGGAAACCACCTCTGCCTGCATGGGATCTCAATTTTGTGCTGGAAAAAATTAACACTTCCCCCTTTTGAACCAGCAGCATCAGCAGACTTATAGTTCTTATCTTGGAAAACTGCTTTCCTTCTAGCAATCACTTCAGCAAGAAGAGTATCCGAGTTACAGGCATTAATGGCAGTGCAGCCTTTCCTTATCTTTCACCAGGATAGAGTGTCTCTGAGAACCAATCCTACTTTCATGCCAAAGGTGGTATCCAGGGTATCCTTGAACCAAGCCATTCATTTGCCTACGTTCTTCCCTAACCCACAGAACAGGGGGGAAAAAACTATTGCACACCTTGGATGTACACAGACAACTACGCTACTATCTGGACAGAACTAAAACCAGCAGAAAAACTGACCAACTTCTGGTAGCATATGCAACTGGAGTGCAAGGAAAAGCAATTTCCAAACAGACAATTTCAAAATGGATAGGAAATTGCATTCGATTCTGCTACTCTTTTCATGGAAGGACAACTCCTGAAAATATCAGGCCTCACTCCACAAGAGCCACAGCCACCACTACAGCTTTCCTACGAGGAGTGGCTACCAAAGACATTTTAGAAGCTGCTACTTGGAGCTCCGTGCATACATTTGCCAAGCATTACAATCTACCTTTATACTCCAGGTCCCGAGCAGGTTTTGCAACTGCAGTTTTACAGGGGATCTTAACTACACCATCATTATCTTAGTACCTCCTCCCCCAGTTTGGCTATGGTATTCTACCCATATGTTATGACTGCAGATGCATCCTTGAAGGACATAGTACAGTTTTGTACCTACCATAAATGTAGATGGCCGATAGGTATGCATCTGCAGTCAGGATTGCCCACCCTCCTTCCCCTCTGTGGTATTCCTAGGGTGCTTACCCCTCTTTTTAGCTAGCTGGGGCAATCTATTATGGTGTATTTGTTTGTATGTATATATATATATATATATATATATATATATATATATATATATATATATATATATATATATATATATATATTTTGCTTACTACTGTTTGGAATTTTCAACATTTATCCAAATTTAGCCTTCCTAGAGGGCACCTGGCATCTGGGGCAAGAAACACTGAGGAAAATGGCGTCGGCTGATGCCTTTATACCCCAGAAGCTCTGACGTCAGGTGAAGTGCGACATCAGCCGAGGCCAGACCCAGACTTTGGAATCCGGCCGACCGAAGGGCTGCCTGAGGCAGGACAACCCATATGTTATGACTGCAGATGCATACCTAGCGGACATCTACATTTATGGTAGGTACAAAACTGTACTTTTCACTGTTGCAGTCATTACTCTTGGGTTGAATCCCAAAGCTGAGGTAGGGTGGCTGGGCTAAATAGGATTAGGAGAGGCTATGAGGCCCTCCAGAACTGCAGTGGCAAAGCCTGCTCTGGACTTAGAGTAAAGAGGTAAGTGGTAGTGCTTTGTGAAGGTGTGCACTGAACTCCAGGTTGCAGCCTCTAAGATATCTTTGGTTGGTACTCCTCTGAAGAAGGCTGCTGAAGTGGCTGCTGCTCTGTTGGAATGAGGTCTAATGTCCTTAGGCACTGATTTGCCGTGCTGAAAATAGCAGAAACTGATGCAATGGCCTATCCATTTAGAAATAGTCTGTTTTGAGATAGCCTTTCCTTGTGAACCTGCAGCATATGACACTAAAAGTTGCTCAGTCTTTCTGAAAGCTTTAGTTCTGTCCAAGTAGAATCTTAACTGCTTGTGTATGTCAGAATGCAGAATTTTCTCACCCTTGTTCTGTGGATTAGGATAAAAGGTTGGTAAGTGAATGGTTTGGTTGAGGGCCACACTGGACACCACCTTAGGCATAAATGTAGGGTTCGTTCTCAGAGAAACCCTGTCTGGATGGAAAATTATGAAAGGTTCCACAGCCATGAGTGCTTGTAACTCTGAGACTCACCTTGCAAAGGTTATTGCTAAGAGCAGAGCTGTTTTCCAGGATAAGAATTTTATATCTGCTGTTGATGCTGGCTCGAAAGGAGGCAGTGTGAGTTTTTCCAAAACATAATTGAGGTCCCAGGCCGGAATTGGTGCTCTCCTTGGAGGCTTAATGTTTTTATCCCCTCTGAGGTACTGCCTTATTAAAGGATGAGAATAGTTAGGTGGTTCCGTATTGTAATGGGCTGAAATGGCAGAGGCATGAATCTTAATAGATGAGAAAGAAAGGCCTTTGTTTAGCATCTCAGTTAGGTATTGTAAAATCTGAGGGATATTTGGTACACACGTGTCTATGCCTTGTTCCTGGTTCCAAGTAGAGAATCTCTTCCATTTTTCTGCATAAGATTTTCTGGTACTGGGTCTCCTGGCCTCCAAGATAACATCCATAACAGCTTTTGTAAGAGGAGTGTTCTGAATGGCTACATTATCCGCCATGCTGCCAGATTTAAGGTCCTGAGTTGACTGTGCAGAATCTGACTGTTTTGTTGGGTCAGCAAGTGAGAAGTTTGAGGCAGTATCCATGCTAGACCTTGAGACAAGCTCTTCAGGATTGGGTACCAGTGCTGGTGTAGCCAGTCTGGTGCAATCAGTATCATTTTTGGCTTCTCTTGTCTGACCTTTAGGAGTACTCTGGGAAGGAGAGGCGATGGGGGAAAGGCATATACTGTTAGATTTTTCCAGCTGAAGGATAGGGCGTCCACTTTCCATGCTTGCTTGTGATAAATCCTTGTGCAAAATCTCTGCAATTGGCAGTTGTGAGGGGAGGCAAATAGATCTATGTCTGGGTATCCCCATTTCTTTATTATCATGCTGAAGACTTGTGGATCCAGTTTCCATTCGTGGGGATCCATGAGGTTTCTGCTTAGTTCGTCTGCCAGAGTATTTGTTTTTCCTGTCAGGAATTGTGCTTGCAGGTGAACTTGAAAGGCCAATGCTGTGTCCCATAAGGTCATTGCTTGTCTGCAGAGGGGGTAGGAATGTGTACCTCCCTGTTTGTTTATGTACCACATAACCGTAGTGTTGTCTGTCTTTATCAGTAACTGTCCTGGATGAAGTAGGTCCTTGAAAGCTGTCAGGGCATTTTGAACAGCTAGCATCTCTTTTTGATTGATGTGTAGATGCATCTGGTTTGCAGGCCATGTGCTCTGAATACATTTTCCTGCCATGCTTTAGTAGAATGTCTTTGTTCTCTGCTTGAATTAGGCAGTCGTCCAAGTAGGGGTATATTTGAATTCCTTTTTGTCTGCAAAATGCAATTACTGGTGCCAGGCATTTTGTGAAGACTCTGGGCGCAGTAGATAAGCCAAAGGGCAGAGCAGAGAATTGGTAATGCATTGAGCCAGCTATGAATCTGAGGTATCTTCTGCAAGATTGTCTGATTGGGACATGCAGGTATGCCTCTTTTAGGTCCAAAGTCACGAGCCAAGCTTTCTTGCCCAGAATGGGCAGTAGCTGCAATAGAGTCAACATCTTGAATTTTGGAACTTCCAGAAATGTATTTAGTATAGACAGGTCCAGTATTGGTCTCCAGGTTTTGTCCTTTCTGGGTACTAGGAAAAGTCTGGAGTAAAATCCTTGCCCCTGCTCTTGTTGTGGTACATGCTGAATGGCTCTCATATCCATGAGGGCTGTAATTTGTTTTTGTGCCTCTGCCCATTGATTGTGTGGCAGGTCTGGCATACCTTTTGACCTTGGTAAAGTGTGAAAATGGAACCTGTAGCCTTGGGACACTATGTTCAGGACCCATTTGTCTTGGGTAATCCTTTGCCAATTTGATGAAAAAAGTGCTATTTTTCCCCCTAAGGGGGCTGCCAAAAGAAAAGTGCTTGGATCTGGTAGAGGAAAGTCATTGGGACTGTTTCCTGAAAGGTTGTGATTTGTCTTCTCTGCTTTTGGAGGTAGGAGCACCCCATTGTTTAGGCCTGTATGAGCCTTGGGGCTGAGATCTGCCTCTGGGACACCTGTATCTGCCTCTTTGTGGTCTGTCTGATGCTGGAAAGGACCAATTTTTAGAAGGCCAGTTTCTGCTAAACCTGGGTGGCTGTACCTGTAAGAAATCCTTGACTGTCTGCATGAATTTTGCTTTATCCTCCATTTTTTTCAACACCTCTTCTGCTTTAGTACCAAACAAAGTATCATGCTGTAGTGGTGCATCTAATAATTTTGCTTTAACATGATCAGGCAGATTTTGTTCCTTTAACCAAGCATGCCTTCTAATAACAGAACCTGTAACAGCGGCCCTGCAAGAGGCCTCCAGAGAATCATAACCACATTGCAAAGCATGCTTTCCCACTTGTTCAGCTGCATGCGATAAATCCTGCAATTCCTTGTTCTCTGAACATTCAGTATTTGTCAACATTTTCTGTTTAAGCAGTGACATTAAATATTGCTGATATTTAAGCATATGAAACTGTCAATTTAAAGCCCTTACAGCCAGGGTTGCAGATGTGTAGACTTTTTTCCCTCATCTGTCTAGAGACCTGGAATCCCTATCAGGGGGGACAGGGTTTTTTTGCAGTGGAAGCTTTAACCCCCTTGGGACCCCAAGATATAGTTTCTGGGTCAGCAGTGGGGTTTTTATACAGGAATTTATGTGAATCCGGGACCCTGTAGTATCTGTCTGGCTTAGCAGGTGCAGGGGGTAAAGAGTCTGGGGACAGGCCGGACTCTGAAAATACATCATCTACAATGTCTAGAACAGATGAAATAGAAAGGGGTCTGCGCTGAGGAAGTAGCAGAAAGTATCTGAGCCTTTTCTTAGATTCAGAATAATCTTGGCTGTCCCAGTGGAAATGTTCCCTCATGGTATGCAGGGTTTCCCCAAAAGAATAATCCTCAGGAGGAGAGGCTGAAGGGATGGATTCTTCAGCATCAGAATCCTCATAGGGAAGCATGGAGTAATCCTGTTCAGAAGAGGAATCAGAGGAAATAGAAACCTGATCAGAAGAATCATACTCTGTCTCTTGCCTAGGCCTCTTATCAGGAGGGGGATGGGAGCCCCTGATCAAAGTAATTAAGTCTTCGGACATTTTAAGCATCTGTTTTTTAGGCATGAAAGTCTGAGTAGGAGAATGCTGTACTTGTTTCTTTGTCTTTAGTGCTGCTTTAGTCTTTGAAGCTGAAGATGGCTTAATATATAGTTGTGTAGGTCTGAAGACACCCTCAGAAGCCGATGCCTGTTCAGTGGCTCCAGACCCATCTGAAGGAATGATTTCCGAGTGTCCAATATCTTGAGTTTCCAGAGGCCCAGTCGGCTCCACGTGGGAGTCGGAAGCGGCCTGTGGCTCTGAGGTAGCGGGCGCCAGGGGCTGCGAAAGCACCTCACTGAGAACCGGTGAACCGGCGACTGGCCTAGCAGAGGCTTCATCGTCAGTTTTGGACCTCGGATGCCTATCTTTTTCCTTGTCCTTGCATTTTTTGTAAACTCCAGTTGTCATCTGATCCGACGGCATTATATAATTAAATCTTCGGCCAAAGTAATGGAATGCAAAATCGAACCAACACTTGATAGTGCGTTGGTTAAATCTAGCACAAAACCGACAACTAGAAACGTTATGATCAGGGCCTAGGCAAGGAATACAGTAAGAGTGAAAATCCTTATGAGGTATTTGCTTCCCACAAGAAATTCAATTGTTAACTTTTTCTGACATCGGTCTGGAGTAAGAAAAAAAGTTTCCCCAACGGGGTACTTAGCTTTAATGAAGACTTCGGTTCTGAAATTCGAATTTGAAAATCTCAGGAGTCAGCCGATCAGCACTTGCGAACTGCTTTTGCTTCGGGCATCGCGCGTCAAGAAAGACTGAAGAAAATGGTGTCGGTTGCATTTTTTATACCCCTGATGCACTGATGTCAGGGAAGAGGCGACAGCAACCGATGCCGGACCTAGACTTTGCAATTCTGGCCGACTGTGGGTAGCCTGCCAGCAGGATAACCCAAAAGTAATGACTGCAACAGTGAAACACGATGAACATCAATAATTATATATCCTCAGCCCTCTTCTTGGATCTTTCCAAGGCATTTGATATGGTTGATCACCAACTTTGAATCCACACCCTGCAAACATTCTGTCTAGATACCAGAGCCCTTCAATGGTTTCAATCCTACCTGAATGGTCGACAGCAGGCTGTCCTCTGGCAGAACAAACTCTCTAATCTTCTACCTAACACCCTTAGAGTACCACAAGACTCTGTACTAGGGCCCTTACTGTACTGCATCTTCATTAACGACCTTTATACTGTCATCCCAAAAGTCAGCTGTATCCAATATGCTGATGACTCTACTCTGATTTGCTCGGCCACATCTCCAATAGAGTTATGGTCAGCTACCCAGACCACCTTTAATACAATAGAAAACTGACTTTCTGAACGTCATCTGATCCTAAATCCCAAAAAAACTAAAATGTTGTTATTTTCACTGACATGTAGGTCTACCGCTTTCACCTTTACCATAAATTCAAATGATGGCACAATAATCTCCCCTGAACCCTCTACAAAACTATTAGGTATCATCATAGATAATAATCTAAAATTCGACCTACATGTTAACCAAACTATCAAAACCATCAATAAAAAACTAGGGTCGCTTTACAGAATAAAAGCCTTCCTAACCCCTCCAGCTAAAATTGCCATAGCTCACTTTCACCTTCTTTCAACCCTTCTGTATGTATCCCCTCTACTCTTGAATTTAAACAAGACTGTCCTTAACAAACTCTCAATTTGCTACAACCATATTGCCAAGTTTGCCACTGGGCTGCCTTTTAGGACACATCATTGCATCAATCTAAATCATCTTAGGTGGCTTGAACTACCCAGCCTAATCCAGTATAACCAACTGATTATGGCCTATAAAATCCTCTATAATCCAGACAATAGTCCTGCACTTAAAAAATATTATCATCCCCTATAACAATCCTGGACCACTTCAATCCTGTAACAAACTATTAATTCAGACTAGCAAAATGAATAACACAGTCGGTGACTCTCTCTTTGCAAACTCTGTAAATAGATCCTGGAACTCTCTTCCAGCTGATATTACCTTACTTTCCACAATTTTAGGTCAATTTAAAACTAGACTCAAACAACATTTGTCACTTAACTGGCTATGTCAGTGTATCAAGCCTGGCTAACTCTCTCTAGAATGTGTAAAAATCTGTTAACCAGTTTACTGCGTAATTTAATTTAATCCTGACTTATGCTCGGGATTAACTCTAACCTGTGGAACTTGTTTAACTTGCTTACTTATGTAATCTCCGTAAATAGTCTGTAATATGTAGTGCTGGTATTATGTAATGCTGTATCTGCTTACCCTTGGAGCTTTTCTCCCCGGGCCTCCGCTGAAAATGGACATGCATCCAGTTGGACTATCCCGGTCAACAAATGTAAAATAAAATAAAAATAAAAACAAAATGTGCAGCACAATGGTACCGTACAGTGGAGCAGCATATAGCATCTGAGAGAAAGGGAGGTAGAACAATGACACCTACCACAGTCTGTACACAGGCTGAGGTACATATTAACAATACACACACACTGCCGACATTCACCATCACTACACAGACCTCAGTACTGTACAATCACCCCCAGAATGTCCAGCTTATTTCATGAAATATAACCACTACTGTACATGACATGTGTAGCAATCTGATATATCACTGGCTTGTTTTCAGATATGATGACAGTATTTATAGTGAACAGCACATATGCATCACTTCATGCATGCCATATGTACAAAGGTTGACAGAGGTGTGGCTGACAGCACATACACAGGGCCAGTATAGACATGTTACTTTGTAACAGGGTTTGTTGCAACATATGTCCTATGAGGGATATGAAGTCAGTAACTGTCATGGCCTTCACCATCTACAGACTGCAGTCCTCACACTACCTTCTGCATTCCACAGATTGTTGCACTGTGGCTAACACATGAAACCATAGGCACAACACTGCCCAGTCCGCAGATGACCCTGCAGATGGGGATTCCTCATATACATGGAACTAACATGGGAGGTATTGCGACATGTATGACAGGCATATCCAAACACTGTTAACCCAACATTACTCCAAATGCAGTATGGCAGCACTTACAGTCTGTAGTCAGGTCAGGCACATCCCCCTCCTGTTGGTTTCCCTCTTTCCACAGTGTATATTGTTAGAGGTAAATCCCCAATCCATCTAGGATGCTGTTTGCCAAACATCAAATCTAGTTCCTGCTCACAGTGACTGCAAAGGCTCAACACCACCATGATGTTCCTAGGTATTGGAGTGTGTTTCCATGCAATTGGCTATGGGAGTGTTACCACAGCTGTTACACATGCAATCAGCTAGGGGAGGGCTGCAATTCGTGCAGAGGCCATCAGCTGATCATGAGCATCACATAACATACACATGCTGCTGCCTAAGTAAGGCAGGTGTGGGTCCTCCACATCCACCACAGAGCCAGTGGGGGAGGCAGACAGATGCAGATACATGTCAGGGTGGTGTGGGAGGGTAAAACTGAATCATGTTTGTGTCACACACCTACCAGCACAGGGTATCAACCCCCCGACAACTATGTAGTGCTATCACAGTTCGATGCAGTTATTGGATGCACCACATGGGTTACCTGATGTGGAACACTCAGAACATATATGTCAGGGTGAGTGACATCTGCAACAGGAATATGTTACATATACGGTAGGTGTCGTACACATGCCTGTCTGCATGAACATGTGCCAACGTCAACACAGGCACACTCACACAGGGATGCACACACAATGACACACATGGCAGGGCCAGGAGTGCAACTCATCAGTAGTGGGATTGCCACAACACATTAATGTGCAGGTATTACCTGCACCACACGGGTCATACGGAGGCGATATGGGCAAAGAGTAGGAGGAAATGTCAGACATCAGACAGCATGCTTCAGTATGCCCTGGGGGGTTGTAGTGAGTGTGGATGTGGACATATGCACCATACAACACACACACATGTACACACAGGGTGCCAGTTCTGACATGCATGGGTGCATGTCTACACTGGTGTGTGGTGGTAATCCATGCCAGCAGGCTGTACAAGGGTAGGCAATGGGTATACCATGGCATCACAGGCCACATGACAATGGTCTGCATTGTGGCTCAGGGCTGTAGTTACTGCATTTGCCCACACAGGTGGGTACTGCATCTTCAATCCAGTCAGCTGGGTGACTATTGTGTGTGGCCAATTCTGTACACCACATGCCATGTATGTGTTCCTTAGTCCATGACATGGATGGTGTCTGGGATGTGCACACCTCCCACATGCATGTACAGTGACATGTGGAACTGTACCTGGGGTCTGACCCATGTTGTGAACACAGATTATCAGTTGTGCCAGTCTTGCCTTGTGGGTGTCCCAGTATTGAGGGTGGTGCTGCAGGGCTGCCCTTGTCGGATGCACATAGTACACTCCCTATACATGGTTGAGCACAGGTAGTGTCTTGTTTGGCATCCCTTTTACTGTATGTGCGAGTCGGAGAGAGGTGTCATTCCCTGGGTCCCAACTGTGTCAGTGCATGTACTATGCATTGCCTCTTTGCCAAGGCCAGGGCATACTGGGCATGCCTCCTTCTGCCTACTGGGGCTGGCTCAAGTTGTTCCTCCTCTGAGTCACTCTGTGCCTGTGCAGGTCATGGCACTAGTGGGGAGCTGTGTGGCCCTGCCCAATGCTGTTCCTGCTGCAGCTGTTTCCACAGGATCATATTGTGTAGCATGGCACATACAAGGAAAATTTGGGCATATGTAGTTGGTGAGTACTGCAAGGCTCCACCGGATGTGTCCAGGCACCGGAACCATCACTTGAGCATCCCAACCACGTACTTTATTATGATTCGTGTTTGTGCGTGTGCCTCATTATGGAGTACTTGTTCGGGTGTGTGTGCATTTCTGATGGGTGTCATCAGCCATGGCTCCAGTGTGTATCCAGCATCCCCCACTAGGTGACCGTGTGGGATGACCCCTTTGGCAAATGTCTGGTACAGCTGCGTCAGATGCCAGATGTGGGAATCATGGTAGCTTCCAGGGCAGCCAGCACACAGGTTCATTATTACGCCCTGAGCATCACACATTACCTGGCAGTTGATAGAGGGGAAGCTCTTGCGGTTGATGTAGATCC
Organism: Protopterus annectens; assembly: GCF_019279795.1. Classification (NCBI taxonomy): domain Eukaryota; kingdom Metazoa; phylum Chordata; order Ceratodontiformes; family Protopteridae; genus Protopterus; species Protopterus annectens. The sequence continues at coordinate 39,080,026 of NC_056742.1, read as the reverse complement.
TACCCCGCTCACCTGGTGGTGCTTTAATGCATATGCACGTGCAGTCTATTGCACCCACTACCTCAGGGTATTCTGCTATTTGGTGGAAGAAAAGCATATTTCTGGCAAACGCCTCATGGGTGATGGAGAAATATACATGCTCACAGACATGTGCTGACATGGCATCCAGGAACTGGTGGAGTACCCTGGATGCTGATGCCAGTGAAATCCCCATCATATCCCCAGTTGGCTTTTGGAAGGTACCTGTAGCTAGTATTCTTAGGCCTACACAAACCTTGGTATCCACTGGGATGGGTTCCCCTCTGTTGGTTGCGTGTCAGACATGGCCAGCACAGCTCAAAAATATGCTGTAGGAGGTCCCTGTCCACCCTATAGCACTCCACTATCTCCAGCTCATGTAGCCCTTGGTAGGTTACCCTGGGTTTGTACACTCTTCTCCGTCTCCTCACTGTGGGTTGCTCAGCAGCATTCACATCCTCATCACCCTCAGCCTCATGCTGGTTTACGATAGCAAAAGCAGCCCCTAACATTTTTTCTCTTGCTTTCATTTTGTAAAATTTCCCCATCTGTATACACCGGTGGTGCAGAGTTTTGGGGAAAAGCAAGGGGGAAAGGTGTTTGCATAGTTTATAGTGGTGTGCTGGGCTGGTCTGCTGCCTGTGTAATTGGCCGATTCTGATACATTTCACCTGTCAGCTAAGCTAGTTCTCCTTGATTATCTTCCTGCTGCTGTTTTCCCTTCCCAATGCCTCCCTGCTTAAGCCCAGGAGCGCGCTGTGCAAACAGAGTGCTCAAATGTACACAGAGCTGCTTTTTCCTGTTTTAACTTCCTTTTTCTTCCTGTACAACACCCGCTTACACTTTGTAGGGAGTGGTAGACAGGTTTAGACACACCCCTAGCTTATCTGTGCTAAGCTAGGAGCAATCATGAGCCACTGGGCTCCAATCCACTTACAGTTTGCCTGACACACACCCCCATGATGCCACCTATATCCTAGTCTTGCGCCCAGCTATTTATACTCTTACACTTTTGGGATCTGCCTCACACCATGGGAAAATCTGGGATTCACTAACCCTTCCCTCATTTACATAGGATTGCTTGCTAATGCATAGTTACATGTCCCACACTGAGGCTCCCCCCTTAGCAACCATTACTCACTGGACAGGTTGCCTTATGACTGCCATTGACTTACATGGCAGAATACTGAATTTAGTTAGAATGCTTATTTTAGGTTTATTTTATTAATTTCTCCCCGATCCCGTTTGCGCGTCACTGCCCTATGCTTAACCAGGCGAGCTCGGCAAAAAGAAAATGAAAAGTTGTTTATTTTATTTTCTTTTTTTACATTTTGCAATGCCAATGGCCTTCTACTTGGACATTGGCATGCTTCCTCAATAATATGTAGCCTTTATTTGGAGCTGCCATAGCTCCGTTTTGTAGATTGCAGGACTGTACTCTGTTACTAACAGAGTACATTTCTGCACATTGCACTCATCCTGCACGGATGGCTGCTAGCTTCCTGGATCACATATTTCCGTCATTTGCATGATTTTTCACCTGCAAATGAGGGTAATTTGCATGCAGTAGCTCGGTCTGTGCAGAATTAGCCTAAGAGCTCACGTGCACTTCCCGGAAGCTTGTTCCTGGATCACACGTCGGCCATATTGCCAAAAATAGTTCTTAAACTAATCCTGCATGCTATAAAGGGCTTCGTAAATCTGGGGGCTAGTGATTTTCTAAAAAAAAACTTGAATGAATCATATACAGATGTGTATAATTCTCAAGAAGACTTTAAGAAGCACAGAGCATTTTTAATTAATGTGTTATTAAAGTATATTCCTCTGCTGGAAGGTTATTATAGCTTTTATCATACACAAAGCAATCTAGTTTAACTAAACACTTCTGCATCAGTTAGGAATCCATGTATATTTGCATGAGTATATAAGAAAAAAAAATGTATGAAGCCAATAACATGCTACTACAATTCTTTATATACCTATAATTTCTTAACAGAATAAACAGGTTTATAAAGAAAGAAAGACATTTTTTTCTGCATGTGTCACAGTATTGTGCTATCAAACTGCAAAATACATATCAGAAATCCACTCCCAGCAATTAATTTGGTTATGCAAATTATTTCTGTATGGTTATTTTTGTGAGTGTCTCAGCCCCAGAACAGTTGTGCAACTTTTTCTTACCCACTGTATAATGATACTTCAAAATTTCAGTATTTTGATTTAATTTATTTTTAAAACTTTCAAGGTTACTTTCTACATCTCCCTACACAATAAAACCTGTAGTCAACAGAATTGCCACAAAACTGTATCTACTAAAATTCTGCTAGTGGAAGATTTCTCTCTACATATTTGTCTTGTGTCAGACTGTTGGTCTTCCATGCCTCACCTGTATGCCATTTCTGCTGAACCATGGCTTTCAAGATAGCAATGCCAAACAATAGGTTCTTTTGACCACTTTTATACTAACAAGACATTTCCACTTTGCAATCCTGGTTTTATTTTAGAGCTCCTGATAATGCAAGTAAGAATACAATTTCCTGAAGGTGTGCTGCATATCCTTTACACACTCCATGTTTAAGATGAGAGCTGTGTGCCGCATATCCTTTACACACTCCATGTTTAAGATGAGAGCTGTGTGCTGCATATCCTTTACACTCCGTGTTTAAGATGAGAGCTGTGTGCTGCATATCCTTTACACACTCCATGTTTAAGATGAGAGCTGTGTGCTGCATATCCTTTACACTCCGTGTTTAAGATGAGAGCTGTGTGCTGCATATCCTTTACACACTCCATGTTTAAGATGAGAGCTGTGTGCTGCATATCCTTTACACTCCGTGTTTAAGATGAGAGCTGTGTGCTGCATATCCTTTACACACTCCATGTTTAAGATGAGAGCTGTGTGCTGCATATCCTTTACACTTCGTGTTTAAGATGAGAGCTGTGTGCTGCATATCCTTTACACACTCCATGTTTAAGATGAGAGCTGTGTGCTGCATATCCTTTACACTCCATGTTTAAGATGAGAGCTGTGTGCTGCATATCCTTTACACTTCGCGTTTAAGTTGACAGCTATATGATCATCCTGACAGCATTGTCTGGTATCAAGGTCTGCCAGAAGGTGAAATTATCAAAACTGGGAAAAGTGTCCAAGTGACTTGAGGTCCAGGATTCCCCTGGTGCAATGTAATTTCAATGTTGGATGAAAAGTTTGCATAATATCAATCATATTCCACTGTGCATTCTTATTTGATTGTTGTGACACCTATGTACTATCAATCTAAAAATTCAGGATAAGGTTAAAGGCTCCTCCACACAAAACCTTGTGTGTGCATATTTTCTTATGCCCTTTTACTTGTGCCTGTGGCATATTGTAAATGGACCCACAGATTCTTGACCAAACACTGGTACTGTCTTGGGTAGGGAAACAAACTTCCCGCTGTGGACCATTCTTATTCCTCTGCAATTTGTGTTGTTTCTATTACCTGAAATTCTTCCTTATTAAGACAAAGACATGTTCCCAAAGATGCAGGGTCATGGACATGTGAGTGTTACTCTTTGTCCACCATTGTCTGCTTCATCTTTTGGCTTCTGATGCTTTTAGCTCAGTAACCTGTGATACCACAATGCCTGTTTTTAGAATATGGATAAGTATGAGAACCCCACTAGGGAACACTATCAAGACCTCTAACAATTAGAGAAAACTGTTTTCATAATATATAGTCTTCTTGTTGTACTGTTGTGTTTGGTGTGAATTCAGTAGCAATTTATAGATGCCTTACAACTGCAAGAGTAAAACTAGTTCAAGAGATGACAGGTAATCCAAAGCTAAATTTACTGACAAGTCAGCAAGGGCTTAAGGAAGACAGAATGACTTGACATCCTGTATGTACATTACACTTGTCCATCACACTATACCATTAATAGATGAGCTGAAAAATGCACCCCAAGAATGTTCTTCAGGCATTCCAACAACTACCACAGAATGCCACCAGAAAAAAAAAAAAAAACACCAGATACACTCATAAATAGATGTTTTGAGCTACCCACCAGATAAATGTGAGATTTTCAAAATGTTTAATAACTAGGAAAGAGAACAATGCAAAATACCGCAGCTCCTAGACTTAAATGCTGGCAACGGTTTCTGCAAATCCATATCAAGTTATTGAAACACCTTTGCATAATCCCTATAGAGTAAAAAGAGGAGAACTCTAAGTGGGGAATTCTGTCTGAATAAAATAAAACAGTAACTGCATAACAGCTGGATTCTTTAACCTGTCATTAAACTGCAGGTTTTAAGGAACTATATAGTGAGTGATCTCTTTTATCGATACACTGTATTTCAAAACTAAAGATGTTGCTGAAAATTGGGCTACCCAGGTGACCCAATTATTGACATTTCATTAAGAGCACTGCCCGACTGCATTGTCTCCTTCAGCTGTGGGGAAAATTTGATATGATCACCTCATAAATGAATGTATAAATTCTGTAACTGCTAGTAGATGAATGTGCCTCTTCTAGAACCTCAGTAGCCTAGGTATGAAAACTTAACTCACACCAAATGAAAAAAGGTCACTCTTTGCCCTCATCATATGGGTACAAAGTACAATGGTAACTTATGCAATAACAGAAGAATGCTGCATTAACTTTTGCATTAAAACGAATTGCTAGAAAAAACAGAACAAAAAAATATAATGCTCCATCAATGACTGGGCAGTTGTAACAAATCCTACCTACAGGAGGCAAAGAATTGCAAAACGGACTCAAAGTCTGAAGACTTATGCTGATAGGATCCATCATGGCACACCAGATATCCATGTTATCCACCTGAGTAAAGAAAAAAAGTCCTGTTTATTATTTGGTATTATACTGAATTGTAAAAGTAATAAATAAACAAGTAAATACATAATTAAAATAAATAAAATAAAACAGTGGTGTCAAGTAATATTGACAATACTTTGGGCGAATACACTTTAGTATTGGAGGGCTAGATACCACAAAACCCTCACTTAATAACAAAGAAAGAAACCCTTGTTGATCTCACCAAAAGCTAATGCAACTGCCCAGTTGGTGATGTCTGCACTAACTGATGAAAGTAAGTCCTTTGACTAAAGCTAAACAGTCCAACAATCTGAAGTCCTCAGTGGTAAGGACAGCAGTGAAGTCCAGCAGAGTAGTACCATTTGTACCACTAAACTTTTAGATACTCTGGATGACACCTGTTCTGAGAAAACAAATTCAGAATCACTACTGTCCTGAGAAATGGAGTAAGCCACGGTGGTGCAGCAGTAGCATTGTCGCCTCACAGCAAGAGGTTCTCCCATTCAATTCTTGGCTGGAGTGCCTTCTGTGTGGAGTTTGGATGTTGTCCCCACGGTCGAGTGGTGTTCGAAAGACATGCATGAATGGGCGTGCCTTCACTGAAAATTGGGTGTCGGGCTGGCACCTTGGCACCATAAAAAAATTGCCTGCCAATCATTAGTGGCCCAGAGTTCCACTGTGGAGACCCCCTAAGCAGGAAAAGCTGAATGAAAAACAACAACTGTCCTGAGAGATGGAAATCCTATCACAGAGTTTGACTGGAAATAGGTGACTCTCGTTATGTGGTCTTAACGTCTTGAGGTAAATCTTTTTCATGGATGCTTTTTTTTTCCCTCTGGTAAACCTGGATTAATTTTTTTATGCTGTACGTCAGCTGTTAGGTGAAAATAACAAAAAACAATGAATTATAGTAAATTTGTGTCAGGTGGTTTTGGAGGTATTTCAGCCTCTGTCCCAGTTAACTTGACATTGATAATACTGGGAAATATCTTGACGACCCTTTAGGACAGTTTCATCAGAAATGGAAAAATGCCTCAGTTTCAGCTTTGTTTAAAAAGAGTAAACCAGATTTTATTTTTTCTCTAACCACAGTGTTCCAGGAAAGAGGTGTCTGGACACGAAACCAGTAACCAAAGTGATAACTGAGTAAGTCTTCCTTCTATAAGATATTGTAATGCTGCAAGCTAATCAGGGACTGTGTATTCTGGAACTCCAAACAGCTGTTTCTCATCCTGCTAAGCTTATTTTACTCTGGTAGCATCTTGTAGATCCTTACCTTTACAGGATGTTATTTTAAATTTAGCAACTCCTGGAACTTAAAAGTACATAAAGTGCACTGAAGGGGGATACTCTATATTTTCTTCCAGATCACCAATACATATGCACTGCTTATAACAATTTCTTAATTAATTGGAAAATAATACAAACAACAGTGCCTACACAATCAATCACAATACAGCAAATAAGTTGATTGTGAAGGCAATGCTTTCAGTATTAGTTTGCAATTTCTTAGTCGTTTTTCAAAGCTGAATCTTCTTTTGACCTTTTTTATATTTTGAATTTTCTTAATTATATAGTTTTGTCTGACAAAGCTGGACTACGTTATTTATAACCAAATCTAAAGTTGCACATCTTTATGAAAATAGATAAAATGATGAAATAGAAACACAGGGTAAACTGCAGTTGCTCATATTCTAGTATCTCAGAACACACTATCATTGCTACTTGCTTGAAAATATAAGTGTTCTAACTTTCACTAGCATAATCGTTCTTATATAGTTATGCCTCTAAACATCCAACCCTATGAAACTGTATAACCCTTACCCTGCCAGAACCCTAACTCTAATGCTAAAACTCCCTCTCAGCTCCTAGCCTAAACCCTTGTTCCACAAATCTAAAACTCCATTCTCCTCCCTAAACTTAAAACTTCACTCCAACTCTCTAACCCAGAAGTCTCCAATCACTGCCTAAACCTAAATCTCCAATCTCTCTGAGTAAACATAAATTCCCTGTTCGATCCCTAAACTTAAACTCCCCTGCCACTTATTAAACCTAAAACTTTCCTCCCACTCTTTAAATTCCCTTCCCAATCTTTTCCCTTATCTACATTGATTCTGGGTATGGTTTGTCCTGCAAAATCTTGCATTTACATAAACAATGTCTCACTATAAGCATTTGAATAATTGGCAACCCCAGCCTTTGTTATCCAAAATTTTGGGCTTTCTGAATGAAGTTGAAAGATACAGACTGTTTTGAAGAATTCAGAGCTCTGTTTAAAATGGTTTACCTTCATATGTCTGACAGCCACATCACTGAAACTGCTGCCGCGAACTGCAAAACGGGAATTCCCAAAACCGTGAAAACCAAAGCGCCAAATTGCAAAATCTCACCCCCTTTTTGACCAATGGTAGCACTTGTTTCAGTGGTGGAGCGATCAGAAATGTCAACATTTGATATTCTTTTGATGTTTAGGGAAGTCGGTGGGACACGATTTGTGTAAACGGTTTGCGTATGTGCACATTCGAAGAATGTGCTTTCTAGCATATGAAGGTAAACTGTTTAAAACATGTAGGAAAAACTAACAATATGACTGCATTTTTTTCCGCAAGACAGCCAGCTGAAATACTTTGTGGCAGTCAGCACTTTCCCCCACTATGGCCTCATGCACATTACTGTAATATAACAAAAGCCTGCTTTTTGATGACATGCCTCTACTCTTGTTTTCTGCTTACTGAGTTTTTGCGTCTACATTGCAGGATAACAGCTCCCCTTGTCAAAGTTAGTAAAATTGTACTTCCAGAAAGGATAAGTATGACTGTAAACAAAAAAGAAAATTCAGTCTTCATCATCATTTTTAAAGTAATTTCTTTCGGATCGTTTGTGTCCTTGTACATGCGTTACTACTGGCATTGCATTATTGTTCTTTTGAAAAAAAAAAAATAACTGTAAACATAAGCTGATAAAGAAAAAATATATTTTTTACTGAAATTTATGTAGATATTGTTTGTTTCTTACAGCACAACTTAAATTCAGTCTGATTAAGCCAAACCTTGTTCTGACATTCCCATGATGGAATAACCATGTAAAATCCAACACTGAATATGACATCTTTTTCATTCCAGCTTTCAAAGTTTGAATGTACTTCCTCATGCATTCTGCCTTTGACTTTCATCAGGGCATGAATCAATAGTGACCAAGTGATATTTATTGTTCAAGTCAGAAATATCACAATTTACGATTAGTTTTGTTTAACAGGTAACCTTCATCCGTATTAAAATAGCAAATTCACATAAACAATCCCCCGGATTTACGAAGCCCTTTATAGCATGCAGGATTAGTTTAAGAGCTATTTTCGGCAATATGGCCAACGTGCGATCCAGGAACCATCTCCCGGGACGTACACGTGAGGTCTTAGGCTAATCCTGCATGGACCGAGCTCCTGTATGCAAATTACCCTCATTTGCAGGTGAAAAAAATGCAAATGAGGGTAATTTGCGATCCAGAAAGCACTGCAGGCAGCTGTCAGTGCAGGACGAGTGCAGTCTGCAGAAATGTACTCGGTTAGTAAAATTAGTACATTTCTGAAAACTACAAAACGGAGCTATGACAGCTTCAAACAAATACTGCATATCATTGATGAAGCATGCCAAAGGCCAAGTAGAAGGCCATTGGCATTGCAAAATGTGTAAATAATAAAAAAAAACAACTTTTAATTTATTTATGCCGATCTTGCCTGTTCAAGCATAGGGCAGAGACGTGCAAACGGGATTGGGTGGAAAATAATAAAACAAACCTAAAATAAGCATTCTAACTAAAAGCAGTAATCAGCCATGCAAGTCAATGGCATGCATAAGAGAACCTGGTCAGTGAGTAATGATTGCTAAGGAGGGAGGCTTGGTGTGGGACATGTAACTATGCATTAGCAGGCAATCCTATGCAAATGAGGGGAAGTATAGTGAATCCCAGATTTCCCCAGGGTGTGAGGCAGGTCCCAAGAGTGTAACAGTATAAATAGCTGGGTGCAATACTAGGATATAGGTGACATCATGGGTGTGTGTGTCAGGAATACTGTAAATGGATTGGAGCCCTGTGGCTCGGGACAGCTCCTAGCTTAGCATAGCTACGGTACAGGTGTGTCCAAGCTGCCAAGCACTCCATACAAAGTGTAAACGGGTGTGCTCACCACGCACTGGGTTTCACAGGAAGAAAAAGGAAGTTAAACCAGGGAATAGCAGCTCTGTGCACTTTTGAGGACTTTGTTTGCACTGCGTGCCCCCGGGCTTAAACAGGGAGGCCATGGGAAGGGAAAACAGCAGTAGGAAGGTAATCAAGGAGAACTAGCTTAGCTGACAGGTGAAACATATCAGAAACAGCCAATCATACAGGCAGCAGTCCAGCACTATAAACTATGCAAACACGTTCCCCCCCTTGTTATTTCCAATAACACTGCACCACCGGTGTATACAAACAGGGAAATTTTAGAAAACGAAAGCAAGTGAAATAATGTTAGGGGCTGCTTTTGCTATCATAAACCAGCATGGGCAAGAGGCTGAGGGTGGTAAGGATGTGAATGCTGCTGAGCACCCCACAGTGAGGAGATGGAGAAGAGTGTACAGACTCAGGGTAACCTACCAAGGGCTACATGAGCTGGAGACAGTGGAGTGCTACAGGGTGGACAGGGACCTCCTACATCAGATTGTTGAGCTGTGCTGGCCACGCCTCACACACATAACTAACAGAGGGGAACCCATCCCAGTGGATACCAAGGTATGTGTAGGCCTATGAATACTAGCTACAGGTACCTTCCAAAAGCCAACTGGGGATATTATGGGGATATCACAGGCATCAGCAACCAGGGTACTCCACCAGTTTCTAATGTCATGTCAGCTCATGCCGGTGAGCACGTATATTTCACCATCACCCCTGAGGCATTGGCCAGCAATATGCATCTTTTCCGTCAAATAGCAGAATACCCCGAGGTAGTAGGTGCAATAGACTGCATGCACATATGCATCAAAGCACCACCCAGTGAGCAGGGTAGGGTCTACATCAACCACAAGGGCTTCCCCTCCATCAGCTGCCAGATCATGTGCGATGCCCAGGGCATAATAATGAATGCGTGTGCCCTGGAAGCTACCACTATTCCCACATATGGCATCATGATACAGTTGTACCACAGATTTGCCAATGGGGACATCCCACATGGTCACCTAGTGGAGGATGCTGGATACGCACTGGAGCCATGGCTGATGACACCCATCAGAAATGCACACACACCCGAACAAGAACTCCATAATGAGGCACACGCACAAACATGAATCATAATAGAGCATGTGTTTGGGATGCCCAAGTCACGGTTCCGGTGTCTGGACACATCTGGTGAAGCCTTGCAGTACTCACCAACTACATGTGCCCACATTGTCCTTGTATGTGCCATGCTACACAATATGATCCTTTGGAAACAGCTGCAGCAGGAAGAGCATGGGGCAGAGCCACACAGCCCCCCACCATTGCCAAGGCCTACACAGGCACAGAGTGACTCGGAGGAGGAACAACTTGAGCCTGCCCCAGTAGGCAGAAGGAGGCATGGCCAGTATGCCCTGGCCCTGGCAAAGAAGCAATGCCTAGCACATGCACTGACACAGTAGGGACTTAGGGAATGTTACCTCTCTCTGACTCTCACATTCAGTAAAAGGGATGCCAAACATAACACTACCTGTGCTCAACCATGTATAGGGAGTGCATCCGACATAGGCAGCCCTGCAGCACCACCCTCAATACTGTGACACCCACAAGGTAAGTGACTCACACATGCCAGTTGGGGGGGGTCACATACAGTCAGCTGGATGGGTGTAGACAAACACAAACAAATGCTGCACTATGGCCTCTGAATGAGCCCTATGTGAAACCCCCCCAGGCCTACACAGACAGACTATGGCAGACCAGGCAGTTGGATGTAATATGTGAAGGCTAGGAAGTCTGAAACTAATATGTAGGCAGTGAAAGCTAGGATCTGTAGTACACTGGTATGCCTCTAGCCAGCATGATAGGCAAGACTACAGACTGAAATGGAGTACCCGACATACCAGTACAGTCCTAGCAAATGTGTAGAATTTCAGGTGTGCCCCCCATCCTATGTACACTAATAGTAACAGTCAGGTGTACCCCCCCCCACTCCTGTGTAGAAATGTAGAAACAGTCAGGTGTCCCCCCCCCCGCTATGCAGAAATGTAGCAACAGTACATGCCAAATGACCAATGGATACCATGCAAACACAGCATGCTACCTGTCTTGTACAACACAAAGGTCAGCACCACAGTACAAACAACCTGGACATGCTCCAAACATGCAATACAGATGGTCATACTGGGCATGCTCACACACTTAAACACATGAAGGCCATGTCTGCAAACACCAGTGGACCAGACACATCTGGCAGTCGCTGTTCTTAGTGCAGACACATGTCAGTATGCACCACTCCCTGCCTTGCACACACAGTAGATAGGAATACAGGCATATATGTAAGGACAACACATTATAATAAGCCAAAGGTAGACAAACATAGATGTGTGGAAGCAGGTCACCGTGACAAGGACCCATCCGGGACTGCCCCACCCAGGCCCACAACCACATGAGGTACAGATGCGCTCAATGCAGATACTAGCCATCAGCATCTGTCAGCATGACAGACTATGTGGTGCTCATGCCAGCTGTGCAACACGACTGTACAAGGAAGTAGTCATCTAGTAGCTGTATACACGTACCTGTGACATATGACCCCGTGTGTGCCCACATGTGGCATGTCAACTCCTACATGAATGGGTTATAGCCCATGCACACACTGCCCACCCCATAGTAGTATTATGACAAGCCTGCTGAGGTCATCCAATGTGAAATACACCTTTGTGAGAGCCCTAGCTCAGGAATCACCATAGCGCATCCCATAACTGCGTACTGCTGTAGTGATAAACCAGTTAGGTAGTAGTCCAAACCCCAAACTTGGCAACTGTGTGAGTGTGTGTTTGTGTGTGTGTCTGGCTGTCCCTGACTGTGTAGAGACCAATGCTTTTTAGGATACTCAAGCACCATACAATTCATATACTGAACTTTGGCAAGGCCGCTGATGTCACTCACCTAGGAATACACCTCTGGGAAAGTCATAACCCAGTAATCGCTGTAGCGTGTCCTGTAACTGTGGACTGCTGTAGTATAATAAAGTTGTTAAGCAGGTGTTTTAACCCCAGACCTGGCAACTGTGTTTGTGTGTGAATCTGTGTGTGTGTTTGACTCTGAAGAGAGCAATGCTTTTTAGGCTACTCACACTCCGTACAGTTCATATACTCAACTTTGGCAGGGCTGCTGAAATACACCTCTGGGAAGGTCACAACACAGTAATCTCTGTAGCGTGTCCTGCAACTGTGTACTGCTGTAGTGTGATAAAGTAGTTAGGTGTCTACAAATATACCTGCAATACATACATGACATCCCCTTGCACTGAGATGTTGGGACTATTGGGGCTGAGGTAGGGCTCCACTCCATGTGCAGGACACATGGCAAACATATATGTACATATCATTATACATATATCCATATAGATATGTACACATTTACATATCTTGCTTACTGTATGACAACAGTTATACACATATGTGCATGTGTTCCAGACTCTGTCCTCCACCTACATACCTGGCTTAGCACAAGTGACATGCTGTCAGGGTTTGTTATGTAGTGGGCTGTGTGTATGTCATGCTGTCATTCCTGCCATCCCTCCATTGCTGTTGTGTCCCCCACACATACTGGGGGGTTGGGGCCATATATGTGTGCCCTATTGCACTGCAGAGGGCAGTGTACGTAACCGTGGTATATGGCCCAGTAGTAGTGAGTGTAGGGGGGGTACACCATGACTAACCTAGGCTGTAACAACATGTGTGGGTGTCTGGGGTAAGCTGTCTTAAGGTATCTGGATGGACATTACCATACAGTCCACCGTGGGTAAATGCAGGCCTATTGCCTCCAGCCATATGGACTGTTCTGTTTGTCAGTGTGATTGTGATGGTGTCAGTTATGCCTTGTTATGTAACAGATACATCCCATTGTGTAGGGATTGTGTACAGAGTGTAGGTAGAGGCTGCTGACCTATACATCTGCATTACGTACTGTTGATTGTCTGGTATGCTGTGGGCCAGTCTGTCATTACTATTGTACTACTAGAAGACCTCAGCCTGGACAGCAACATGCGTCAACCTTACCAAACTACTGTCTCAGTATAACTGTTTCACAGTTGCATTACACTGTCCATATGGATGTCAGTGGCCATAGGTGACTCTATAGTCAGGCACACTTATGTCCCACTCACCAGACTGAACAAGGAGAAAATTACAGTCAGCTGCCTGTCGGGTGCCAGGATCCACCATGTAACGCATGCACTCAAGTCACTCCACAACAAGTACAAATACGACTCTGTCATTGTCCATGCTGGAGTGAATGACTTGAGATGTACCTCCCTGGACTACATGAAAAGAGATATGGAAGAGCTCTTGGATCATGTGACCCAGGCAGGTATGACCCTAGCCCTGAGCAGCATCTTGCCTTTGCCCAGAATGATACCACAGTATAAGGACAAAATGATTGACTTCAACAATTGGCTAAGCTTCTGGTGTCATTCAAAGGGGACCCAGTATTTGTCTGCCTGGGAAGACATGATCAACAAACCACGATGCTTTGCCAGAGATGGTCTGCACCTGTCACCCCTGGGATTCAGGTTACTGGCTAAAGCTCTTGCCACCCCTATAGTGCCTTTTTTAGGCAAGGTTCAAAGGATAAAACCACCACCATAACAGATAGAAGCAGGCAAAATCTGAAGGTAATGCTACTCAATGCTAGAAGTCTAAACCTAAAAATGCAGTCTCTCGAGGCACTCCTAAAAATGGAGAACGTTGATATCTGTGCAGTAACTGAGACCTGGTTCAAGGCTCTAGAGAGCACCCCTGCAATACCAGGCTACAATTCTTACCACACTTTTCGGCCACAAAACCAGGACCGAAACACTAAAGGTGGAGGAGTGTCCATATTCACCAAGGATATTCACACCTCCAGGCTAGTTGCCCAACACAATGCATCTGAAATTCTCCAGGTGCCACTAACACTAGGTATGACTGCAATCCAAATTGTAGCTTGCTACAGATCCCCAACCATGCCCCAAGATTCTCACTACACCTTTCTAAACATACTGGAAAATATTAAGATACAGCCAAACACCCTAATACTTGGTGATTTCAACTACCATGCCATTAATTGGGAAAACTACTCAAGTACCAACTCCTTTTCCCAACGGTTCTTGGAATTCATAAATTCTAACGCTCTGGATCACCTAATCCATTGTCCCACCAGGGGCTCCAATATCCTAGACCTGGTCACTACCAACATGGGAGATAGATGCTCCACACCAGTGGTCACCCCCTCATTGGTAAGGTCTGACCATAAACAAATCACCCTTGACATCCACATCCCACTCCTACCCCCCCCCCAGTAAGGAAACCTCCTTAAAAAACTTCTCCAAAGCCAACTTCAAGCTACTGAAGTCAGAAGTGACAAAATTCACAACACCCACGCAGACGGGATCTGGAAGTTCAACTGCAGAATCCTACACTAAGGCACTGTACGAGCACATCCACTTGTGCATGAATCATGCCATCCCAAATAGAACCAAGATGCTCTTCTCCAAAAAAAGGAAGCCAATCTGGTGGTCCCCTGCTATAAACAAACTATACAAGAGAAGGAAGAAACTGTTGCAAAAAAGAGGAAAATCCCAGGATGCAAAAAACTCCCTCACCAGCCTCAGTAAGAAGCTGAGATCCCTCATAAAATCCTCAAAAGCTAGTTATGAAAATAAAATTGCTAAAGATTCCAAAGACAACCACGAGGCATTCTATAGTTATGTCAAGAATCTAAATGGCAATGCTCAGATCTGCTCTAAGTTACAACAGAATGGCATTAAATATACTGATCCCAAGGATATTGCCAATATCCTGACAGATCGATTTAGTGCCAACTTCACCCCACTCTCACCCCCTAAAGGGCCTATCTCAATACCAAAAGATTGCCAAATTCCGATAATCACGGCCACACAGGAAGAAACCGCACTCTCCAAAGCTAAGAATACAGCATCCATGGGACCAGAAGACATCCCAGGCTGTATACTACATGAACTACAAAATAAACTGGCACCTCACCTAAGTGTCATGTTTAATCATAGCCTCACCTCAGGCTTTGTGCCCACTGAGTGGCGCACAGCTACAGTTATCCCCCTCCACAAGGGAAGATCCACCTTGGATCCCGGGAACTACCGTCCCATCAGTCTGACAAGCCTGATTTGCAACGGCATGGAACGCATTATCATGGAACTTATAAACAAAGACATTGGCAACCTTCAAACACTGGACCGCACCCAGTTTGGGTTTGTGAAGGGCCGATCTTGTCTCCTGAATCTGATTGACTTATTTGAATCAGTCTCCAGAGCTGTGGCCAAGGGTAAGGCAGTCCCCACAGCCTATCTGGACCTCGCCAAGGCCTTTGACACCCCCACTCTGGAATCATAGATAAACTTACTAAGCTGGGCATAAATCCCTATGTCACTCGATAGGTTGCTAACTGGCTTACTGACAGAACCCAGACAGTAAAAGTAGCCAACTACAAATCCAGCTCCAGACAAGTGACAAGTGGAGTACCTCAGGGTTCAGTCTTGGGAACACTCTTGTTTGGCATCTACTTCTCTGAAGTACAGGCCAACACTAAGGGACTCTGGCTAACAAAGTTTGCAGATGACTGCAAACTGGGAGCCATTATTGAATCCCCAAATTATGTGGATATTCGACAAAAGGGCCTTACAGAAACAGATGCCTGGTGCCAGAGCCATGGGCTCAAGCTTAATGCCAAGAAATGTATAATTATCCCCTTTGGAAAAAAAACATGTACCCATGAATTACCACATAGGTGGCAGGACACTAAACATCGAAAGTGTGATGAGAGACTTAGGGACACAGGTGGACAGTGGTCTCACTTTCGATAACCACATTGCCACAACAGTTAGGAAATCCTTCTATGCGGCACACCTCATAACTAAGGGCTTTTCATCCAGAAAAAAGGAGGTCATTGTCCCACTGTACTCATCCCTCATTAGACCCATTATAGAGCATAATGCCTCATTTGGTATGTACCTCACAAGACATCTGCAACAGCTGGAAATGCCACAGAAATACCTCACTAAAAGAATCACAGGCCTAAAGCAGATGCCATATACTGACCGTCTAAAAAAACTCCAGCTATACTCTGTGTCATATCGTCTACTCAGAGGCGATCTCTGCTTAACATACAAGGCCATGTCAAACCCTGAGCTGTTGGACATGCCCCACTTAAATAAATCCCAATTCCTCAGAGTCACACGCTCCAGGGATCTAAACCTTGTCATCACAATGAACAAAACATGCTGGAGGGATAGGTTCCTGACCCAGAGACTCCCCATACTCTGGAATAGACTGCCCATACATATCAAGCAGGGTGTCAAATTGGCCCTCTTCAAAAGGAACCTTGATGACTGGATGGGAGATAGGAAATTCACCCCGGGGATCATGTCAGTCGCCCTGCTAGACAGGGGCCTGGAGAAGTAAATATTGTGGGAAGAAATATCCAGGGAATTGTTATGGCAAGGCTTGCATAGGCCCAAGGGCCTATAGCCTAGTACTAACCTATGAACCAGTGGGAAGAAATATCCAGGGAATTGTTATGACTAGGCTTGCATAGGCCCTAGGGCCGATAGCCTAGTACCAACCTATGAACCTATGAGCCAGTGTATAAATGGCTATATGACATGGCATATGCAACTGTCATAGTGCACAAATATAGCTTTCACATTCATTTATGGGCACCTGTGTGTGGTGTTATACCCTTTGATATCTCTGTGGGTATGTGTTGCAGGCTATGAATGTCATTGATATGGGTGGCTCATACAGTCTCCAGTTGGTAAGGTGGTGACTGTAGGAATACTGGCTGCTCAATTTGTGTGCACATACTACATATGTATCGTACTGAACATATCTCTGTGTGTGTATGTGTACTTACATATATATATATATATATATATATATATATATATATATATATATATATATATATATATATGCCTGTATCTGATATATCTGTCTATGTATATGTATCCTAGGGATGGCCATGTAGTGTGTGGTCCTGGTTATGGGATCTGCAACATCTGTTACTGTATTACAGGGGGGACGTACTTGGCTGGGGGAGTATATCTTTTTGTACCAGACGTATATTGTGTGGGTCCTCTCAACGCCATTAACGTTGCATGAGGACATGAATGTTTTTGTTATATCCCTATTGCTATCACCAGATGTCTGTCCGTATACACCTATATATGTACATGTATATATCTGCTGACATATACATGACCTGCTGTATATATTTACACATGTAGATGTAGACATATATTTCCATAGATGTAGGCATTTACATGTACATATGTTCATATATATTTATATATGTATGTATATATTTATATATATATATATATATATATATATATATATATATATATATATATATATATACAGACATACATATATCAACATGTTGTACCTGTTTAGACATTAATATATTTACTCACACACATACATCTATATGTTGCAATTCATTCTCTGTACTGTTGAATGACCGGGCTGGATGATATGTTTGTGGAAACATCAGGATTATGTATATCTGCCATGGTTTACTGGAAAATCATTTTGTGTATGGTGTGCAGGATCCTGGGTATGAGCCTTGCAGAGGCAGTTTGTTTTGTTGCTGGCCAGAACACTCCTGCTTTCCCCCATGCTAACCTCTTTAAAAGGAATAGAAAAAAGGGTTGATAGGAAAGTGGTGAAAAAGGAGCACAAAGAGGGTACAACAGTAGGGGAAATAACTAGGCATGAGCAGGAAGGGTGTAGGAAAGGTCCATAGCTGCCCATTTCTGCTACAGCAACAGCTGTGCATAAACACTGAAGTTGGAGGTAAATGTGGACCCTCAAATCCCTTGGAGAGGGGTGAGGACAACATAAATGCATTCTGATGCCAAATTAGACCGGATTACGTGTGCAGTGGACATGTGTGCGGAATGGACAGCCATGTATGGGGAGAGATTGTTTAGTGGGAACATATTGCCCTTCCATTATCTTTTCAGGTGGGAGTGGGATTTGGGGGAGGGGCTGCAGGTATATTTGGGGAGGGAGGATGTGTAGGTAAACAGACATGACACACAAGACGCATACAGTTGTGGTATATGACACATGTGGGGTGTGAACACCTTGATTGGGAGGGGTGTTGGGATATCGAAAGCCCACAAGCCCTCTAGTGGTAACAGTGGGACTGAGGTTACCACCCATGGGCAGTCACCATGGTGTCACAACAGTGCCATACTCTTGTGAAATATAACTGCTGACCATCCTCCTGCTGACACATGTACACCTGCAGCACAAATGGATAACATTATGTAGATAGCCACTGTTACTGACAGCTGAAATGCATCATAGCTGCATGGCTACACTACCTGACATGTATGCATTGCACATTACCTCTGACAACATCTTACACTGCAGTACATTACAGCACTCTACAACAGTCACCGTGTGCATCAGAACCATATTAGCCTGTCCCTGCATCAATGTTATGGATGACAGGGATGTAGCACAGGTATCATCATATGCACATGGTGTGTTGCTGGTTTTTCAGAGGCCAAGGATGGTCCATACATGTGTCAGCATGAGTGTGGGTGAGGGGTTTGGTTCAATGATTGGGGCATGGTGATATGGTGTGTGTCGGTATGGGGTCGCCCTAAGTGTGGTTGCATAGTGTGTGGGTATGCATGCACACAGTCCTGCCATGTGGCCACCCTGTACAGGTGTTGTTGGACAGCTGCAAACCATACCTGGCATGGTGTGCAGTTCAGTGTCTCTGACCATGGACATGCTGACTGCACCTGCCAGGGGTTCCATGGACATGTACAGGTACAAACCTTGAGGTGCTACTCTCCCCTGATGATGACAGGTGTCCGCTGGAACCATGTCCCACCTGGGACTGGCCAGGGCAACGTGCACAAGGCCTGCTGTGGTGCGGTGTGGACAGCACCCCAGTGGTGTGCTGGGACTGGTACTGCCACTACGGGAGCGGCTTGGTGTCCTGGCATATCCACATTGACCAACAGCTGCTGGTATTTCTGGCCTACTTCCACACGAATGTCACACCACTCCCACCACACGTTCAAGCACGCACATTCCACAGTCTAGGAGGCCAACCATCTCACCACACCATCTATCCATGACCTCAGTATGTTCAAGAAGGGCATTAGCAATGTCATGGAGGGTGCCACTTACAGATATGAAAGCAGCCCTCTGCAGCCTCAGGCCCAGTCTGGTGTGCATGTCCGTACATGCCTGTGCCTCCATTACAGCCTGAAACATGCTCCTGGTGGTTCCAATTGTGGCACATCTGTCAGGGTCATGATGACTAGCGGCCCTCCCATAAGCACCATGGTACATCTGCCGATGTGGTGGCCTGCCGGACATCTGGTTATGCCAACTGTGACCCGACACAGTTGGCATGGACACCACACCTTCCTGGTCACTGGCATCAACCGCCAACTGTCCCTCTGCTATGGCCACATTTGATGGGGTTTGTAGGGTCACTGTAACTGTGTGCAGGCTTGGAGTGGCTAGGAGGGAGATGACACATGTAGGCGCAGTGTCGGTTTTTGACAATCCCACCTGTGCCTCATCAGTACCATCATCATCATCATCAGTGTCTTACGGACACCTACCTCAGTTTGCATGCAGGAGGGAACCTGACCCACCTCTCTGCCTGTGGGGGAAACAAACACACATGTTAAGACCTGTACAGAATTGCATAACAGCACTCATACTCACAGTCACACACACACAGTCTCACACACACACACACACACACACACACACACACACACACACACACACACACACACACACACACAGACACACACACATACATGTACACCCACAAACACTGACAGTCCACCTTACTACCTCCCTTACCCTGGGTTTACAGACAGTCCCACATTCAGTTACAGATGTTCCCCATCCTGCATGGCACTTGCTAACATACACTCATTAATACTACCCATTAACATATCATACCTTTCCATGCCTACACTTGTGATCACAACACATGACCTGTTACTCCATCAGCTCCTTGACTTTGGTGGAGTAGGTAGTACATGGCCACACTGCTGTTATCCAGTAATACCCTGTGTATGTACAGTCATGGTGTAAATGGCCCCTATATGGTTGGGGCTGCTACATTCATTACACATGTCACACACAGGAGCCTCATACTGCAGTCTTGATCAGTCCATGCCACATGTGCTGCACAATCAAACTGTCATGTGGACAACACTAATACCTGGATACACTCACTGAT
The DNA here is from genome assembly GCF_019279795.1 of Protopterus annectens. Taxonomy (NCBI): domain Eukaryota; kingdom Metazoa; phylum Chordata; order Ceratodontiformes; family Protopteridae; genus Protopterus; species Protopterus annectens. The sequence goes on along the minus strand of NC_056742.1, from coordinate 39,059,692 downwards.
TTGGTCTGGTGATTCCCCATTGCATTAGTAGTGCTGCATATGTGGGTAGCCGGTTATGTATCTGCTGCTGGCATGATGTGTATACCTGGTATATATTTTCCCTTCCAATGCATGTTCTGTGCTCCAGACCTTGTTATGCTATCAGCTGTCCTGTGTTCATATATTGGACAGGCTGTCCTGATGTCTCGTGTGTCACTACATTTACAGCACAATCCCAAGGAGAAGTTCTGCCATGTGATCAATCCCACTATCGCCTGTGCACACATGGACACCTGCACAGACACACATGTGCACACACATCAGACATGCATTGACCACACTCCACCAGATTGCACTTACACACACATTCAACACCCCCCCACACACACATCTATGTGTGGGGTTGCACACCGTTTGTACACACAGTCCTCCCATTACCCTTCTGTCAGCATGCATTACATGTGGTGCTCAAAAGCATGCAGTGCAACTATAGTGACCTCATCACAGTGGCTGTATACATGTGTGTGATGCATGGGCTGTGTTGGTAGGTGATGGCCCTTCCCCTTGTTAACACTGCACCCATGTACGAAGTGTTACTGTCAACCTTTTATGCATCCTGCCTCGTACTGTGCTCCATACCACACAGGTGTACAAACCATTGCTGCTTATGTAGCACTGTGTCTGTTATGTCAGCTCCAATGCTCACAGCCCCTATGTGTTACAGCACCTCATACCTGGGATGATATGTGAATGGATATCATTTGTGAATGCCTGATGTATGCTTTACAGATCACGACATCAGCAGTGCATGTATGACCAGTACATGACTATTACACTGACACCCACCAGACCATACCATGGCTGTGGAGGGTACCCTACTCATATCCCAGAACTCTGCATGATTGCAAGGTCTACTCATGGGCACATCCCCTGGAGTGCACACACTGCTGTCACTATTGCTGTGAGGTCAGGTTACATCTGCCACAGTTACATAACCTGATTGTGTGCAGTTGCAGCCATGAAGGTAATGTTTCACACATGTCCCTATTGTAGGCCGTGTGTCCTGCCACACTCCCCATCCCTGTGGACACATTGCACAATGACAGGATGTTAGGTATCTTGCATGTGTCTCATGTAGCCTTCCAATACCTCAGCTTGGTCACTACTGTGATGCAGTGCATTTCACAACAACAAAACGTGAACGTGTACAGCATGCAGTATGGGTAGGTGTGTTAGAGGTGTGCATGGAATATCCCATAGCCATTACATGCACAGTTTCTTGTCAAGCGTGAACATGAACCATACTCACCAGCTACAGGCTGTTCTGTGGTGGTATCCTGGAGGGACCTACATAAGAGTGTGAGAATGTTGTCAGTGGCCAAAGCTGTGGCATTTGTAAAGGGTGAGTGCAGCATTACATTACATCTACAGTAGGGGTCCACAATACTACAGCTTATGCACGTCTGTTTATTATTACTACACAGCAACAGACTATGTATATGACATCTCAGATTTGCATGATGTATCTGTACAGATGCAGATGCATACACAGTAGTAGTGTACTGATGTGCCCTGGGGCCTTACCTGCACGCTCCTCAGCCAGTGTGTCATTGGCACCCACCTCCGCAATGCAGCCTGCCAGCTGTTGGTGCTGCAGGTGGGCAGGTGCCACAAGGCTCCTGAGTAGCTCCTCCGCACAGTTGAGGTGTGGATGGACGGCGTGTCCCCCCCTGTTGTGAGGTGGTCTCCCCATACAGCAGTAGCACGCCAATGTACATGGCGAAGCAGATCGCTGCAATGATGCTGGACCTGCTCATTGCTGCGGTTATGCAGTCTGACACCATTGACCCTGTGGACTAGTTCGTTCTACAGGGTGGTCCTCTCCTGCTGATGTTGGGCTGTCTGTCTGAACAGCTGTTCATAGTACTGCACCAAATGTGATACTATGACCTCTGTCTCAGCATCACTGTAAGCTGACAGACGGATGTGGGGCATCCTCCCTGGAAGACATAAAGATGGAAACAGGTCAGTGCAGTTCATACAGCAGGGTTACCATAGTTCTCAATACACATCTTTGTCTCCTCCCACCATATCAGCCACAACATACCATTCACAGAATGCAATTGGTATATCGGCTGCTTACCTACCATTGGGACATATGTTGTATTGTACAAGGCTTTGTGCTATGTGTTTGTGCCATGCTTTGTGCTATGTGTTTGTAGCCATGCTCCCTGTAGGGAAACTATCTCTGCTGGCCTATTACAGACTATTTCACCTGCATGCCATTGTCATTGCCAATATATATATATATATATATATATATATATATATATATATATATATGTATATATATATATACACACACACACGGATATGTGTAGATATAGCTTGTGGGTGTTATATACCTACATCTATATGACTGTATGTATATCTGTAGTCATACCTGTCTAATTATATATCACACAAATAATTATCTATATGTGGGGTGCATACAGACATCTGGTCCACATTCTATAACTGTCTTTCATTCACAGCTGCACTGTTCTGCCTTACTGCAACACAGCCAGGTGTCACATATGAACACAGATGAACATTAGGGTGGTATATATAGTGTGAGATTGCTGGTAAGCCTATTATAAACCTACGGCATTTGTGCATGCTGCATTAGACATTAACATGACTATTCTGCATGTGGTGTGCTCTGACACCCATGTGTCTATCATGACGGCAGTACTTCCACCACCAGCTATTGCCCACACTAACATACCAAACACATATATTATGGCTTAAATCTTTGTCATTACTTGCTGATCTGAAACAGTTGGTGGGTATGTCCCACTGCCTACAGGGACAGACAATATTGTTCAGAGCAGTTGTTCAGCAGAACTTCATTACAGGTACAACTACAGATGACACATTTATACATTCCACATCATATTTCCTATAATTCTATACCACATACTACTTTCAATTATATACATATATGTTTTACATACCTGTCATTTTTTTTCCTGACAACTGTGACTACCTGTTGTTGTTTAAAGTTTACTTTATTTTCTTCTTTTCACTGTGTGTGTGTGTGTGTGTGTGTGTGTGTGTGTGTGTGTGTGTGTGTGTCTCTCTCTCTCTCTCCACTAGAGTGATTGAGCCGATTTGAATGGATTGCAGCATTGCTTTTGTAAGTGATGCACCTGATCAGGTGATGGGCTTTGCAGGAATCAGTGCGCAACAGTTGCTAATTGCATGCAGCCTGCTGTGTAGTACTTCAGATAACCACTGTCATGGCAACCCAGTGCTATAAAATACTGACTCATGTGGGCGTTGTCCCTTAACCTTTCCAGTATGGAGGACAACCTTCCTGTATGTGGGCAGCAGTGTTACAGACAGCAGTTTGCAATACCTCTTACAGCAGGAATTGCAGACAGAGGCCAATTACACATTTGTATGAGGTTCTAGACCTACAGACAGAGTGAGTAGTGTTCATATGTGCAATGTATATTGCTGGTCTTGCAGTGTTTGTGTGTACATAGTTGTTTAGGAATAGTTGTAGTCTGTCTGCATAGCTCTCAACTGTGGGCCTATCCACATGATGGCCAGTGGATTGTGTGGTTGGTTTGGTCTGTGTACTACACAGGTCTTGCCGTACATATATCACTGGCAGTCTGTCTGTGGCATGCGATCACTACATGGCTACATCCATTTGTGTTTCTGATGTTGTATTCCTGCATAAGGGTATGTTGCAACAAATCCTGTAACACGAGCAATATCCAGGATGTGCAACAGCAATATTGCAAGTATGGCCCTGTGTGCCTGCCTCTGGCCTCCACATATATGGCAGGCTTTGTCATGCTGTGATACAGTTAGGGGTTGTTGGGTAATGACCTATCATTATTTACTGCTAGCATTCCTGCTACGATCCCAGTCATATCCTGGACTCCCACAAATTATGTTGGTCAGGGTCCATACACATGACCGATACACTGACATTACCACAACTAATACATCCTCCCTAGGGCTTGACTACAGGGTGTAATTGGAGGCTGCTGAAATACATCAGTAATTGTTGATTGTTACCTATCTTGAAGGCAAATCCTTTGTCTACTGTTGTACTAATTGAAGGCCTTGGCCTGGACAGCATAGTATGTTATATATCCACATTGCTTGCATCTACTGTTTTGTGTGGGCCTTGCATTCATCACTGATTACATATGTCAGAGTTCATGTGCTGTAAGTAATGGCATACATTTTTGTATAGTACACAAATAAAGGTTTTCGGTGTATGCATACCTGTGTGTCATGTCATGTCCTTTGAATTGTAAGTGGGTATATGTTTAATGTATATATATATACATATATTTGTATATACCTGAACATATTTGTCAGTGTATAGATGTGTGTGCATACCTGAATCATTGTGATGTGTACCCCTTCCACATTGTACATTCCCTACGTTAGAATGACTTTACATTCCCTACATTAGAATGACTTTTCTGCATGTTATGTTACAGATATCGCCCTGACATTTACAGGTGAATTGGCTTACTGTGAAAACATTGTGGCTGTGTTGTGGAGGGTCCTGCAGCCAACAAATGCATGTGCTGGGTATTGGATTGCACAGCATATCTGTTAGGGCTGTGGGGGGGGGTGGTAACATAGCACTAATTACCAGGTATCCCTCATTTGAGCCCCCACCCCCATTAACAGTGCATATGGTCTGTTATGTTGTAGTGAGTGGATCAGGTGTTTGTCCCCATGTAGTAATGCTATACACAGTTCTGTCTGTATATATATTTATATACATCTATATAAATATATATGTACACACACACATTTTATATATATATATATATATATATATATATATATATATATATATATATCTACAAATATATATATATATATATCTACAAATATATATATATATATATATATATATATATATATATATATATACATACCACTCTCTGTCTACATTTCCAGATATATATCTATACATATGTCCATGCATGTTAGGATCATATTTTTTGCCTGTACCTCATTCTGTTGGCAACTGACACGTATGATCACAGGACTGCAGTCAGTAACTAGTGCCAACACTTTCATGTTTCAGACTTCATCTCCTTCAAGATATGTGTTCTAATACATATCACTGTGTGACTAGCAACATCTTAGGTGTCTTATAGCAGTATTTGATATATATACCTACTTTTACACACATTTTGGCACACTTTGAACAGGATTCTTGCATTAAGTGGTTGTGTGGTATGATATTACTACATTTCCTGTACTGTTGACTGCTTGTGCTGGATGATATGTTTGTGAAAACATCAGGTTATGCATATCTGCCATTGTTAAGTGGTAGATCTCTTTGTGTATGGGGTGCAGAGTCCTGGGTTAGAGCATTAGAGAGGCATTATATTTTGTTGCTAGGCAGAACAAGGGACGTTGCGTACAAAGAGATTAAGGCAGTTTTTATGTGGTTGTCAGTGGGTTTGCGTAATGGTAAGCACTGCTAACCTCTGCTTATGGTTTTGTACATACAGTTAGCTTCTGATTCCTCAACCTGTATAGGCATAGCTTACCCCCGTGCAAGCCCATGCAAACCCACTTAGTGCTGCTTAAAAGTGCTGACTGCTGCTTATCCCCATGCTAATTTATTTGAAATAAAAGAAAAAGGGATTTATAGGAAAGTGGTGAAAAATGGGGCACAAAGAGGGAAAGACAGTAGGGAAAATAGCTAGGCATGTGCAGGAAGGGTATAGGAAAGGTCCATAGCTGCCCATTTCTTCTACAGCAACAGCTGTGCATATTCACTATATTTGCTGGTACATTTGGACCCTCAAAACCCTGGGGGAGGGGTGAGGACAATATATATTCATTGTGATGCCAAATAGACCAGATTACATGTGTCCAGTGAACACATGTGCAAAACAGACAGCTATGCATGGGGCGAGATTTTGTTATGGGAACAGATTTATTTTTCAGGTGAGAGTGGGATGTTGGGGAAGGGTAGTAGGTATATTTGGGGAGGGAGGTTGGGTAGTTTAACAGACAAGACACACAAGACGCATACAGGGCCGGTATATGACACATGTGGGTGGTAAACACCTTGGGCAGGGAGGGGTGTTTGGAAGTCGCAAGCCCATGAGCCCTCAACTGGAAACAGTGGGACTGGGGTCCCCACCCATGGCCAGTCACCACTGCATCTTCATGGCCCTGAATGTGGCTTTGCTGGGGGCTGTGTAGGAGGGGCAGGATCACCCTCTAATTGCGCCCCTCGGCCCTCAAGCTGGCGTAGCGACTCTCGATACTCCAGATCGAGCTTTGTAAATACCACGGCCCGGGCCTGTTGACAGGTGACAGGTTCCCCTCCCCGCCCCCTACAAGAGGGTGGTGAGCCCCATCACCTGCAGTGGTTCCTCCCGAAGGTGGCGCAGGGCCCACAGAGAAGGAGGTCCCAGGCTGGGCCCCAGATGTGCTAGTGCCCAGTGCCATGGCCAGCTGGGGTGGGACAAGTGGGTCCACTGGGACCGGCCTTCCCATACAAGCTGTGTTGTCACCCATTTATTGAAGGTATGGGTTAGTAACAGTCAACAGCATTCAGGATTAGTTATAACAGCATGCATAGGTATTCCCATTAACCCGACACACCAGATTTAACACAGTTGCAGAGCAAGCAGAACACATGCATATATGGAACAACAGTGGCCATTACAAGAGCATGCATGTGTCATTGATGGCAACAGGCCACCAATATGGGTGTATTTCAACATGACACATGCATAGACACAAATGTGAATATGTATAACCCATTAGGACATATGTCCCAACAAATGTTTGGAGTGTACACATACCAGTTGAGGAGTGTTATTGGGTTATTTCGCACATATGGTAGGGGTGAGAGAGTGTTCAATTAACAACTGATATATCCTTGTAGTTTTCATGACATTCCTAGTCACTGCAGTGATCTTTCCCTCACAAGTAGTATTACAATACCCAATGGCCTTATATTGTACACAGGTATGTTTGTAGATTACTATATACGTGACCTGTGTCTTACATACAGCCATGACAAGATGCAGGTGTTAATGCAACACTTGTTGTGTATTGCTGTCATACACTTTGGGTGAGGTGCTACAATGACAAGTTTGTTTTCCTACACATTATGTGACTATGAACACGTTTGACTTTCAGTTATATGTCATTAACAGCTGCCTAAATTTCTGGGTTCCTCCCACTGCTTTTTCAGGAGGACAGGGTACCAGGCTGGTGATATGGGCCATTTATCTGTTCATGCTGGACAGACTGGAACAGTTGTGGGGTATGAATATGCATACAACTGTCTATCTGAACACTCTAGCAAATTCTGTACAGTTGTTGGGTGTAATTATACATACAGCTTTCTATCTGAAAATTGTAACAAAATCTGTACAGTTGTTGGGTACGATTATGCATACAGCTTACTAGCACTCCCGGGATTCAAACCCCTGCTGTGTGTGACAACAAAAGTATAGATAACATCACAGTACACTGTGCCATCAGGGAATTGATGTAAAGCTTTCTACTGTCTTCTATCTAAGTCTCCCTCATTTGTACAATATGACTGACCTCTTGGCACTTCCAGCATTGTTATACAGACCTTCATACGCATTTTATCTACATTCCACAGGATGGGTAACACTGCTTAATACAACAGTACTATTTATAGTATGCAACAGTTCAACTATATATGACAGAAGAGTACACAGAAGCACTCCAGGAGTTATACCTTTATTCAAAGAATATTACACATTTATTCCTACTGGTACGACACTTTCTAAGGCTCTTATATTTATTTGTTATGACAGTACATGCAGAGGAATACTAACCTGCCTCATGACGCAGCCTTTGCAACCTAGCATCATGGGCTTGCTGGTTCACAGCCCGCTCATCTGCAGATGTCGGAGGTATACAGTGATATGTAAACATACCTATCCATAGTATACACAAGCTAGGCAATTCTTAACTACTTAGTGGAATGAGTAGTTACTCAGTACTGGGGCATTAGCCATCTGCCAAGACTGCTGGATCCACTGTTCCAGTACATCCCCCCTCTACCGCTTCAGGTCAGCATGGTGGTGCCTGACCTGCTCACCAGCCTGGGGGATACCTGTGGCACTGGTGAGGTCATGATCGAGACTGTCCCAGGCATCCATTTTATATTGCGAGCCCTGGTACTAGCCCTGCAGTGGTCTCTCCTCATGATGTTGTGCCAGGAGCCATACCATGAGTTTTGACTCCTGGATGCACCAGTGCTGTGCTCTAAAATGTGTGCCTTCACCCACATCAGCCATTCTGCCTGCAGTAGGAAGCTACAACTGATGGAACATATATTCCCGCCTGTGTGGTTTATATACGGCCATTTAACTGCATTTTCCATTATTGTCTGGGTTTGAAGAGGCTACGCTATGGACAGACCTGCTTACCTAAGGTTGGCAGTGCTTATAGTGGTATACCGGTAGGCAGATTGGATTGACTCCCCTACACATTGTTTACTCTTACTAAGTTGATCTGTGCTGCGGTTAGCATTGCTTAATAGATAATTTGCGCTATATTTAACTTCTGGCAGTAATTTATTCTTCATTACAGGTTTTATGTGTCTGGTATCCGTGATTCATGTGTACATACACTGTACAGGGACCTGGGGAATTCTACACTTTATTACAATAACACCTCACATCTATGCTTACTGCAGTACTCCAGTTCACATATTTATGTTACGTAGCAAGGTAGACCACTTCACAATGTACATAGATTCAGTTCACATCTTTGTTTTGATTTACCTGTGGTGAGGATTAGTTTGCTGATACCTCATTCATCTGTATTGCTCTGATGGTTTAGTGGGTGACTGCTGTGACTATAGTGAACAGGGTCCTGGGTTTGAACTTTGCAGAGGCAGTTTATTTTGTTGCTGGGCAGGACACGCGGGTTTGCACAGGTTTGTGCAATGATAAGCACTGCTAACCTCCGGTTACAGTTTCTTAAACCTGTTAGCTTCTACTTTGCTTAATCTGACTTTCGCCCCCCACACAGGCATACTCCTGCTTGCTGCCACATACCCCCGTGCTACTTCATGTACATGTAGGTTTTATACATGCTAAAGTCAGGTGCACATGTCAGGTATGACTGTTCATGAAGGTTAGTGTAAGGTTAAGTGGAATTCCAGTTTAGCATTTCTGGTTAGGCTACACTCAGGTATTTGGGTTAGGTTTACATATGCCATACCTGTGTTGTAAAGTACATGTGAATAGTGGAGGTGTAGGCGGTAGGTGGATGGGGGGTCATTTTAACTGTATAGTAGACTGACTGATTGGTGGGGGTGCAGTAGTACAGGTTTGCAGGGTGTTGGGATATGTATGCAAGGCAGGACAGGAGGTGTCAGTGTCAGTAGTTGGTGTAGGGGTTTGGAGTGTTGGGGGGTGGAGGAGTTCACCAGGTGGTGATCCAGGTGTGCTTGGGTTTTCCCTTCATGTGTTTTTACATGTGTAGTCTGGGACAGCTGTAGCAATACACCTGGGTTGGGTGTTCCAGATTCTGTCAATATAGTTGTGTGGAAGGTGTCACCTACTTGTGACTGTGGACATTACTACGAATACAATAGGGGTTGATAGGTAAGTGGTGTTACTGGGCCACACAGAGGGGCTGATAGTAGGGGACATGTCCAGGGATGTGCAGGATGGCTGACGGAAAGGTCCACAGCTGGTGATTTCTTCTAAAGCAACAGCTGTGTATATACCCTGCATTTGGGGGTAGGACTGGACAATCACACCCCTGTGTGGGGGTGAGGACAGCAACATAGCTCTCAGGCGATCAGAGGAAATCTCAAGAGAGGACAACTCCTCAAATAATCAGGGTCATTCAGGGGCAGTTTATAAATATTTGTAGTATTAACCTGAAACATATGCAGAATAAGAGAATGTGGATTTATATAGGATTTCTGAAGTGAAATGTCTATAACTCTGTATTACTATCATTATTTATTTAGGGCAATTCACCACCTTTTCTTCAGCACTCATCGGTTTTCAGGGGGATTAAGAGGGACAGACCTAATATCGGAGTCTATAGCAGGGATAGTTATGAGGTCTGGACAGCAATACTACCTTGTGATGCCAATTAGTCCGACTTACATGCCTACAGTGGGGTATTGCCACCAAGTGTTCTTTGGTGTAATTTAGTGGGTTTGCAACAACACATCTAGTTATACCTTCCTTTGCCATGCAAACTTGACTTTGCTGCAGTGGGACTCGTACCAGGTGTGGCTGCTCATTGGGCGTCGGCTCTGCCCAATGCACACTATTGCTTACATCCCTGGGGCGGTCCACATAGAATCACTCCAGCCAACACCTGCACAGCTAGGCCCATAATTTCATACCCATAGTTCCCATACTGCACATCCTCTTCGACACTCTTCCTTACTCCAGGTGCAGGTTGGGTCTGGCCACACCAGTACACACTACCCACTCCCCACTTCTCGGGACCCATCACGTATGTTGTCATGGATCATCAGGCTTCCCCTACCTTGTAGACCAGGTACATGTGTGGGCTGCCATTGGACATTGGTGTAATGGCTGGAAACCCAAAAATCATTGAATTTTTGGGTGTCCCACTAGGGACATTCATGTCTTTGTTTCAAGATTAGACTTGGTGAGTCTCTCCCACTGGTAGTATCCTGCCTGCTGTCTGGGAAGCAGTGGTGTGTTTACTTTTATTGTGTGTTTGTATGTTCCACCGGTCTAGCTGGGGGGGTTGATGCTACATGTTACATGTTTGTTGATTGAACCTTTCACCCCCATTTGCACAGCCTGTGAACATATGTAATTCTTAAATGATTCGCATAAGCTCCCGGTTCCTACGTGGCAATGCAGTCCAAATAAACAGTTGAAACACAGTCACTGAGGACGACAAAACTCTTTTCAGAGATAAAACGACCTTTTATTCAACAGATAGTGAGCGCTTTCGCCAGGAGGCTTCTTCAGACTAATACAAACAACAGCATTGTCTCAACATTTAAATAATCAAGCTTGTAATTTCATTGGTTCATTGCTTAAATCATGTTATGTCATAATTAATGCCTTCAAAGAGCCTTTCTTAAGCTGCTTGCTAAAATACATAAAAACAGGACTGAAAAATAAATTAATAAATGCAATAAAAATGTATGCAATAGATACATATATAAAAAAGACATCTATAAACAATGCATATGAAAAGATATATCTATATGTAAAAACATATTTAAAACTATTAATAGGAGTGTGGGTCATTAAATTCATATACACACACACTAGGACTATGGACCATCAAATGGCAGTTATGTTTACCTCCTCAATTTCCTATTTCTTAAAATAGGTCTAATAGGTGTCTTGTCATTTAATCCAGGTGCTTGATCAGCTTTGCACCTGATGATCCATTTTAATTCACATTCTAAAGTATAATTAATAATATCACCTCCTCTAGGGTTTGCAAAAATCTTCTGTATTACACAGAACCTAAACTTATGCGTGGGGCCCAGGTTCTTACTGTGTTTCGCTAATGCATTAAAATCTGAACCAATTCTAATGTGATATGCATGTTCTCTAACACGTTCCCTTAGTGACCTATTGGTTTTTCCTATATAAAATGGGACATGCTTCACACCTAGCTAAATAAACCACGTCTTTACTACTACAATTGGTGTTAGTGTTAAACTCAAAGGTTTGTTGTGTGACAGGATGAACAAAGGTAGTATCGTCATTGATGTATACACAATAATTACATTTCCCACAGCGTAGTGTGTTTCGATTACCCTTCTTCATTCCTACCTTTTGCTTAGTATCTTTAGGTTTGCATAGCAATCGCTTAAGATTGGGTTTGTTTTTGTAATATACCTTAGGTTTAAGGCCTACAACATGCTTAATATCCTCGTCTAACATTAGTATGTCCCAGTTGCTGGCCATGATGCCTCTTAACTGTGCTGCATCCTTGGTATAGAACATAGGTGCCCTAACTTCTCGTGTGGTTTCTGTTAAATCGGTGCTAGATACTACAGATTGTTCTGAGTAGTAGGGTTTGGCTGTAGTGTTTCTAAGGTCATTAACTTCTAGAATCCTTTTTTCCACTATCTCTGTATCATACCCTCTTTTACTGAATTTATCTCGAAGACCATCCAATTCATTTAGATATCCATCATAAGACGGATTAAGTCTGGAGGCTCTCATTATTTGTCCTTTTACTACGTTATTAAATATGTGGTTGGGGTGCATGCTGCTCCTATGCAGGAGTGTGTTTCTGTGGCACAATTTCCTATGGACAGAGGTATTGAGCTTCCCATTGCTCAGCCTATTAATACCTATGTCTAAAAATGAAATGTTATTTCTCGAGTAATTTAAGGTAAACTTGAGGAAGCTAGTGGAACTATTCATATAATCCACTAGTTCTAGGAGTGAAGCTACATCACCAAGCCACACAAGAAAAAGGTCATCCACAAATCTTCTGTATAGACCCACATATCTCCTAAACAGATCACAGGTGATGAGTGACCTTTCTTCCCAGCAAGCCATCACCAGGTTGGCGTAGCTATTGGCACACGAAGTGCCCATAGCTACGCCATCCTTCTGTATAAATACTTCACTTCCAAACATAAAGATGTTATTCATGAGAATAGTCTCAAGAAAAAGAGATATCAAATCAATTTTCTCATCTGAAAACTCTGAGTGTTTCTTCATGTACTCTTGTACAAAATTGATGCCCAGTTCATTCGGGATAACAGTGAACAGGCTAACTACATCAAGGTGACTAGCAAATAAGGGGTAGTGTCATCCTGATTACTCATAAAGCTATATAAGTCAATTAGAAACTGTTTGCTGTCTCTCAAGATGTGAATATTGGCATCAACCAAAGGTCTTAAATGATACTCAGTAAAAATCGAAAGGGGTTGGTAATCAACCTTGGCCTGCCACAATTGGTCTCATAGGTGGTCTAACTTGTGACTTATGGACCTTGGGCAGGCCTTGTATCAAAGGAATCAAGGATTCTTAACCTTTAAATATTCATATAGCTCCTTTGTAACTAATGAGGACATGAGTAAATCATCCAGCATAAATAAAGTTCTGAATACTTTTTCAGAAACTATAGTACTGTTTATCCTGTCATAGTATTTAGTGTCGTTTAACAGTTCTAACATAGTCTTTGTGTATTCTTCAGTGTCCATAAGGACAATAGGACCACCCTTATCTGCAGGTCTAATAGTTAAAGTGTGATCCTCGCTAAGATCCCTTAATGCCTGTCTCTGTGCAAATGTAAGGTTGTTCTTGTATCTAACATTCTTATTGTGTTGGAAATAATTGTGCATTTCATTCTCCAATTTTCTAGAAAAAACATCCAATGTAGGATGTAGCTGGGGGATATATGTACTATTGGCACGAAAACTATGTCCATTTACATCATCATTAATGTTTAGGTTCCCAAAATCCAGCTTTAATTGCACATTTCTCACAAAAATTCTTGCGTCTATGACTGTATCAGCAACATTACTTCTCCTAGTAGGGATAAAGCTAAGTCCCTTATTCAGGACTTGTATCTCATGAGCAGTGAGGTTCCTACTGGATAGATTAACTATTAATGATTCATTTTCCCCCACATTTTCTTTAATGTGGGGCCCTGGTACTCCTCGTAGGAGCCTTTTCTTTTTTGTCGCCCCCTGCTCACCGAGCGTTTCCTCCCAATGTGCTGATCTTGTGCTATGGGGAAAGGGGTATAAGTAACCCTGTCTACTACTGGCTTGGCTTGTATGCCATTCATATTAACGCTAGATTTGGGCCTTACTACAGGTTCTACAGCACTGAAATTATCAACGTTTGTGGATTCAGTTGCTAGTGCAGTCCGACCATCATCCACTTGATGGTTACTGATAACGTTCGAAACCTCAACATTACTGTCAGCAATATCATTATTCACATTATCAGACCTTGCCATCATTACTACATTCTCATTATTAGTGGTAGAGCCACTAAACATTAATGATAATGTAAATGGACATAGTTTTCGTGCCAATAGTACATACATCCCCCAGCTACATCCTACTTTGGATGTTTTTTCTAGAAAGTTGGAGAATGAAATGCATAATTATTTCCAACACAATAAGAATGTTAGATATAAGAACAACCTTACATTTGCACAGAGACAGGCATTAAGGGATCTTAGTGAGGACCACACCCTAACTATTAGACCTGCGGATAAGGGTGGTCCTATTGTCCTTATGGACACAGAAGAATACACAAAGACTATGTTAGAATTGTTAAATGACACTAAATATTATGACAGGATAAACAGCACTATAGTTTCTGAAAAAGTATTCAGAACTTTATTCATGCTGGATGATTTACTCATGTCCTCATTAGTTACAAAGGAGTTATACGAATATTTAAAGGTCAAGAATCCCTTGATTCCTTTGATACAAGGCCTGCCCAAGGTCCATAAGTCACAAGTTAGACCACCTATGAGACCAATTGTGGCAGGCCAAGGTTGGATTACCGAACCCCTTTCGATTTTTACTGAGTATCATTTAAGACCTTTGGTTGATGCCAATATTCACATCTTGAGAGACAGCAAACAGTTTCTAATTGACTTATATAGCTTTATGAGTAATCAGGATGACACTACCCCTTATTTGCTAGTCACCTTGGATGTAGTTAGCCTGTTCACTGTTATCCCGAATGAACTGGGCATCAATTTTGTACAAGAGTACATGAAGAAACACTCAGAGTTTTCAGATGAGAAAATTGATTTGATATCTCTTTTTCTTGAGACTATTCTCATGAATAACATCTTTATGTTTGGAAGTGAAGTATTTATACAGAAGGATGGCGTAGCTATGGGCACTTCGTGTGCCAATAGCTACGCCAACCTGGTGATGGCTTGCTGGGAAGAAAGGTCACTCATCACCTGTGATCTGTTTAGGAGATATGTGGGTCTATACAGAAGATTTGTGGATGACCTTTTTCTTGTGTGGCTTGGTGATGTAGCTTCACTCCTAGAACTAGTGGATTATATGAATAGTTCCACTAGCTTCCTCAAGTTTACCTTAAATTACTCGAGAAATAACATTTCATTTTTAGACATAGGTATTAATAGGCTGAGCAATGGGAAGCTCAATACCTCTGTCCATAGGAAATTGTGCCACAGAAACACACTCCTGCATAGGAGCAGCATGCACCCCAACCACATATTTAATAACGTAGTAAAATGACAAATAATGAGAGCCTCCAGACTTAATCCGTCTTATGATGGATATCTAAATGAATTGGATGGTCTTCGAGATAAATTCAGTAAAAGAGGGTATGATACAGAGATAGTGGAAAAAAGGATTCTAGAAGTTAATGACCTTAGAAGCACTACAGCCAAACCCTACTACTCAGAACAATCTGTAGTATCTAGCACCGATTTAACAGAAACCACACGAGAAGTTAGGGCACCTATGTTCTATACCAAGGATGCAGCACAGTTAAGAGGCATCATGGCCAGCAACTGGGACATACTAATGTTAGACGAGGATATTAAGCATGTTGTAGGCCTTAAACCTAAGGTATATTACAAAAACAAACCCAATCTTAAGCGATTGCTATGCAAACCTAAAGATACTAAGCAAAAGGTAGGAATGAAGAAGGGTAATCGAAACACACTACGCTGTGGGAAATGTAATTATTGTGTATACATCAATGACGATACTACCTTTGTTCATCCTGTCACACAACAAACCTTTGAGTTTAACACTAACACCAATTGTAGTAGTAAAGACGTGGTTTATTTAGCTAGGTGTGAAGCATGTCCCGCATTTTATATAGGAAAAACCAATAGGTCACTAAGGGAACGTGTTAGAGAACATGCATATCACATTAGAATTGGTTCAGATTTTAATGCATTAGCGAAACACAGTAAGAACCTGGGCCCCACGCATAAGTTTAGGTTCTGTGTAATACAGAAGATTTTTGCAAACCCTAGAGGAGGTGATATTATTAATTATACTTTAGAATGTGAATTAAAATGGATCATCAGGTGCAAAGCTGATCAAGCACCTGGATTAAATGACAAGACACCTATTAGACCTATTTTAAGAAATAGGAAATTGAGAAGGTAAACATAACTGCCATTTGATGGTCCATAGTCCTAGTGTGTGTGTATATGAATTTAATGACCCACACTCCTATTAATAGTTTTAAATATGTTTTTACATATAGATATATCTTTTCATATGCATTGTTTATAGATGTCTTTTTTATATATGTATCTATTGCATACATTTTTATTGCATTTATTAATTTATTTTTCAGTCCTGTTTTTATGTATTTTAGCAAGCAGCTTAAGAAAGGCTCTTTGAAGGCATTAATTATGACATAACATGATTTAAGCAATGAACCAATGAAATTACAAGCTTGATTATTTAAATGTTGAGAAAATGCTGTTGTTTGTATTAGTCTGAAGAAGCCTCCTGGCGAAAGCGCTCACTATCTGTTGAATAAAAGGTCGTTTTATCTCTGAAAAGAGTTTTGTCGTCCTCAGTGACTGTGTTTCAACTGTTTATTTGGACTGCATTGCCACGTAGGAACCGGGAGCTTATGCGAATCATTTGTGCATTTTTTGGTGTTTTATTGCTGGTTCCACGTCTCTTAGGCTGGGTGTGTACTTTTTTGGCTTTTTTATATGTAATTCTTAACTGCTGTATCTTATCCTAGCTATGTATATATGTGTATATTTACACACCCACACACACACACACACACACACACACACACACATATATATATATATATATATATATATATATATATATATATATATGTGTGTATTCTGTCTATGTATGTATTCATTTGTACTACGGAGAGGGAGAGGTATATCTCCATGTAGCTATGGGTAGATATACACACACATACCTCTACATATTTACATCTACATCTAGTTATTCCATTCTTTGCCATGTAAAATAGACTGTGCTGCAGTGGGAGTCGTAGCAGGTGTGGCTGCTCGTTGGGCAGTGCCTCTGCCCAATGAACACTACTGCTTACATCCCTGGGGCTGTCCGTATAGACCCACTCCAGCAAACACCTGCATGCCTAGACCCATAATTACCTACCCATAGTTCCCCCACCCGCACCTCCTCTACAGCACTCATCCTTACTCTCCGTGCGGGTCGGGTCTAAGCACACCACTACACACTGCCCACTCTCTACTTCACAGGACCCACAAGTCATCAGGCTTTCCCAACATTGTATTCTGGGTATGTACATACCCCACCTTGACAGGTCATAGCACGGGATTCCTCCTATAACAAGACAATTTTTGGGGTGTCCCACAAGGGATGCTCCTGTCTCTGTTCCAAGATTAGACTTCACAGGTCCACTGTGTCCCCCCTGGTTGTATCCTGCAGTGGATTGTTTACATTGTTTGTAGGTTTATTTGTATGTTTCATCTCTCTGGCTGGGGGGGTGGGGAAGTTCATGCAACGTGTTACACTTTTCTTTCTTGGGCCCCTTACCTCCATTGGCATGGCCTTTGAACATATGCCATTCTTAGGTGCTGTATCTTATCATAAGTATATATATATATATATATATATGTATATCTACGCGCACACACACACACACACACACACACACACACACATATATATATATATATATATATATATATATATATATATACACCTAGATATATATATATGTATATGTCTGCATACACACACACATATATATTGCTGTATATCTAATGACATGTGGATGTATGGGTTTCTGCATATGTATAGCTGTATTTGTGGGTATTTATTTATATGTCTATGTATGTATACATTTGTACTACAGAGAGGGAGGTATATATCTATGGTATATATCTATATAGTTATGGTTATCCATACAAACACATATACCTCTAATTCTTTAGCTACATATCCAGTAATGTTGACTGGTATTGCTGGGTACTGTGTTCCGTGTCCATACCAGCCAACCTTCTGTGCCACGTATGCTTTGCGATACCTAAGACTGACCCCGTCACAGACCCACACGGGACACCGGCCGTTCGATACGGTGGGCTTAAGCCACTTTCAAGTGGTTGCGAGCAGGTTTGCACAGAGGTTAGCACTGCTGACTTCTGGTCACAGTGTATTACATGCAGTTAGTGTCTCCTTTGCTTGATCTGTGACGGCGGTGCTTCACCCCGCTCATACGTACTTGCACACGCTTACTATTGTTTACATATGCTTACTACTACTTAACTGTGCTTACGCCTCCTTATTGCTGACTTATTCATTCTGGTAGTGACTGTTCACATGTGCATTTCATGCAGTACTCCAGTTCACATTTAAATGTTATTTGGTAGGTTATACAGCAATAAAATGTACATAATTATTCGTTTACAGATTACACATGGAAAATGGTATGTGCTGCAGTGGGACTCGAGCTGGGAATGCCTTCTCGTTAGGCGGATGCTCTGATCACTACGCTATTGCTGTGCTGCTTCATTTGCTATATCTTCCTTGTTATCCTCTTCAGCCTTTCATGCTGCTTTACCCGTAGCTAAGCGATGGGCAAACATGCGCACCTATGGTTAGCTGTACTCAGAGTTTTAAATACATTACTACAAGGGTTTCTTCGTGTTTTTTTTCCAATGTACTGTTGCTGTTGAACACATGGGGACTGTTGGTGGGGATATGTGGACACTTATGAGTGGTCTCGCTCTTTTATGTACACATTATTCTGTTCTAGTTTGCAGGGGCATGTTTATTCTGAGAGCTCTGCTCTCTGACATGCCCCCTGCACTCATCCACACTCCGTTTAGCATTAGGTGTTCAGGCAGCGTTCCTTTCTTAATATGCATGACGCGCTGCCACCCACCTCTTAGACTGGTGCTTCCCTGCAGGACTAGAGTAGTCCTGCATGGAGGATTATTGAATCCGGGGGCATGTTAACACTTTAGTATCATACATCCAGCTGACTATGGAAAATGCATTTCATCATGAGGTAGGAATTCTTAAAAGAGCAATGCCATACACCAGTCTTAAAATAGCAATGGTTATTTTAGATATATATAATATATACAAAATATTTAGCAGCTTTATTTCACTTTTCGCATCTTCCACATTTAAGAAACAAATCACATTTTTCAGTACTGCAAAATGTAATGATGTGCAACCGATGCATCAAACATTCACAACCCAATGAACTGATCTTGCAAAAACATATGGTTAAACATACAAACAGTATGGCTATTTATGAATTATTGTAAAGTGCATCAATAGCAACTACTTAACTGTCCTGATAATTGAGTCACAACTCTGGACGCACTTTCTTATATGAATTTGTCAGCTACACTTTCTCACTCAAAAACCACTAGAACTAGAACTAGAAATTAACTGAGATCCTGCAGACATACTGTTATTGCATGCATTAGAGCTTCTGTGTTTGAGCTTTTACGTGACTATTTGCATTGCTCCATCTCAGCATCAACATTTGATTGCAGATAGTGAAGATTTTATGCAGTTTGGGTCAAGCCATAGTCAGCAACAAATTGGTGGGACTCACTAAACATAAACTGCGTTTCATTGTCTGTAATTACTTCAGTAGGAAGACCATACTTTTAGGACATTGTTTTAAATCTGGCTATTTATTGGTGAATTGTGGTTGGTACATGAATTATTTCTGTCGTAAGAATCATATTCTACAGCAATGAAGTAGCTTTTGCCTTCAAACTCACACGTCACCAGTTATCTTTCATCAAGGATCTTGAGGTAATTATGTTATTACTGACTCATTTCTTTATTGATTTGTTCCCAAAACAAAACTAACTCTTTGACACCAAGTTCTCAATGTCTTGGTTGACTTTTGGCCATCATACTGACATTTTGTCTCTTTCTCAACATTTAGTGAAACCTTGTACACACTTGTATATTTTCAGTAGCACTTCTGCTGTATGAGATAGGTATACTATAATTCTGCCATGATATAGCAATGAGCCTTCATGCCCTGATAACTGTGCTTTTACTGTATAGTAGTTATGCATAAGCTGTTTGGTTTGTATCCAAAGATTTGGCCATCAGTTTTGTCTATACTGGTTAATAGCTTGTAATTCTTGAATATCAGTGAATAGCTGCTGAGGCAGTTTAAGCTTTTCTAATTTTTTAGTAGTTACAAGTCTAGTCATTAGTTTGCATTGTACACAGCCAGCAGTGGAGTCTTTTGGTCTCATTCATTCTGATAGTTAAGCTCATTTCACGTAGCCCAGCTCTGCTGAGCAGATTGTTCATGTACTGACTACCCAGTACATAAATCTAAAACTCAAACATGTGCACCTCTGACTCCAACTTGTGGAGAAATATTAATACAACTGAGTTTGCCTGCAGGGCCATGGATTTCATTCTCTTCTTCATTCAACTGCAAATGCTGCAAGAAACGTCTGTCTCTATTATGTATGTCACAGTAATATCAGCCCTTGAATCAACCTTGAAACTGACTGGTGTTCAATGAATTTGAATCTTAATTTGTAATCTGCTTCAGCATTAGTCATAGAAGTATCTGACACTGAGAAAAATTATTTCTGCGCAATGTTATTATTTTTATTTTCTGGAACAACCTCTTTAATCAACTCTGTGTTATAAATGACAGCAAAATGCTCTGGTGTCTCATACTTTCTGCCACATGCAGCACCCCTCTCTGACTCATTATGGTTGTACCTCATGCTTTTGCAAGGCCTATTGTCACTTTGATTCTATAACATCTGTTTAGTTTGACCAGGATTACACTTTTTAATTTACTTGACACTGACCTTGCATTGTACCTCACACATAGCATTTGCTGTGCTTAAATCAACATTTTCCATTTTTTATGAATTTCGTCTCACTGGCAAATTCTGCTGCCTTTTCTAAAGTTAGTTAAACTTCATATTGTAGCATATGAGACACTTCTACATCAGCAAACCCGATCACACTTCGGTCCTTTGTTTGTTCATCTTCTGTGTTACTAAACCCACAATTTTGGACTAGTTCATCAGTGATCTTATAAACATTTCACTACATTCACATGTTGCTGGCAGACATCTGTGGAAGCTTGCACTTTCACATCTTACATTTATTTTTGGCACAGATATGTTCATTGAGTTTGCAAAATACTGTCTTGTATGTAACACTCTGCCCCTCTGTGAATGAAAAAGGAACTTTTTATAGTCTTTGCTTCCCATTAAATAAAGCAGCATATTTTACTTAACATTTGTTAACTGGGAAAGTCTAACTTGGAACAAACCCAATTTTCAGCTGAGGCCTGAGAAGAAATGCTCCAGATGCATGTCTTTTAAGTTGGGAGGGAACCCACATGAACGACATGCTGATTCCACACAGAAGGCACCCCAGCTGAGAATCAAACCAAAGAACTTCTTGCTGGGAGGCAACAACTCTACCGCTGCACCACAACACCATCCTAGCTTAATTTAATCTAATTCTTTATCTGTCCATAGCCTACACTTCACAGACTCATGGCACAGAGAAGTACATTTATCTGGATTTCATCTTTTTCTTTATCAGTTGTGGTTACCACACAAAATCAGGAGAACTTTTGCCTTCAGGCAGACCAGTAAAAGGATTTTGAGAAGTCAAATTTCTCTGGTGGGTTGAACTCCAATATCATTGAATAAATCTTGGTTTTTCTAGGCTGAACAATTCAAATTCATTAAAATGAGAGCTTTGCAAAGTATTGTTTTAGTGATAGAAGGATTCAGCTATGAGATGATGTAGTAATTTAAGGTAGAGATGCATAGCTTTATAAACGATAAGACTTTTTTACTGGTTTTCATTCATCTAAAAGATCCTGGTTCTGATACCATTTCAGAACATGCACCAATGGTTATTCAGTAATATTCATTGGCTGAGGCAGAAATGTCAGGATTCACCTTTAGTTTAGTCAAACAGGTAACTTTTATTCATAACAAAATGGAAGCTAAACATAAACATTGTTAAGACTTCAGCATCTCAAACCTAACAGATTATGGCTTAGAAAATGCAACATTCCTAAAATGACAATGCCATACTTCAGTCTTAAAAACTGAAGTGGCTATTTTACAAACACATGATACAAAAACTCTTTAAAGTCTCTGTCTTTCTGGAGATTAATAAATAATATGGGTGCATTACTACATTACATTTCTTAATCAAGTGTATATTAATCTTTGGAAAAATTAAACTCACCCCATATTGCATTCAGCAATCTGTTATGCATGAACAATCCTCTGTGCATATTAGTGCTTATGTATTCCTGCGCTCCCTATTTTAAGTTCAAATATAGAAGGTATGGTCGTCAGAACTGCAAAATGTTCAGTGAAATGACAAGTGGAAGATTACTGTATGTTGGATAACTTCTTTTTCTCTGAGGTGCAGTATGTCAGAATATATATGTAATGGGGTGAAGTGATACCACCCCCGATATCATAGTACTGGAAGGATTGCCCCTCTGCAAAACATAATTTAAATGTGTAGCAAGGACTTTTGCAGTTTGCTGTTAATTGTTCTTAATCACAGATACATTATTCTAATTTGAAGAATCATATTACAATGTTTCAGTCTTCCAGGAGGATCACTGTATTTTTTAATATCATCATTAAGCAATACGTGCTGATAAGCAGCATTAAATCACTTTACAAGAATGCAGTACCACTATGTATCTTGACCATTAATTCTTGCAGTCTTTGTGGCAGATATATTTCGGTAGCCTATGGTACATGTAATCACTGCAAAGGTGAAATGCCCGTATTCACTACTGGAACAATAGTATTTCAGCATATTTACTGTGCTTTATGGACTCATGTCCTTTTTTCTTTCTAATATTTTTGAGTCTTTTCAGCCATCTTTTATTGGGGGAAACATTCATATTATTCTAAATGGTAGCCATCATGCCATACATTGATCATAGTTCCTATCAAAGCATATCAGCAAGTATTTCCAGCACTTCTCAGACATACTGTTATCTACTTCTATTTAACAGAATGAGGTCTCAGTCAGAAAAATAACAGATTCTCCTCTTATTACAACTAATGGCAACTGTTTTGCTTACTTTTTAACAGCACAATATAGCCATAATCTGTGAAAATACTGACTGAAACATTTCTCAGATACAATTGCCACAGCTGCTGTTATTGACAGGTATTAGTCACAAGAAAACTTGATATAAATGATTCATTATTTATCATTTTTGTTTTCACATTGAAACACCTGCAATCTCATTTTATCCTTAGAAAAACATGCATTGTTTGCTTTCTATGAATATGGCTGCTTTAACTCTTTATGTAAAAGCAGAAGTTTTCATTGAAAGTATATATTGCATCTTTTTAAAGATAAAATTGAATTGCCTATGTTTTCAACATGAAAACAAACATAAAGAGTCATTTTTGTCTACTTTTCTATTAAATAATTTGTATTAATTATATATGAGAAAGTGCTTCTGTTAAAGTTTTCAAAGAAATTGTTGCAAGCCACAACATATTTTTTATTTGTTCCAGCTTTCACAGACTTAACAGCATTTTGCTTCTTTAAAGATACAATCCTGCTGGTAATGATCTTTACTATTAAAATCATAAACTGGTAGTATACTTTTCTGGTTATCTGATCAATTTGCAACTACATGAACTGCATCAAGAGAAACTTCGTGCTTCATCAACTATTGTGGTTATCTTTTCTGATGTTTGCATACTCAAGAGTTATTTCAAATGGTTTTCAGAATGTTACATTTGATTCAGTTGTTTACTCCTAAAGGTCACTCTGTGAAGGCAGTTTATAAATTAAAATTAAAATCTAAATGCTTCATTCAAGTTTGCACTAAAACTCACAATTCACTGAAGTCTGTTTTGTTTTAGCTCCATGTTGTGTCACAGTTACATTAGTCTTATGGTCGCAAAGATTACAATGACAATTTCCTTCTGTTAGTGTGGGATCAAAATGTCCAAATGATTTACTAGTAACTTTTTATTTTTGTTACTATGGCTGAATCAAGTTTGTATACCTTTTGTAGAATCACCTATAATAGACTGTAATGTCACCATGTGTTATCTTTGGAAAGGTCCTTGAACCCACCCCCCCAAAAAAAAAAAATTACTATGCAATTATTTCATTTCTCTCAATGTATGTTGCCTGCAACTCAATTTTTCTTAAATGTATCAGTTCTACCTTAATGAGTCATTGTGGTGTAGATGAAACAGATTTGCTTTACAACTGTTTTTTTAATGTCTATGTACTTTGCTGAGAAAAGGCACAGATGGAGACCGGTCAAGACATTAGGTATGCTGCATTAAGTGGGCATTGTCCTCCTGCATATCTTTATTTTGTACTGCAGTCTCACTTGCTTTTACTGATGCTCTGTATTGCAACAGTAATGAGGATGGTCTCCACAGTATGTCACAGTAACATTATCACATGATTGGTTACTTACTACATTTTGTACATCAGAGTTTACAGACAGACCTCCACTGACATCAGACACTTGCCACCAGCTTCCACAGTAGCTGACAGTTCCCATCAGCCTCAGTTTGTGGGTCTTAATTTTCTGCAGCAAAGTCATAGGCAGGCCATGATGAGAGATGCATCAGTAACAAGCAGCCAAAATTGTTGCCACTGTTATCCAGGGAAAGTGCAACCCCCGGAGAAGGTACTCCATATCAACAAAGTGGTGCTACACTTTGTTTCTTATGCATAAAACTCTGCAGGATGATTTGAAACAAGAACAATTCTTGGTCCTTTTGAGCAACTAAAAAGCAAGGCAGCACAAAGTCTTACTAAGTGTGCTGAGAAATCATCATGGCTGCCTGCTGACCATGAAGTTTAGGATAACCCACATTTTCAGTTGAAAGGAGTATCTGAATTTTTTTAAATTAACTTGTTCATTACTTTGTTTTCTTTCATGGGACAAAACTGATAAGAAAATGCATGACCTGAGAATGAGAGAACAGTTGCTTGCCTTATCTGCTTCTGATAAGGATAGATTTACCACAGACCCTTTTTAAATAGAATGATAAATGAATTGTGTTTTGCTACCAGGCAACAAACTTCACTTTGAAAATTTTGATCTCAAAGGCAATTCCCCAGGGTTATGGTTGCTTATAATATATGCTTAAAATATGCCCACATTGCTTTATTCTGTGTTCAGACATTTACCAAGTGCATTTGCCTGTACTGTAACTGCCAGGACTTAGGTCTTCTAACTCATACCTTCTGGCTAAACTCTGGCTCTAACCCCCGGGGAAGTTTAATTTTTGCTACATTGGATTTTTTCAAGCACTTATTCAAAAGAGAGCTTCTCCCAGACTTAGTTCTAACAGATATGTACTCAGCATATCATTTGATCTATAATGGGTCATTATGTGTTGGGTTCTTATTAGCTGGCAGGTGGGGCAGACAGTTAAGGCTGTGAGCTGTAGTTCCTGGGTACAGGGTTTATTTATTTATCTATTGACTGATTGACATTTAATTACTGGGAAAGTTCAACTGGGTAGAAGACCATTTTCAGAAGAGGCTTGGGGAGAAAGCTCCAAATTATTACAAAAGAAAATAAGAGCAATAATTTAACAATTTTCAAAAATAAAACAAAAATATCTGCAGTTTAAATAATTATAACAAATTAGAGATAATATAAAATCACTGGTTAGGCATTGCTACAAGTTACATGACAACCATTTAATATTTATAGAAATTTTAGACAGTTTGTAAAAAAAATTAAAGGGTGCAGCGGTAGCCTTACCGCAAGAAGTTCTTTGGTTTGATTCTTGGCTGGGGAGCCTTCTGTGTGGAGTCTGCATGTCCTCCTTGCATTTGTGTGGGTTTTCCCAAGATGATTTGGTTTCCTCACATGTTACAAAAACATGCGTCTGGAGTGTTTCTCCCCAGGCCACTGCTTTAAATTGGCTTCATTCCAAGTCAGACTTTCCCGGTAAATAGATGTTAAATAAATAAAAGGTAAGTTAGTCTTATATAAACAAGAAGTACAATATGAAGTGAGGGAAAACAGGCTGATGGTATATTTAGAGAGAAAGTCAAGGAAGGGAATTAGATAGCATTAAGGAAATAAGTGAAGAAGGGGCACTAAGGAGATATAAGGAATGAAAAGGTACTTGCTCACCTTTAAGGATATAATTTATCCTGGTTTAGAGCAAGAACGGAGCTAGATTTTAGCTAGGAAGTCTTTAAGAATGATTTTGAAAGATGGGAGAAAGGGTATTGACCTGATGGATAATTGGTTTGATTCCCTTATGACTCATTTTCCTACTCTGTGACCCTGTACAAGACACTTAACTAGATGTTGCTCCTGGGTCACCCCTGATAAGGGTTTGTATGTGTCCAGTGGGCCTACTAGGTTAATAATTGGATATTATCATTCAATGACCTCCTGTGTCTGAATAGACTGTCCATCCGCGTGTCTCCAGATGCAGTCCCTTGGAGTTCTGTAGACCATTTTTTCCTTTCTTAAACATATGCATATTAGGTGGCTGAAGGTCAATTTCATTAGCCCTGGGGATAAAAGATAATGATACTGTCCTATCCAGAGGTCCTGGCAACACAGCATATTCTTGCAGGAGGTATTTCAGCTCCAAGTAAAGTGATACAAGAACAAGAATACCTCACCTGATGAAAGCTGAGAAAGAAATTCCAACATGTGCCTCAATGTAGAATAACTGTTCAGAGTAACAGGTATGTTGCCCACATATCTTTTACATGTATATCCCTCATTACACAAGGCTGAGTAAGAAAAAACAGTGACTATACTAGAAAAACACGTTTTTTTTTTCCTTTTGTCTTTCATATAGAAACATTCTTCTAAAATTTACTGCCACTTACTTGCTGTAACTTTAACTGTTTTCAAATCATAATACTATCTAAGGTTGGGGGTAGCCAGGGATATGCCACACATGCCATGGTATACACCTTTAGAAAACAATTTATTTATTTTGCAGAAAGAGATGTCCTAGAATATAAATTTTTAAAGGTGCACTTATGTTGTATTGTTATATATTTTGAAATGCTTACTTGGCTGCATTTTTATTTTCCTAAAAGCCTGTCATTTCAGGAGTATGCTTTGGTAGTGGGTTTCACCAGATTCTGTAAACTGGTGTACAATACCAAACACTGCAATGCTTAAGCTTAATGTCACAACATGTGCATATCATTGTTTTGAGTAGATCTGCTAGATAAGGCTAGCCATAGAGGAGACTTTGCCTTTAATAAGGTAAGCCTCAGTGCTTGGGATACACTTTCTTCTCAAACCGCAGTAATATAATTAGTAATAAAAGCTTCTGCAGCTCTTTAGTGTCTTCCAAATGAAGTTATGATGATGAGTAGATCAACTCTGGCTTGTATTTACCGCTGTTCTTATTAATTGGTCATTAATTATTGAATATCTATATCCCTATCTGCACTTCATCAATGCAATTTCTTTTTTGTCATGCTTGTGTCCTGACCTATCCAAAATAGCATTTGACTATTCATTTATTTTATTCATAATATTTTGGGGTGCTTTTACTTAGGTTGCTTTTCCTCCCTTTTTTAAAAGTTTTTTTCAGTCATTGCCTCCCTGCCTCCATGCTGTGACCATGTCCATGTCCACCCAGTTTAACCCTTTGTTTCTGATACTGGTAGACACCAGGAAGAGATGGACAACAGCCAAAGGCCATTACTATCATAATGAATGAGTTAAGGGGATTTTATGGCACTCCAAAAACAATCTGCAGGGCAACTGTGACAATCATTGACTAGCTACAATGTGTTGTTTACAAATGCATGCATCTTCTCACTGGCCATGCTTTACTGAAGTATATGGAGCACCTTTACTGGCCTCAACTTTCTGAATCCATGTGCGCAATACTGGAATCCCTAGATGATAATCCTTTAATGGAACTGTGATGCATTTCTCCTAGGATATATGAACAGACCTCAGCTACTCTCTCTCATTGTTTCATGGTAGGTTTCTCGAATGTCAAGGCTGCTACTTGAACATGGTCATAAAAAATATCAGGCCCAAAATCTCCATGGCTCAAAGATGCTTAGCTAACCTTTTTTTGATACCCCATCTTCTTCTACTTCTTTCGGCTTTTCCCGGTTAGGGGGTCACCACAGTGGATCACCTTGTCCGCTCATGATTGGCAGTGGAGTTTTATGGTGTTGAGTTTCCAGCCCAGTGCCCAACCTTCTACAGAAGGCACACACATGCACACACTCACACCTAGGGCAAATTTATAGTGTTCAATCCACCTGCAGCATGTCTTTGGGATGTGGGAGAAAAACAGAGCACCCGGAGGAAACCCATGTAACCACAGGGAGGTCATACAGACTCCGCACAGAAGGCACCCCAGCCGAGGATCGAACCGGAGAACCTCTTGCTGTGAGGCGGCAATGCTAACCACTGCACCACCGTGGCTGCCCTTTTTTTGATACCCCATATTTGAACTAAATATATTATATCAAAGCTGATTTTTCATCTAGACTCTTGTTTTACTTTTGCTCAAATAGGAAAGACAGGCCACTTGGATATTTTTACTGCAGGATGTCTCATGGTAATGTCAGGGATACCACAGATAGTACAATCAACTTTTATACTGGACAGATTATAAGGTCCAAATCAACTAATTGTACTGTTTTGATACTGGCATGGTTGCTGTACTCCTGAAAGCCCACACTTTAAGATGCTAAAACATGCCCGTTCTGCTTCAGAGGGTAGATAGAAATAATTCCATTGCATTTCACCCCCCCAAAAAATATGGGAACAATTTAATTTTCTCTTCAACTGAACCCTAGTTAGCAAGAATACTATATTAGAATGCTCCTTCAAATTCATTACACTTCTAGAGGGACTAAAGAACTCAGCAGAATGAACAAATAAACAAATAAACAGATAAATAAATTAAATAGATAAAGGAATAATCAAATTTGTGCTTTGCTGGTTTTGGTAGCCTTATTCTTGTTTCTAACCTGACAGCTTACTTTTTTTACTATAAAGTGTTATAAATCAATTTATTATTGCATTCATCTTTTGCCTAATTTCAGAGGGGACTTTTACATGCTGTACTCCAGAGATTACACCATTTGAAAAGGGTGTTAAAGGATGGCCTTTCAGCTTTCTTCTCTCTCAAGGTGAATTTTTTTGCATCTATGACTTAAGCACATAATAATATGGTTATGATCAAAGGGACCTAATCATAACCTTCTGGATTAGCCATAGCTGCTGTTAAGGCATCCTCTACTCACTTGAGACGTGGATAGCTAGCCGTGGATGAAATTTTTTTCTAGTCCGTTTTTGCAGGGGAAAAAGTAGTGTATTTAAAAAGGAGTATGGTTCTTAGTTGTCCAGAATCTTGGCTATGATGTGCTTACTAACTCAGTTTTAATATGCTGCCTTTAGAAGAAACAACCATCACTGACACTAGGTTTTCTACTTTGATGAAAGGAATGTTACAGAGATTTTACTCCATGGTGAATTTGTAGCTGAATCTATATCAGACAAAAACCAGGCTCATGTTCTGTTTTCTAATGCACGTCCTACTTCTGGATTCTAAATCATGACGACATGGATAGCCACAACCATTACAATAAAGTGTTGATGTAAACATGACTGGAGTACGATTACCAATCAACAATCTACTAATATAATGTTTTATAGGGTTAAGCCACCTATTTATTACACTTCAATTAGCATGATCCCTTTGTAGGGTTTGTTGCCAATTACCAGAGGAATGCTTGTCTTTGTAGTGTGACACATGGGTTACTTCTTGAAGATAACTGGGGAAATGAATAGCTTTTATACTTTCATGATCAACGAGGAACACCTTGAAGGGAAGTACAACCTTCCTTTAATATTTTCTTGCTTGTAGCTCTACTTTCTTGTATTTATTCTTACATTTTTTCTTTCATTTTTTTGAAAGGGATTAGATTTCCTGTTAAGAGCCTGTTAGTGTTAGAAGTTTAACAGTGACTATTTTTTTATTCATGACAGCAGAAACAGCAGAATCTTGCTATAAATTAGGAAAGCAGACGTTCTATACTTGAACATCTATACATTCAGTCCCTAAATATCTGTGTGGTATACGAATACTAATAGAAACAAATACACATATGGAAATATGTAAATGTGTGTGTAGAGTGCATAAGAACATGTACATATTTAAACACACAGGCACGCAAACACACATGTGTGTGTGTGTGTGTGTGTGTGTGTGTGTGTGTGTGTGTGTGTGTGTGTGTGTGTGTGTGAGTGTGTGTGTGCGTGTGCACATGTGTCTTTGTGTCTGTGTGTCATATTAAAACACAAGGAAAACCAGAACTTCCTGAACAAAACTGCTTGCTGAAACTCTTTAAAATCAGGAAAAAAAGAATTACAGATTATAGAGTTGTTCATCTGAGGCTAGCAAGCAATCAAGTACATAACTGGTTTACGGGTCAATGCTTTTTATTAAAAATAAAATAAAAAAAAAAAAAAAACTATTACACAGATGAGTGCTTTCACCCATAAACCAGATTCATCAGATCAGAATGTATAAAAGATACATGTTTTTGATATATATATATATATATATATATATATATATATATATATATATATATATATATATACATACACACACACATATATATATATATATATATATATATATATATATATATACACATACATATATATACATACATATATATATATATATATATATATATATATATTTATGGGAGCGCTACAAAATCCTGAAAGCCGAAAATCCTGATACCAAAATCTTAAAAGTTCAAAATACTGAAAATTCAAAATACTGAATCTCATCTCATAATACTGAAAACACACAGGATAACAACACTTTCTCAGGATTTTGGGTTTTAAGATTTTGGGCTTTCAGGATTTTATAGCACTCCCATAAAGATAGATAGATAGATAGATAGATAGATAGATAGATAGATAGATAGATAGATAGACAGATGTATATAAAACACACACACAAACATACATATTTGGGAAGTGTCTCTTTGGTCAACTGCTTGGAATATCAAACATTTGTAATGATGGCACTAGTGGTCAAATAGTCATATGATCATAGAATGCCTGCGTTAGTTAGCTGGAGGTCACAGTACAGCGGGGCTTGTAAATCTGCCCTTTTGCTGTTATACCATCTCAAAATTGTTGTATATAAGTAGCAAATGGTAGGATTTCTGTTCTATGTTTTTTCAGTATTTTAACATTTGATTTTTTATTAGATTGATCAATTGAAGTTCAACTTTGTTAGTTTTCAACTAAAGGTAGTACACTCATGTATGTATAGCTAGGTTTACTATTAAAATTTCGAAACAAACTCCATCGACTGTACTATTGTCGAACACGGAAGTTCGAAAATGGTAATATCGATGACAAAAAAACAACCTAGGAACGGATTTTAACATGGGTCGAGATAGGTGTTCCGTGTTATTCTGGACTACAAACATCTCCCCTATCTCGACCCATGTTAAAACCCGTTCCTAGGTTGTTTTTTTGTCATTGATATTACCATTTTCGAACTTCCGTATTTGACAATAGTACAGTCGACGGAGTTCGTTTTGAAATTTTAATAGTAAACCTATAGCTATACATACACATGCATTTTATATATATCTATATCTATCTATATATATATATCTATATATATATATATATATATATATATATATATATATATATGTATATATTTATATATATACATATATATAAATATATATATATATATATATATATATATATATATATATATATATATATTTATATATATATATATATATATATATATATATATATATATATATAAATGTATATATAGACAGACACATAGAGCATGCCACCAACATCTGGAAAGTGACTCAGTAAGTGGCACAGAGAAACTATATCAGGTTGCAAGGCAAAGACAGAAAGACAAAGAAGATAGTCAGATACCCTTCATAAGGGATGCCAGCAACAACCTGCTCACCAGTCCACAGGACATCAACAGCAGATTGAAGGATTATTTCCAGCAACTTCTGAATGAAGAAAACCCCACAGAAGCTGTACTGCCCCAGAAACAGCCTACGATGAGAGAAGAAGAGGAGCCCACCCTAGAAGACGTAAGAACAGCACTAAGGAAAATGAAGTCAGGGAAAGCAGCAGGCTGAAATGAGGCCACAGCAGATATGATAAAGATGTGTGAGATAGGGGAGAATGGCTCGTGAGGGTACTACTAGCAATGTGAAAGGAAAGGTATATCCTAGATGACTGGAGAATAAGCATGCTCATGTCAGTGTACAAGAACAAAAGGGACATCCACAACTGTGGGCAGTACAGGGGCATCAAACTCCTATCACATTGCATGGAAGTTCTGGAGAGAGTGACTGATAAACTGATATGCAGAGCAGTTGAATGTAAGATGGGAGATGAGCAGTTCAGATTCAGATCAGGATGCAACACAATTGACCAGATGTTTGCAATGAGACAGATACTTGAGAAGAAGCTAGAGATGAGGAAAGAGTCCATCTGAGCATTTCTAGACTTGGAGAAAGCATATGACAAGGTCCCAAGAAAGCTGATCTGGTTTTCAACTCAGACACTCTTACAGAGGTCAGAACAAACAGTAAAACAGTCTTCCATGTTAGAAACCTCAAATCAATCAGATAAGCTGGTTCAAACAGAACAACTCTTAGCTTTTTAATCACAAAATTAAGATCCCAAGGAGAAGCCACTGGTTTTCTTTGATGTCTCTTATGCAAAACATCTTTACAATTTTTTTGAAATGAGAATGCCTTGAAAAAGGAATATCCATAGGCAGACATACTGAAATGGTTGATTAACCTTGATGGAGGAGTAAGAAAGACCAAAGGACAGTAAGTCACAAAAATGTTGTAAAACCAGAGAAACACCAGCCCTGAAAGTGTGCTAGATACATTGATGGCACAACTAGAAAACCCTTTCAGTTTGCTTTATTAGCAGGCTTTCTTGCATCTATTAGTACTTGTTGCATCTCCTCAGTAAAGGGAATTAAGATAATATCATTCAGGTAGACAGGTGATGTTGACTGGGATCAGGGATTATTAAACACTCCTGTTTTGTGTGAGTAGATCCATTCTGTGAGGAAGCTTGTGGTAATTGCACTTGGCCATTTCCAAAAGAAGGGAGAACTGTTACCTGGGCCAGCAACTTATGAAAACACAATAATATTATGGGATTCCTTCTGAATCTTCAGAAGTATCCTGTATATCAGTGGATTTGTGGAAAAGTATACAGGGACATCCTTTTCCTAGGAAAAGAAAAGACCTTCTTGCATAGAGTCCTGGAGCAAAATTTTGACAGCTGATTGTTCAAAGAGGAGGCAAAGAGGTCTGTTTGAGGAACTATCTACAGATGGATGAAATCTCATAAGAGCCCTTGATGTAGTTTCCATGTGTGAGCGTTTGCCCTTGCCCTACTCATCTTATCTGCCACAGTGTTTTAATCTGATAAGATGTACGATGCCTGTATAGTGAAATTGTGCTGTGATGCTATATCCCAAGCTAACAAAGCTAGTCTGAAAAGGCAGTAAGACCTGATTCCCCCTTGCTTGTCAATGTACCATATGACTATGGTATTGTCTCTAACAACTTGAAATGGTCCAGGGGACCCTGATGTTTCAGAGAGTTGAGTGACTTGATCAGAGAAAGCAATGTCTTTATGTTTATGTGCTTTTATCTCCCCTTTGTTGTCCCAAACTGTTTGCACTTTTATCCATCCTGAAACTGCTCCCCAAGCAATGTCCAAGGCATCTGTGGTGACTGACTGCTTTGGAGCAGGAGGAAGGGAGACCTAGAAATAAAGATATTTGCTGTTTCCACCAAGTGATTTCTCTTCTGATAAATCAGAGAATTGGGATTTGAAAAGATAATGGATACTGGTGCTGGAACTGAAGAGACTTCAGATATCATTGTATCTTTTTCAAGTGGAGTCTTGCCAGAGGTATCATGAGAATCAAAGATGCCATGAAGCCCAAAATCCTAAAGCTTCCCTCATAGTGAATGAAGCCTGATTTGACCACCTTAAAGGTAGACTTAGGTATAGCTCTATCTGTGGAAGAAAATCTCTTTCAAATGATGAGTCTAGCAGAAAACCCAGGAACACAATCCTGTGCAAAGCAATCAAAAAGGACATTTAAATGCTGTCTTGGAATCCCAGCTTTTGTAACAGATCTGTCACCCAAGTTAGAGATTCCTGACACTTTAAAAAAGACTCTGCAAAGAAAACAAGTTATTTACATATGGAAAATGCAGATATCATGTAGATTGCAATAAGGTAAAACTAGAGCTAGTCACTTTGCAAACATTCTTGATGAAGTGGATAGTCCAAATGGTAAGGCAGAAAACTGGTACTGTGATCCAGACATACAGAATCTTAAGAAATGCCTGAAGTCTGGGTGAATATGGATGTGATGATAAGCATCATTTAAGTCTAGTATTACGAGTAACATTAAATAAGTAAGAAGGGGTAACATGGTAAAACATGTATTGGATAATGTTGGATGTTAAAAGTTTATATATATCAATCCAACACAAGGATAGACTTCATGCTATAATGTACTTTTTGGGGGATAGCCCCTTAACAAAGTATTTGGTTGATGTGACTTATTTTTGTTTAAGGAATATATTTTTTTTTAATATAATAATGACATTTTCCAGCAAAAACAGGAAACAGCCACGGGGGCACCATTTGCCCCATGTATGCAAACTTATTCAATGCTTATTTTGAGTTAGTATGCCTGTATAAATGCAATTTTGTGAAGAATTATGTAAAATAGTATTTTTGTTTTATAGATGATTTAATTTTTATATGTGAAGGGGTAAGAGTGAAATTTTGCGGTTTGTTGCTGATTTACAACAAAATACATTTGATTTGTCTTTTGATGGGCTACAATATGGAACCCAGGTTTCTTATTTAGATATGA
Organism: Protopterus annectens; assembly: GCF_019279795.1. Classification (NCBI taxonomy): domain Eukaryota; kingdom Metazoa; phylum Chordata; order Ceratodontiformes; family Protopteridae; genus Protopterus; species Protopterus annectens. The sequence continues at coordinate 39,024,742 of NC_056742.1, read as the reverse complement.
CACTTTAGGGTTTGGATAATAGCAACATTTGTACTGGGGTGCATAGCAAATTTTTAGATGGAAGCCAGTATCTGTATGCCACTAGTTGTCATCCTCCCATGTTATATCATCTTTGCCTTATGGTGAATTTTTAAGATTATCTAGAATATGTAATGTTGAGACAAATTTGTTGGAAGAAATATACAATACTTCCATTATGTTGTGTAATAGGGGTTATAGCAGGATAGCAATAGAAGAAGCTAAGGATAAACTTTTCGTGTCAAAATCAAAAAATAATGTTAGTGATATGCTGTGGGGCAATGGTTCGGGTAGAGGTGGCAACAAGAATGAACAAATGTATTTTGTTAGTACGTGTAACATCCAAAGTGAAGACGTTTGTAGTATTGTAAGATATTATTGGAATTTTCTGCACTAAGATGGGGACTTGAGGAAAATTTTGAGTAAGCACCTTATGATGTCATACAAGCGGGGAAGAAGTATAAAGGACATGCTTGTTCATGGAAATTTTGTCTTACCAAAAAGTAACTTAAATGTTTGTCCAGTATCTATGGGTACTTATAAATGCAATAGTTGTTCTGTTTGCAAACATACAATATGTTCCTTTGAGTATATTAATAAAATCAAATATGCACCAAGGGGATGTTTTTCATGTAACGGTAAGGGGGATATTTATGCCTTAACATGCCCCTGTGGTTTCTTTTATATTGTTGAAACAAAAAGAAGTTTTAAAGCGAGGTTAATGAAACACATTAGGGATATAAAAAACATCAAAAGGAAGACTAGATTTTTTTACTATAAAGTGTTATAAATCAATTTATTCTTGCATTCATCTTTTGCCTAATTTCAGAGGGGACTTTTACTTGCTGTACTCCAGAGATTACAGCATTTGAAAAGGGTGTTAAAGGATGGCCTTTCAGCTTTCTTCTCTCTCAAGGTGAATTTCTTTGTATCTATGACTCGAACACATAATAATATGGTTATGATCAAAGAGACCTGATCATAACCTTCTGGGTTAGCCATAGCTGCTGTTAAGGCATCCTCTACCTACTTGAGACATGGATAGCTAGCTGTAGATGAAATTTTTTTTCTAGTCTGTTTTTGCAGGGGAAAAAGTAGCCTATTTAAAAAGGAGTATGTTTTTAAGTTGCCCAGAATATTGGCAATGATGTGCTTACTAACTCAGTTTTAATATGCTGCCTTTAGAAGAAACAACCATAACTGACACTAGGTTTTCTACTTTGATGAAAGGAATGTTACAGAGATTTTACTCCATGAATTCGTAGCTGAATCTATATCAGACAGAAACCAGGCTCATGTTCTGTTTTCTAATGCACGTCCTACTTCTGGATTCTAAATCATGACAACATGGGTAGCCACAACCATTACAATAAAGTGTTGATGTAAACATGACAGGAGTACGATTACCAATCAACAATCTACTAATATAATGTTTTATAGGGTTAAGCCACCTATTTATTACACTTCAATTAGCATGATCCCTTTGTAGGGTTTGCTGCCAATAACCAATGGAATGCTTGTCTTTGTAGTATGACACATGGGTTACTTCTTGAAGATAACTGGGGAAATGAATAGCTTTTATACTTTCATGATCAACGAGGAACACCTTGAAGGGAAGTACAACCTTTCTTTAATATTTTCTTGCTTGTAGCTCTACTTTCTTGTATTTATTCTTACATTTTTTCTTTCATTTTTTTGAAAGGGATTAGATTTCCTGTTAAGAGCCTGTTAGTGTTAGAAGTTTAACAGTGACTATTTTTTTATTAATGACAGCAGAAACAGCAGAATCTTGCTATAAATTAGGAAAGCAGAAGTTCTAAACTTGAACATCTATACATTCAGTCCCTAAATATCTGTGTGGTATACGAATACTAATAGAAACAAATACACATATGGAAATATGTTAATGTGTGTGTAGAGTGCATAAGAACATGTGCATATTTAAATATACACACAGACACACAGACACACGTGTGTGTGTGTGTGTGTGTGTGTGTGTGTGTGTGTGTGTGTGTGTGTGTGTGTGTGTGTGCGCGTGTGCACATGTGTCTTTGTGTCTGTGTGTCATATTAAAACACAAGGAAAACCAGAACTTCCTGAACAAAACTGCTTGCTGAAACTCTTTAAAATCAGGAAAAAAAGAATTACAGATTATAGAGTTGTTCATCTGAGGCTAGCAAGCAATCAAGTACATAACTGGTTTATGGGTCAATGCTTTTTATTAAAAATAAAAAAACAAAACAAAAACAAAACTATTACACAGATGAGTGCTTTCACCCATAAACTGGATTCATCAGATCAGTATGTATAAAAGATACATGTTTTTGATATACATACATATATATTTATGGGAGCGCTACAAAATCCTGAAAGCCCAAAATCCTGATACCAAAATCTTGAAAGTTCAAAATACTGAAAACTCAAAATACTGAATCTCATCTCATAATACTGAAAACACACAGGATAACAACACTTACTCACGATTTTGGGCTTTCAGGATTTTGTAGCGCTCCCATAAAGATAGATAGATAGATAGATAGATAGATAGATAGATAGATAGATAGATAGATAGATAGATAGATAGATAGATAGATAGATAGATAGATAGATAGATAGATAGATAGATAGATAGATAGATAGATAGACAGATGTATATAAAACACACACACAAACATACATATTTGGGAAGTGTCTCTTTGGTCAACTGCTTGGAATATCAAACATTTGTAATGATGGCACTAGTGGTCAAATAGTCATATGATCATAGAATGCCTGCGTTAGTTAGCTGGAGGTCACAGTACAGCGGGGCTTGTAAATCTGCCCTTTTGCTGTTATACCATCTCAAAATTGTTGTATATAAGTAGCAAATGGTAGGATTTCTGTTCTATGTTTTTTCAGTATTTTAACATTTGATTTTTTATTAGATTGATCAATTGAAGTTCAACTTTGTTAGTTTTCAACTAAAGGTAGTACACTCATGTATGTATAGCTAGGTTTACTATTAAAATTTCGAAACAAACTCCATCGACTGTACTATTGTCGAACACGGAAGTTCAAAAATGGTAATATCGATGACAAAAAAACAACCTAGGAACGGATTTTAACATGGGTCGAGATAGGTGTTCCGTGTTATTCTGGACTACAAACATCTCCCCTATCTCGACCCATGTTAAAACCCATTCCTAGGTTGTTTTTTTGTCATTGATATTACCATTTTCGAACTTCTGTGTTCGACAATAGTACAGTCGACGGTGTTCGTTTTGAAATTAAGAGGAGCCCACCCTAGAAGAAGTAAGAACAGCACTAAGGAAAATGAAGTCAGGGAAAGCAGCAGGCTGAAATGAGGTCACAGCAGATATGATAAAGATGTGTGAGATAGGGGAGAATGGCTCATGAGGGTACTACTAGCAATGTGAAAGGAAAGGTATATCCTAGATGACTGGAGAATAAGCATGCTCATGTCAGTGTACAAGAACAAAAGGGACATCCACAACTGTGGGCAGTACAGAGGCATCAAACTCCTATCACATTGCATAGAAGTTCTGGAGAGAGTGACTGATAAACGGATATGCAGAGCAGTTGAATGTAAGATGGGAGATGAGCAGTTCAGATTCAGATCAGGATGCAGCACAATTGACCAGATGTTTGCAATGAGACAGATACTTGAGAAGAAGCTAGAGATGAGGAAAGAGTCCAACTGAGCATTTCTAGATTTGGAGAAAGCATATGACAAGGCCCCAAGAAAGCTGATCTGGTTTTCAACTCAGACACTCTTACAGAGGTCAGAACAAACAGTAAAACAGTCTTCCATGTTAGAAACCTCAAATCAATCAGATAAGCTGGATCAAACAGAGCAACTCTTAGCTTTTCAAACACAAAATTAAGATGCCAAGGAGAAGCCATTGGTTTTCTTTGATGTCTCTTATGCAAAACTTCTTTACAATTTTTTTGACATGAGAATGCCTTGAAAAAGGAATATCCATAGGCAGACATACTGAAATGGTTGATTAACCTTGATGGAGGAGTAAGAAAGACCAAAAGACAGTAAGTCACAAAAATGTTGTAAAACCAGAGAAACACCAGCCCTGAAAGTGTGCTAGATACATTGATGGCACAACTAGAAAACCCTTTCAGTTTGCTTTATTAGCAGGCTTTCTTGCATCTATTAGTACTTGTTGCATCTCCTCAGTAAAGGGAATTAAGATAATATCATTCAGGTAGACAGGTGATGTTGACTGGGATCAGGGATTATTAAACACTCCTGTTTTGTGTGAGTAGATCCATTCTGTGAGGAAAATAGTGGTAATTGCACTTGGCCATTTCCAAAAGAAGGGAGAACTGTTACCTGGGCCAGCAACTTATGAAAACACAAAAATATTATGGGATTCCTTCTGAATCTTCAGAAGTATCCTGGATATCAGTGGATTTGTGGAAAAGTATACAGGGACATTCTTATCCTAGGAAATGAAAAGACCTTCTTGCATAGAGTCCTGGAGCAAAATTTTGACAGCTGATTGTTCAAAGAGGAGGCAAAGAGGTCTGTTTGAGGAACTTTCTACAGATGGATGAAATCTCATAAGAGCCCTTGATGTAGTTTCCATGTGTGAGCGTCTGCCCTTGCCCTACTCAGCTTATCTGCCACAGTGTTTTAATCTGATAAGATGTACGATGCCTGTATAGTGAAATTGTGCTGTGATGCTATATCCCAAGCTAACAAAGCTAGTCTGAAAAAGCAGTAAGACCTGATTCTTCCTTGCTTGTCAATGTACCATAGGATTACAGTATTGTCTCTAACAGATTGAAATAGTCCAGGGGATCCTGATGTTTCAGAGAGTTGAGTGACTTGATCAGAGAAAGCAATGTCTTTATGTGTATGTGCTTTTATCTCCCCTTATTGTCCCAAACTGTTTGCACTTTTATCCATCCTGAAACTGCTCCCCAAGCAATGTCCAAGGCATCTGTGGTGACTGACTGCTTTGGAGCAGGAGGAAGGGAGACCTAGAAGTAGAGATGGTTGCTGTTTACACCAAGTGATTTCTCTTCTGATAAATCAGAGAATTGGGATTTGAAAAGATAATGGATACTGGTGCTGGAACTAAAGATACTTCAGATATCCTTGTATCTTTCTCAAGTGGAGTCTTGCCAGAGGTATCATGAGGATCAAAAATGCCATGAAGCCCAAAATCCTGAAGTCTCCCTCATAGTGAATGAAGCCGGATTTGACCACCTTAAGGGCAGACTTAGGTACAGTTCTATCTGTGGAAGAAAATCTCTTTCAAATGATGAGTCTAGCAGAAAACCCAGGGACACAATCCTGTGCAAAGCAATCAAAAAGGACATTTAAATGCTGTCTTGGAATCCCAGCTTCTGTAACAGATCTGTCACCCAAGTTAGAGATTCCTGACACTTTAAAAAAGACTCTGCAAAGAAAACAAGTTATTTACATATGGAAAATGCATATATCATGTAGATTGCAATAAGCTAAAACTAGAGCTAGTCACATTGCGAACATTCATGATGAAGTGGATAGTCCAAATGGTAAGGCAGAAAACTGGTAATGTGATCCAGACATACAGAACCTTAAGAAATGCCTGAAGTCTGGATGAATATGGATGTGATGATAAGCATCATTTAAGTCTAGTATTACCAGGAACATTAAATAAGTAAGAAGGGGTAACATGATAAAACATGTATTGGATAATGTTGGATGTTAAAAGTTTATATACATCAATCCAACACAAGGATAGACTTCATGCTATAATGTACTTTTTGGGGTATAGCCGCTTAACAAATTATTTGCTTGATTTGACTTATTTTTGTTTAAGTAATATATTTTTTTTAAATTTAATAATGACATTTTCTGGCAAAAACAGGAAACAGCCATGGGGGCACCATTTGCCCCATGTATGCAAACTTATGCATGGCTTATTTTGTGTTAGTATGCCTGTATGAATGCAATTTTGTGAAGAATTATGTAAAATAGTATTTTTGTTTTATAGATGATTTAATGTTTATATGTGAAGGGGTAAGAGTGAAATTTTGCAGTTTGTTGCTGATTTACAACAAAATACATTCGATTTGTCTTTTGATGGGCTACAATATGGAACCCAGGTTTCCTATTTAGATATGACACTTTAGGGTTTGGATAATGGCAAAATTTGCACTGGGGTGCATAGAAAATTTTTAGATGGAAGCCAGTATCTGTATGCCACTAGTTGTCATCCTCCCATGTTATATCATCTTTGCCTTATGGTGAATTTTTAAGATTATCTAGAATATGTAATGTTGAGACAAATTTGTTGGAAGAAATATACAATACTTCCATTATGTTGTGTAATAGGGGTTATAGCAGGAAAGCAATAGAAGAAGCTAAGGATAAACTTTTTGTGTCAAAATCAAAAATAATGTTAGTGATATGCTGTGGGGCAATGGTGGGGGTAGAGGTGGCAACAAGAATGAACAAATGTATTTTGTTAGTACGTGTAACATCCAAAGTGAAGACGTTTGTAGTATTGTAAGATATTATTGGAATTTTCTCCACAAAGATGGGGACTTGAGGAAAATTTTCAGTAAGCACCTTATGATGTCATACAAACGGGGAAGAAGTTTAAAGGACATGCTTGTTCATGGAAATTTTGTCTTACCAAAAAGTAGCTTAAATGTTTGTCCAATATCTATGGGTACTTATAAATGCAATAGTTGTTCTATTTGCAAACATATAATATGTTACTTTGAGTATATTAATAAAATCAAATATGCACCAAGGGGATGTTTTTCATGTAACGGTAAGGGGGATATTTATGCCTTAACATGCCCCTGTGGTTTCTTTTATATTGTTGAAACAAAAAGAAGTTTTAAAGCGAGGTTAATGAAACACATTACGGATATAAAAAATCAAAAGGAAGACAATATTTTGGCATGTCATTTCAGAGATGTACATTGTAGTGAGTTTTCTGTGCTACAAAGCAATATTTTAGAGCAAATATTTTTTGAAAATTATGAAATTCTTTTGAAAGAAAAACTATTTCACAAAGAATCTGTTTTTATTCTTAAATATGACACTTCGGTCCCTATGAGATTAGATGGAGAGGTTAATTAGAAGTATGTTATTTAATTGTTTGATTGTATTATTGATTGATTGAGTTTTTTTTTTATATATATATATAAAAGGTAGCACATTTTTAGCTGGAATTTATAACTCCTGGAAGGTCTTGTACCAAGGCGCTAGAGAATAAAATACTTTTGTGTCTGAACCAGTGGTCTTGATTTTCTTGTCGTGGTTAGTTGTTTGGAAGAAGGGGTAACAGGTTGTGAAGTGACAGTATTTTGAACTTGGGCACTATTACAAATTTGTTTAGGAAAAGAGATCCAGAACTAGTCTCTAAGCATTTTCTTTTTTTGGCACCAAAAACATTCTTGAATAAAAACTATTTGCAATCAGAGAGAGATGAAGTAGCTCTTACACTCCTCAAGGCAATGTATGTTGAAGATAGGGGGAAATAGAGGTGTCTGATCTGGTGGTTGAGAAGTAACCTCTAGGAACGAGGAATGTAATCCCATTGTCATCTGTAATCTTGATGAATGGTCTTCAGAACCAATTTATCTGAAACTATCTATTGCCAAAGGGAAAAGTGAAGATTCAGATATTGTGGAAGAGAAAAGGGTCAGCTGGGGGAAGAGAAAATGTCCTTTAAATAGTCATCATGATTTGTTGGTCTGTCCTTTGTTTTGGGGAGTCACTGTATTCTGTTTGGAATCCCCTTGCCATTTCTTTTTAAGTGTCTGTTACAGCATTTTGATGAGACTGTTTATTTATTTATTTACAGTTTGATTACCGGGGAGGTCCACTGGGCTAAAAGAGCCCATTTTCAGTGGAGGCCCAGGGAGAAAAGCTCCATATTACATATAAGTAAACAAAAATGAAATTATACTAAGTAATGTGAAAAAGTACAAAAGCATAATGGCAAGACAATTCTTAAACATATTTACAAAGTTGTTTAGAGAACTATTTGTACAATAATTAAGTTTATAAAGGCAAGAGAATAGTGTTTTCTTAGTTAATAAGCATTCACAATTATAGGGAAAACAGTTATTAGTTGAAGGTTACAAATTTGAATGTTGTAGTATGTTGAAGTTTAGCAGAAATGGAGGAGATAAAGGTGGGAAGTACCCTGTTAGAGCATAGATTATAGTTTCTGGAGTATTCTTAGAGAGGTGGCTGAACATTAGTAAAAGTGGAGTTCACACATGGAAGGTGTGATTGCCATAGTTAAACAGCATCAGCTTAATATAGGTAGTTAGTTAAGATTAATTGTTCTCAGTAAGAGGAGATGAGATCAAGGACTATATACAGTATTTACATTGTGTACATTTAAGGTAGAAAAGCAATATTGATAGTTTAATTTTACATTTGACTTAGAGGGAGGCAGATGTTTAGGAGGTCTTTAGAATTAGAGAGAGGTAGCTGTTTAGGAGAACAGCCTGGGGTGGAGGAATATGTAGAGCGGTAGCTGCTTAAGAGAACAACCTGGGGTGGAGGGATAAGTAGAGAAGATATATAAGGAAGCATAATTAGAAGAGTGTAAGTAGGTTAACTAGGGAGAATATAGTTACATTTCCAATGCTGGGCAAGGTAGGAATGAAGCTGAGTTTTAAAGTATTCGTAGTTTTAAAGTGTAAGATTATGCTCAACAAGATATTAAGGTTGAATGTAACTTTGCTACAAATATGCAACATAAGTATAAAATAAAGCTTGCTTAAATGCAGAAACAGAGTTTAGTAATATGTGATTAGCATCCATATTAAATGACTGTGGCTTAAAAAAATAAGAAACTTGCTTATGAGTATATTACACACACATCAAGAAAGCTGACTTCTTACAGACATGACAAGAATGTAATTTGCTTTCTTTAAAGAACTAACAACAGGACATGTTTTTTCTAAGAAAGTTTAAAAATGTGCTTTTCTAATCCACAAGGCGTTTCCTTGAAGACAGTTTACTTATCAGCATTTGCAAAAGACCAGATGTGTCAGCATTTGCGTCATCAAGGCAGTATCTTTCCAAAACCAAGAGGGTGTGTGTTTAACTAAAAAAATATATAAAGTCTGTATTAAATCCAGTTATGTTAGGGGTATGGTAGGGACACATTTGTCCTGAGGTAAATGTTATATCTCTCACATCATCTGTACTATATGAGAAGTAAAGTAGAACATTTTCTGAAGCTGTAACAGAACTACGTGTGGTTTATTATAAAAGTTATTGGTTACTGCTCTTAAAGACAGGTGCTGCAAAGTATATTCTCTCATCAGTGTATATTCTGCAAGTTTCTGTATGCAACAGACTGTGAATGCAACTATAACCAGACTTTGATTCCAGCCAGCAAGACTGAGTGTCTCAAGAAGACTTCAAATCCATCACAGTAAGCATCAGAGTAACAGCACAGTGCTTTAGCACCTTAAAATTAATTTTTCATAAAGTATTAGTTTAATTTGTTTCTTGCCAAAACTAGATGAGTGTTTAGAGAATCCCTTAGACAATTTGGAACAGGAGAGCTGAAAATGTTTAGGGATTCCATGAATCAGCTTACCCCTCTCATCACACTTCTTGATAACCTCTGCAGCAGAGGGAGCAAAAACTAAATCTCTATCCAGAGAAGAATTTAAAATCTAATTTTTTCATATCATCTGAGAGGTTCTGAGAATATATCCAGGCAAATCTCCTCAAAACAGTACTAGTGGTCATAGCCCTGGAAGAAGTATCAACAGATACACACACATGTTGTGATCTGTAAAACAGGAGAATTTAAACAATTTAAAGCGGATTTTTCCCCACAAGAAGAAACTGCAAACAATACATTCACCATACTTTCAGAATTAGTTAGAATAACAATTAACATGTGAGGATGACAATTCAAAATTCTGAAAATCAAAGTAGCAGAAGGATTTGCTTTTTTCCCATATGTATCAAGTATTTTCCCATCCTTGTCAGAAAGTATAGGATTGGAATTAACAAAATGTTTAGCAGAAGCAGGATTAACTAAAGTTATAGCTGCTGAGTCAGGTTTGAGATGAGTGTATAAAAATTGATTGAGAACATTTATACAATTTTTTTAGGGACAACAGGCTGATTGTCAAGAAAATTACAACCAGTGGCACACACGTCCTCCAAAGCTGACAGCACTGGAGGAATGGATGAATTATCTGGAAATTCCATCTATAACAGCTCTTAGTACTTCTGAGATACTAAGAAACTTCAGTGTACTCCCACTGAAAACACTGGCACAAGCTGAAAATAGTCTCATGGAAAGAGAAAATCACAAAGGAGGAATTGGATACTGTGCTCTCCTCTGACTTTGAATCAAAAATCTGAGGAGAAAAACCTGCAGATGCCCCTTCATCTTCCTGTCCAGATTCAAATTCTCAAATCTCTTCAAGAAAAGAGGCATCCCTCTTTCTTTTACCAAAAGCCACATTATAAGAAGGAACAAGAGCATGAATTAAATCCTGAGCTAAATCTAGTAAACTACTCCTGTCTAGAGGAAATGTGTGGAGGAATAGTTAATGTTTAGTTTTCTGTTTCTTTCCAAAAGGAAAGATGGGGCCCCAACAGTGTTGTTAATGGCAGCAGCAGTTTCCCTAGGGACAGGCACTAACTTCTGGCTAAACAGGTAAGCTTTCCCTGTTTTCTCTCCCAGGACTGACAAGAGTGGCTCTTCTTTGTCCACTGAGGGGACGAAAATAGCTGCAGAGGATGTGGCTAGCACCTGGTCCATATTGGCTATAGAGGCAACACCAGAGGGATCAGGAGAAAAGATGAGTGGTCTGAGAAACCAGCTTTTACTACAGCAGTGTCACCCATGTGTGGCTGAGGCAAACTGATAGCAAGCTGTTGTTCTAAAGGCTGTTTTGCTTAACTTTTTTCTTTTTGATGCTGGAAGAAAGACTGACTGTGGGAATGGTAGATTATTTCCATAGTCAAGCCAAAAATGGTGCTTCTTTCCCAGGGAAAATAAGCAGATTTAGGCCAGTAACATTTTAAAGTTGTTGAAAGTCATGGTCATTTTTTTTCCTCACCAAAAGACCGTAAAAAACATGTTAATATACTTTTCCATCCCCAAAAAAGTAACATAGATAAAATTTCCCCACAGGAAAAAAAATGGTTTACAACTACTTTAAACAACTTTTAAACTGAAAGGAAAAAAAGTGTACACTTTTTTAAAGGATAAGTCCCATGTACAGTCTGCTAAAATACACACTCCTAAAACTAAAAATAAATAAATAAATTTCCTAAGCATGAAAGTACATTTTCACTATACATATTTTATGTGGAAGGTTTTTCCCCAAAGAGAATGTATCTACCCAGCATAGAAACAGCACAAACCAACTGCTGATCCTTGGAAAACCACATAGGAGTGCTCTCATTAACACCAGGAAAGATCAGAAGTGCTTGGCACTCAAACCTGTAATTTTAGACAGCCTAATAGTTTGAGAATTTGGAAGGTACCCTGAAGCTTTGGAAGCTGATCAGCTGTTATATCCTTGGCAGAATATAACCCATATAAACTAAGGCTACTTCAGCAATCAATATGATGAATGTATCAAGCTCTACAAGGGCATTTGCATGCATTAGAAATCTACTGTATAACATATGTTGCTTTAAATTACTTAGGTATTAAATCTACAAATGTTTTAAGTTCCATTTTTCTCTTCTTTTCAGTTTTTTTTTGGCAAAGACAAGTCAGTTTTGTGTTTACTGCACTAAAATGCATATTTATATGAAGGACTGTGTTTGCTGCCTCGCTTTACTAAAATAATATATATAATATTATCTTACATGTGTATGTGTACTGGTATATTACATGAAAATCTGAATCTAGCAATCTAAATCACATCTGCTTGTTTCATGCCTTAAGCTGCACTGCTTCTAATACATATATAATTATATATATATATATATATATATATATATATATATATATATATATATATATATATATATATATATATATATATATATAGGTCTACTTGAGATTACTGAAATCTCAGTAGACCGACACATAAAACAGCAAGCTGAAAAGCTCTACGTGTCAGATGACCAACACGTCAGAATGCAGACTTCCGAATGGTCGACAGTCCAACTTGAGCAGAACAGGAAATCCGATATTGTGGATGTTGTAGTGTGATCTCAGAGTTGGTATATTTAAGTTACAGGGGGTATGGGGGATGCAGGGAGGCATAGCCCCCCCTGCAAGAATGTGAAATGTGAAGGTAAGTGTTTTAGATTTTTTATTCGTAGTGTATGTTTTGCTTTAGTGGTAAGGGTTTAGTTTAGTGTAGATGGTGGGCAGGATGTGAATGAGGGGAACTAAGTAGTTTTATGCCGAGTGTTGTGTTTTTTCTTTTGTATGTTGTTTGTGTGTGTTGCATGTATGTTTTATGGAAGTGTATGGAGATTTAAAGTGTTGATATTGTGTGTGCTGGGTATGTGTTGTTTCGGTTTTGTGAAATGTCAGTGTTGTCGGCTGGGTGTTTTCTGTGTCAGTTATGTGGGATGTCGAGTAAGTGAAGTAGACCTATATATATATATATATATATATATATATATATATATATATATATATATATATATATATACACATCTATATCTATACATATTATATATATATATATATATATATATATATATATATATATATATACACATCTATATCTATGCATATTATATATATATATATATATATATTTATATATAAATATATATATATATATATATATATATATATATATATATATATATATATATATATATATATATATATATATATATATATATGTATATGTATATATATATATATATATATATATATATATATACATATATACATACACACACATATACATATATATTTATATATATATATATATATATATATATATATATATATATATATATATATATATACATATAGAGAGAGGTTTACAATCAAAATGTAGAGTTGAGGTTTGGCGAATACTGGAATGCAAAATGTGTGTTGGCCGATTCTCGTATTGCCGACCTCCAATTCTAAGAGTGTTCTGTACAGCAAATGTCACTGTGCATTCACTCACATGTGGTTGACATTAACAACAGAGATGGTAGTACAGTGCATATTGGGAAATTTACCCTTTTCCTCACTGTAGTGTGGTCTTGGAGTAGGAATATATAATTTCAGGGAGTGTGGGCAGTGCAGCCCCCCCAAAGGAAGGGTTCAAGGGGACTTTCCCCATGGAAAAACATGTATTTTAGAGATGTTCAGTACTGAACTGTGTACTTTTGTACTGCTGGCATACATGGCAGCAGGTATAACAACTGATAATATTGAATATGCCAAATTTGATATAATTGTTGTTTTGGTTCAAAATTGTCAGCTAATTAATATTCCACATATTGATATAATGGTGCGCTAGTTTGATCAAATATTTTTTTACGTTCAGGATTTTGATAGTAAACTATATATATATATATATATATATATTTGTGTGTGTGTGTGTGTGTGTATATGTATGTATATATATATATATATATATATATATATATATATATATATATATATATGTATATTCATACTTATATGTATAATTACGGGTGCACTTCTGAAGGTCAAAATCTCAAAACATTGAACCTCTGAATAACGAAGACCAAAGGACTGATGTTTTGAAATCCCAAACCTGTTAAATGGAGATTGCCGTACAGTGCATAAGTGGAACTTTACCATCCTCCTCACTGCAGTGCGATCTCAGAGTTGGCACATTTAAGTAGCAAAAAATATAAAATGGATATTTTTCAAGTTTTGGATCTTTTTTGGGGTTTTTTTCATTTGAGATTTCAAAACTTCAGTTCTCTGGTCTTCGTTAGTCAGAGTTTTGATTTACACACACACACACACACACACACACAAACACACACACACCTATGCATTGTTTTGTTTTTAGATTTGTTAACTTCTTTCAATAAATATGAATATAACAAACAGGATTTCTCTGACAAACTGCAAAGTAATATTTATTGTGCAGTACATCATGAATGCACTAGGCCAGATTTAATGCTCTCTACTGCATTTCCAATCTTGCCATTGTTAATAATCTCAGACCTTATGTCGCTCTACAGATTTTCCCATTTTATACTCTTCTTCCTCTTCTGCAAACACACCTCTGCTATATTTCACTTTAGGTGACTGCACTAGCATCTTTGAATTTTTTTTGCCCTGATATGATTTGTTAGCTTTTCATGTCTTAGATCCATTTTACTGCTTCATCCTTTTGCAATTTTGTCTCAAATTAAGGTATCTAGTATTACAAGACTCACTTTTTAATTTAAGATCAATTAGAATCCTGTCAATAGAATCATATTGGTTTTACATACACAGTTTAGCAGGACCATTTACAGCACTTGTTTCTTTTCTGAATGTAAAAAAAGCTTGAGATGTTGCTTTATTATAGCACAGAAGGTTATCCTCTTGCATTAAACATATCAGTTTTATAAGCTAGGATTGCTTCAGCAACAACAAGAAGCACTTCAATAAACTGATTGGGTAACCTGCCTTCCATTTCAAAGAGGACTCAGATGGTACTGAAAAATTTTTTCTGAGATAACTGTTTATTTTCTGTCATAATATCATTGATAATACAGGTCCTGAATCATGTTAGTCCACCTTTTCTGACATCCTAGCTTCAGTGCTGGATTGCGGGCCTCACAGACTGGAGCTGAAAATTATAAAAGGCATATTTATTTGATGTGAAAACGGCACATAATTTTTGATAAAACTGGATATAGAAGTAGCATGGCCTGTTTCAGACTTGTGGGCATGGAGCTGCAGCCTGCTTACCTCTTTTGGTTCTTATGCTAGCACTTTAAGGTGGGACTGGAATGATGGTAGATGACATAACAGTTAACATTTTACAATACAGTACATTTTCCACTGTAAAACAATCTTACATAAAAAAGTACTAAGCGAGGTTTAATATATTAATTATTAATCTTTGATAGCAGCATACTCAGAGTATTTTCTTTGACGATCTTTCCTGATAAAAATGCTGCTCATTGTTTCCGCGTTAAAATGGGTTGATGCTCAGACAGAGTAACTTTGCATTTTAACATCATGAATATTTGATATGAGTAGTAAATATGGTTGCTGAAGGCACCATGGCTAAGATAATTTTGTGACAGAGGAACTTTGGCAAACAGTAAAAGTTTAATTTTTCATTTAAGTTTTTCCCCAAAGAAAGATTGTTTTCTAATAAGTGTCAGCTCACTTCTGCATCATATGATTTCTACATGAGTCAGAAGTTTTATTTGGTGGATTCCGAATTTTTGACTAAAAATAAACTTCAAGCACAGACAGCACTATGTTTGCTACAATTGTGATTTTGAATACTAGAAAAAAGGTTTGATTTTTCTAATGAAATTGCACAAGAATCCTTTGTAATATCATATGCATATGTACATAGAGCTGTGTGAGCCTGTGTATATAAAACAAACATGACTGAAGGGACTCAGGTTAACAGAAGACTATCCTTTATAAATTCTCAATTAAAATTAAAGCAGTGCATTTCACTAACGCAGAGTCAGAGTTTGTGCAACCTTCATTTGCAGAGAAGTCCAAGAGTGAGTTACTCATGCAAGTTTTTTTTTTTCCATCAGGTAATTGAACAACTGAGTTCACAGATCTCATGAAGATCTGGAGTTCAAGGAAGCTTACTTATGAGGCATGTCAAATGGTCGCTGGACTAAATGGAAATACAAAATTTATCAATTCAGTATTCCAAAATGACTGATCAAAAGGAACCCCCGCCCAGGGAAGGAAAATAATATATTGCAGTTACATTTAGGTGGAATATGTGTGGAGGGGTGGTCTTTTTAAACATGTCAGGTTCTCTGTACTTAGTATTTGGTACAGATTAATTTGACAACTTGCATTTTGCAGAACTGTTTTCAGGTATCTGTTCATCATATTGCCTTAAGGACAAGCTTTAGCTCTTACAATGTCTTACTGAAGAACAGAAGCCATACTTTCTGAAAAAATGTCACTGAGACAGGAAAAGCGATTGATTGCATGAAAACATCCCCTATTTTCCTACATTCAAAACAGAGCTCCATGATTTTTGTACTGATTTAAATGAAATAGAAAGCCATGAGAAGTAGAAATCATCTCATGAATGAAGATACATAAATACAAGCTTCTCCTCCAATGTCCTTCTAAGATCATCAACTCACTTTCTAAACTTCCAGTGATGTCTTCTTGGAACAATTGAGTGACTCCAAATGCTTGTCTGAATGTGTCAACCAGATGCTTTATCTGATACTCACATGAACTTGTACTTACTCCAGGTCATTGCCCTTGTGTGCATTCTCCATTTCCTGCACTTTTTCACTTCTTTCACTTACTCAGTGATGATTCATTATCTAATACCTTATACAATATTTTTGATACTCCTGTAGTTTTTTAATACTAGTTGTTACCAAACTGCTTTGAGCTTTGTCATCAAACTGCTTAGAGATGTAGAAATGTCTCTAAAGAGCTGCATAGCACAGTATGCAACTCATTACAATGACATTCAGTTGCTGAGAAATGATCCTGCATTTTTGTTCCCTACCCTGTTTACAACTTATTTTCTCCTCACTACTCATTTAGTCTTTCGAAGAAGTATCTTCCTTACTTTCCTCTTTTACATGAATACCTGGTTCGTCTTTCACTGCTTCTACTTCTACCTAGCTAATATTTCAAACTATCAGTGCAGATGTCTAGATCTATATGCATATCCTTAGTTCGTTCTCACTATTCTTTCATCTGTACTGTACAGATAACCTTTTCCTTCCCAGTCGATTTATATCTGTACCATAACGATAACCTTTCCCCCTTAATAAGTTCCTGGTTTCAATTCATCTGTCACTTATTTTGCAGCAGTCTCTCTCTGGAGTATTCTTTGAACACATCATGGGTATGGATGATTTATTAATTGGGCAGTTTTCAATTACACTTTATGTTATAGTAGTTTTTCATTAATGATATACTTAATCCTTATTCATACCTTTCCAAATCCATGTTGATCTGCCTGGAAATAGGCTACCAATGTTAGCTGGGTGTTTTGATAATTAAAACTAAACATTCCAATTATTAATTAGGCACTTAATTCGAAAGGTATGCTGCAATGCTTGGAAGTTTTATAGTTATGTTTGCTGGATATATTTTTTGCGTATTCTCATGTTATCCCTCACTTTATCTTTGACGTTATAAATGTTAGGAAAAAAGCAATTACTTCAACTCCTACTAGCTATGCTCCAATGAATGAAAAATTCTGATCAAATAGTTGCAGTTTATTTAAACAAAGAATAAGAAGTGTGCTGCACAAAATGTTTTAACTTACTTATTTTAAAAAGAAGTGCTGACAGCTAAAGTGATGTTTATTGAAGTTTCACTTCACAGTCAGTCATAAAGTAATTGTATTGTGTATATATATATTGCAAAGCAGCACACAAAGGAACATTTTAACATTTCCATCTGTCTCCCTATAACTGAGAACTAGATTTTGTATCATCCCCAATAGTCCTTTTGATTGATAAGCATATAAAGTTGATCAATTAACCACAATCTCCATTGAGTCAGAGTGGTGAATGCTGTAGCATCTTATATAGAACAATGATTCATACGGGTGAAATGGACATATTGTCTTTAAAAAACCTAGAGGAAAAAATAATTCCTTGAACATTATGACATCTGCAAAATGTTCACCAAGCATCATAGAATGATTGAGAATGAGAATGTTATGTACAGAAAATGTCACTACTGAAAAAAAAAAAACAATGTTACAAGAATGCAGAGTTTAATTATGGAAATAGCCATATAGGTTAACTTGAATTTGAATGTCTGTTCATTTCCTATTTCAGCTTCTAATATGCTTGATAGCCCCTGTAATGACTGGACTAATGAGAGTCAAGTACAGTAGAACAATGACATCCTTGGACCTAGATGCCATAGCATTTCTTGTAATTTATGGAATACAGAATGATTTCCTTATTGCTGTAGAGACATGATGATCAAGGACCAGGTTACTGACTACATGCATTCTCAAATACCTGACCATTGTGTCTACTCTTGGGGTTATATGATCAATGTGGCAGTTTTCAGAGGTTTCCATATTCACAAAAAATACTATTATGCATTTCCTTGCATTGAGTTTTTGATGGTGGCTGTAGCACCAGTTATTAGTCTGTGTATGGACATCTTGAAGGGTATTTGTGTCTTTGCTGGATTCTATGACTCCACCTGGTTTGCAGTCGTCTACAAACCTGGTCAGACAGAAGCCCTTGATGTTGGCCTTGACTTCAGAGAAGTAGATGCCAAAATGGAGCAGCTCCAGCACTGAGCTCTGAAGTACTCCGCTAGTGATTGGCTTCTTTGTAGATGCAGATTCCACTATGTGTGAGCCAGCTGGGTATCCAGCAGGTGTCATAGGGGTTTATACCTAATTTCATGAGTTTAAATCCACGTCTAGTACCCAGAATTACTTGTATTCATCAAAAAACAGCAATTTTATTGTCTAAAAGTGTTTAAAAGCTTTCCAAATAAATTTACAAATAAAATCAATGAGATAAGTGCTTTCATTTCTAATTACATTTCCAAGAAACTTCATCAGACAAAGTTCAGCCTCATCCATTCCCCATAGCATTATGTTACACTCCAGGATTTGGGAACATTTAAGGGACATTAGGCTTAAAAAAGAAACTAATGCCCATGCTAAGCACTGTATTGAAAATCAAGGACATAACTTTAAATGTCTTCTATTGGAAGCCCTGAAAGTAAGTGAAAGGGGAGGAGTGTGGCCGTTGTTATTAGAAAAGTCCAAGCTTGCCTAGTAGATATGTTTAAATGCAAAGCATTGGCCATGCTTGAATGAGACTATCTCTATTAATGAGGTTTGGTAACAAACCAATTTGTCCAGGGACATCTTCAGGTGGGGGTCTAGGTTGAAGTAGTATTGGAAATTAAGAGGGTAGGGGTAGAAAGCTAGCTGGGGGGAGGAAAGGGTTAAATAGGAAAGTAAGATGAGTGGGAAGAAATGAGGTAAGTCTAGGGAGGGGCTTAATGGGTTTTATGTGAGTGTCACTGGGTAAGGAATTGCATTTTGCCGTGAACTTGCTACTGCAAGTTGACACATCCATGATGACCTGTGGTTGTTCTGGTATAGGTAGGCCTTGGACTGAGTTTGTTGGGGTGGGTATTTGGTCCGTGCCATGGCTAGCAGATTGTCAGATAATTGAAATAATGTTTTGATGTTAAGTTAGTATATATTCCTGGGTACTGGCCTGGTTGCTGGGGTCTGAATTTACTCTTTCTCTTGTTAAGAGCTTCTGTTAAAGTCTTGGAACATAGGTGAGAGAGGTATGATGGGCAAGAATGGCATGCAGCAGTATCATGATAGCAGTTTGTTTGTTTAAAGTTTTAATTAATGTATTTTCCCTTTTTTTTAGTTAAGTTTGTGAGCTCCATCAGTTGGTGATGACCTCATTAATGCACAAGCACACACATATGTTCACTTGGACTGCATCAATCCATTACTATTACAGTAGTTAAAGGGCACAGGGCTTTACTTTGTTAGTTCACTCTATGAGGTTGCAGAAAACTCATTAAATATCTTTTTTTTGTTGTTGTTTCACTTGACAGGAGTTTTTCTGACTGAGGAAATTCTTTGAAGTATTTGATTCCGTACCTGGGTTGTGGTCATCCATGGTGGAGCTTGCAGAAATGCGATCAGTTGAACATTGGTGATGTGTCGTGGTGCAGTTGTTGGTGTTGGAGTTATTGCTTCTAGTTTGAGTTTACATCAAGGAGTGTGATAGTGGCTTAGGTGTGAGTTTCATGAAGGCAGTGGGCATTTTGGTTGTCAGCTGATAGTGAAGATCCAAAGACAGGCTGGGATCTAGCAGAGCAGAAGTACCTATTTCAGGCTGCAAGTTGTGGTGAATGGGGTCACGTGTTGCACAGACACAGTGGGGGATGTGCTTGGCCTTCTTACTTGTGGATGCTTTCATTTGGTTAGCATTTGTTTAAGAATAGGGCATTTTCTTAGCCTGTCTCATGACTGGCAAAAACACAAAGCAACTTATGCAGTGTTCTGAGATGGCCATTGTTTAGTTGCAATTTCTAGTACATGAATTACACAGCTCCTAGTTGTGTAGCTTACAGTCTGTCTTCACCCTGAAAACTAAGATGAGGAACAGAATCCTAAGCTTCTTGTAATAGTGAAGTCATGTAGTAAATTAGACATCCTCTAATTTTTGTTGAATTGATTCTGTTGATGGAGTGATATCCATCCTTGGGACTGGTGGTGATACATGTGAGTGTTGTTTTTGATGACATAAATGGATTTGTCCTTGTGCTTGTGAGTGCATGGGTTGTTATAATTCTAGGGCAGTCTAATTTTTGTATACATTTTTGAATAATTATGGTGCACTAATGATATGTTTGATAATCTCGGATGATCTACAAGGGAATACTTTGAAATCTGAGTTGAGCACAATGGAAATGAATGATGTAAGAAAAGATAAGCATGGCTTTGCCATTTTCAGGGTAGAAAATTCAGCAGATAAAAGAAAAAAACATGATAATGCTTTCATTATTAAAATTAATAATTATTGACAGATATAAAGGGTTATATAGCCGAACTTATTTGCACTTACAATGAGTTATATACATAAACGTACACTTCTCATTGAGACTTCTGTATGTCAATGGTGAGCAGTAAGCACAGGATTATCTCTACCACTACATCTCTGATTAGTACTCCGTTACTAAGTGCTAGCTGTTTCTCAGAGTAAGGGTGCTGCTACTCTAACTATTGTAGTTCTCATAGGAGGGGATGGGCTGTGCACTAGGGCAGGGAGGGGCTGAAGCCATGTGATGCTTGGGAAGATGGGCGCTTGTCATGTGTCCATGCCGTGGTGGACCTTGACTGTGGGAGGCAGGTGTTCATCTTGTGGGTGGTTGAGTTGGGTGTGACTGCTCCATCCTCAGCATGGCTCTTAATGTCCAGATTTTCATAGAATGTTCAGAATGTAACTCATGGCAGAAAATAATGGCAGACATTTGATTGGCAGACTTAATATGCTGCAGAAGATTCATGCTGATTGTTTTTTTTTGTCCCCCCTGCAAGTTGTGTTTTGGCCTGAGCAGCCATTTCTGGAGCATGTGCACGGGGGGAGCAGTGAAGCCATTATAGTCATTACAGTCATATTTTGAGAGGCCTATGTCTTTCAACTGTATATACTTTGCTGAATGTCTTCTGCCTCATATTTTCGGTCCATTTCTCCAAAAATTTTGGTTTTGCGTGATTCATTAGAAAATCATGGCTGGTGAATTTCAGAAAGTAACTGACAGGTATCAGACTCCAGGAACAGCTTTCAACCTTCTGTCTCCAAAAGGAGAAGCACCAGCCCTCGTAATGTGGAGCAAATGGGCAAAAGGTGAAACACATATTAACGGCTTACTAACAACTTCAAATTCCAAGGACATAGGATAGCTACAGTAGGCTCTACTCAAAGTAGGGGAGGTACATCAATACAATGAGTTATCCAGGACTTTGTTACTGCTAATGGAGAGGGACTTTGTAGGGAGTTATCATTATCTTTTATTTTGCAGATAGCAAAAGTGCAGAGTTGTAGCACCTGGTGGCCAGAGGGATGTGGACACAACAGGCGAGGGAGGATGGTGCGGTGGATGCGTCAGGTGCTGGAGCAATATGCAGTGAGGTCCCAGTTTTTCAGCAGTGGGCATAGTGAGAGCGGAAGATGAACAGAGGGTAGAAGGAACAGAGAATCTGAATATGGAGAGGTTATTCCTTGAGCAGAAGCTGCAGGAAAGAGCACTGCAGCTGCAAGATAATGTCTTTGATTTTGTGCATGGAGCGGCAGGATTGAATCTCAGGCTGAATTATTAGCTGGGATCATCATAGAAATTGGACAGGTTGTAGGAGTATTACCATGGGAGCATACCATTTAACATAAGAGAGATGGGTATATTTATTACACCAAGTAATTGCTTAGTGCTGAAGGAAGATATTAAGCGGAGAATTTGGGTTGGTATTTGTGTTCATACAGAATGCAGAGAAAGGTCTTGCCAGGTGCTCCTGCTGGTAAGGATTTGTTAGCTAGGATTAAGGATATATTATGTTTATCTATATCTATATATGTTGGATTGAGTTTTAAGTAAAGATGATATTACATGAGGTTTCTCTCCTTGATGACATCCTTTGATTACTGGCAAGTTTCAATTTTCAGAGGGTAGTGACTGCAGCTTAAGGTTGTGGTCAATGAAAAGGAATGCAAGAGAGGTTTGTGAGGGCCAAACAGCCTTGGTGTGATGCAGGTAGATGGGAGAGGTTATGGATAGGGGTAGTAAAGTTAGTGTGGTGGACAGCCATTTGCTCTACTGCCAATACCTGGTTGGGCTTTTAATGGAAAACTTTAGATGGGAGGGGTGTGCGTTGGCTTCATACATGCTACCAGGTTAAGCATAGCTCGATATTGGCTTTAACAGAGTTGGGGTTTTTCTAGTTAGGCAGTGCAGCTTTGTTGCATGATCTCTTACTATATGGAGAGCACCACAATAAAGTTAGGGATGAGGCAAATTTTGCTGTTGGCGTGGAGTTGAGGAAATGCTATTGCTCAGGGGTAGTGTTCTGGTGGGTGATGAGAGGGCAGGTGGGGAACATTGATGGTTGTAGTGGGTAAGGTGGTGCAGTAACCATGAGTAGTGGTGACTAGGTAAGCTTTCAGTGCAGTGATAAGGGGATTATTTGAGGAGAAGTTATCCATTTCCTGGGTCAAGTATTATTATGATAGCGACGGGGTGGTTAGTGAAGGAGATGATGCAGTTTGTACACCTAACATTCAGGTAACCCTTAGTGGCATGGCTAGGGTACTAACCAGGACTGTCAATAGGAAGTATCGAATTTTGGGGGGGGGGATTAATGTCAATTCTGACTGCTGTGGCTAGGGTACCAGCCAGGACTGCCATTAGGAAGTAGTAAATTTTGAGGTGTTTAAGGTGATGCAAGGGTTTAGGGGGTTTCACAGCAGTTAGCACATTAATTGTGAGCACAGTATCATGGCAGCATTCCCCTTTCAGGTAGAATATATTGTCAGAGTACATCATCTCTGGGTATCATAGGTGAGTTTTCAGTTACTAGGTCATTGAAGAATCAGGTAAGGGAGTTTACCCCTCAGCAGTACAGATTACCCCAGAATGTCCAGATTTTGGCCTCATATGTTTGGTCTGTTTTTCATAAAATTCTGGTTTCTGGCAAATTAGTGTCAAATCATTTATGATTGAAGTTCGAAAATAATGACAGACATTTGAGTTTCATGCTTCCTACCCTTCAGACAATTTGTGCTAATGCACAACCTGCTCTATCAACTTTCTAAGTTTGTAATAGCCAGATTTATAATTGTCCCCATTATGGGTTTTCTCCCACTTTTATTTACAGATTTGTCCAGATGTTTTGCTTTACATGGTTTAAAGATATGTAAGGGAGTTGTATATATTCTGAGAAGTTAATCTTGGCCAAGCATGGTTATAGGATGAACAGCACTAAGGCATGCCTAGTAAGGGGAGGCAGATTGGTTAATTTGCATGTGTTAGTAATGAATGAGTGAGTTTGCTGAGCTGGGTGGTGAGCTACTTACTCAGTGGTTCTGTTTAGGAGGGTTTTGGAGCACAGTAGGTGGATTGGTAGGTATTACATTTACACAGGGTGTAGGCTAGCTGATGAAGTTGCAGGATAATTTAACTAGGTTATATTTAAGGGCAAGTAAGGGGTTTATTATATGGTCTTCAATAGAGAATTGGGGAGTGGTTGGGTCAGTAGTTATTTTTGTGGTTGTTTGGTGTAGTTCTTACTTGTAAGAGGGTTGATGATCAGTCCAGGTTGCACCCATGGTAGGATGGTTCATTACTGAGTTGTTTCAGGCATTGAGTTGGCAGGCCACACAGGCATGCATGGGAGCTAGGTACATTTGGCCTGGGGTGTAGATGCAGGTGGTACAGCCAATTTGCGGGTGTTATAGCTCGGCAGGAATGATTAGGTTGCATTATTGGTATCAGGCTGAAATTTCAGTTTAGGGGTAGGGTTATGTTGGCCAAGAGTATAAAGGGATTAATTGGAATTCTAACCAGTGTGTATATATGATGGGGAGAGGTTTTTAGGGTGTTTCTTGCTCAGGAGAGAGGTTTTTCACTCATTCTTGGTGCATTGGCAGGGTATGGGGTGTAGCAAAAGAGGACAAATCAGTTAAAGTCATTAGGAAGATGGATTGCGGTTCAACAAATACTTTCCTACCTTATATTGGGTAAGGTGATTGGCTTTGTTTTCTTAAAAAAAGAATCTCTTTTGGTCAATCCTTTGGGTGGCCAAAGGGGGCTGCAGTTCGGCTGGGCGGCATGCACTTTGGTTTGCATTGCTTCACATGGCACTGCAGCTCCTTAGAGTCCATGTGGCAGGTTATGATTTAGGAAAAATTCTGAAGTTATGGTTGAAAGGATAAGAGAGGATTTGTTATTTTAAACAGGTTGTATCAACGTATGAGTATTGTGTGGTCGGAGGTTGTACGGTGATTATTTTGGTATTGGAATGGGCTCATCAGTTTAATTTTAGGTTATTTAGGTGACTGGTTGCTTTGGGTATTTATATGTTAGGAAACTGGGAGGTTGATGCAGGGATCCACTTTGGTTCAGAGGGGATGGAACACACCAAATGATTTTGAGTTTGACCTTTATGTATGGTCAGTTTTGTTTTGGAGGATTTGTTGGAAGTTTTGGAAAGAAGGAGGGGAACAGCCTGGTCAGGCTGGTTGTCGGAGAAGAGGGGCAGGCTAGTCCCCCTTCTGTTCCCCCTTTGGTGTTGGATGTTCACTTCAGTGAGTTGGGAAATGCAAGTGAGTGGTTGGACACTGCTTAATAAGTAAAAGTAAGTGATCAGAGGTAAGGACGTTGCTTATTTTGTTGGATGATTAATTCAGTAAGTGGGAAATGCAAATGAGCAGCTGGATGCTGCTTGATAAGGTAAATAAGCTAGCAGCATTAAGGCTGCTGCTTATTTGGTCAGGGGGAGTGGGGTCATGCTACCCTAGTGAACAGTTCTATGGATGTTTATGCTGTGATTAATAAATATTATTTGGTCAATAAAATTATGTTTATGGAATTTAATAAAGTTTGTCAAATGCCATTTGGTGTGATGTGTGTTTATTGAAGGGGACAGGGACAAATGAGGTTTGTTAACAAACCAATTTGTCCAGGGACATCTTCAGGTGGGGGTTTAGGTTGAAGTAGTATTGGGGAATGAAGAGGGTAGGGGAAGAAAGCTAGTTGGGAAGAGGAAAGGGTTAAATTGGAAAGTAGGATGAGTGGGAGGAAATGAGGTAAGTATAGAGAGGGGCTTAATGGGTTTTATGTGAGTGTAACTGTGTAAGGAATTGCATTTTGGCGTGAACTTGCTACCCGCCCTCCCTCCCTGTTTTTGGAATATTGGGGATTGGGAGGTTGTTTTAAGTTTGGTGGTAGAGACGAGGGTTAGGCTTGTCCCTTTTCTGTTTCCCCTCTGGTGTTGGATGCTCATTTCAGTGAGTTGGGAAATGCAAGTGAGCAGTTGTACGCTACTTGATAAGCAAAAGTAAGCGAGCAGAGGTAAGGACATTGCTTATTTGGTTGATGGTTAATTCAGTAAGTGGGAAATGCAAGTGAGCAGCTGGATGCTGCTTGATAAGGTAAATAAGTGAACAGTGTTAAGGACGCTGCTTATTTGGTCAGGGTGAGAAGGATCATGTTGCCCTAGCGAACAGTTCTATGGATGTTTATGCTGTGATTAATAAATATTAGTTAGTCAATAAAGTTATGTTTATGGAATTTAATAAAGGTCATCAAATGTCATTTGGTGTGATGTGTGTTTTATGAAGGGGACTGGGGCAAAGAGTATTTGGAAATTAAAAGCCCTGAAAAGATGAATTTAGTTTTACCATGAAAACATTTTTAGGTTTAATGAGTCTTTATAGGCGTTTAATTGGGCACACTCATTTATTAAATTATTTATTTGAAGGTAGGGTAATTGTTTGGATGTCAGCAATTGGTTCTCCTTGAGGGGTGTGTAACTTAATGCTGTCTTTTATTTAAATGATGAATGGACAAGGCTGAACTTTGTCTGATGAAGTTTCTTGAAACTGTAATTAGAAGTGAAAGCGCTTATCTCATTGAATTTATTTGTAAATTTATTTGGAAAGATTTTAAACACTTTTAGACAATAAAATTGTTGTTTTTGGATGAATATGAGTCATTGTGGTTTGGCCTTGTCATGGTAGGCAGTATGCACTGTTTTGCTCTTATCCATTGCTTTGGTGACTTTCTTGAAGTAGTCCAGCAGGTTGACTATGCATATTCTGCCCTTGATCAAACCAAACTGGGTTGGTTCCAGTGTTTGAGGGTTTTCTGTGTTAATGTTTATCATTCCCATGAGAATTCTTTCCATAGCTTTGATGTATGATGAGTAAAACATATGAGTCTGTAGTTACCTGGGTCTGCAGTTCATCAACCCTCTTGGAAAGGGATAACAGTTGCAGTCCTCCATTCACTTGGCACAAGCCTGATTGGTAGCTAACCACCCTGTTTCTCAGTACATAAACTACTATATCCAGGTTCTAAAAAAGAAAAAAAAATCCCTTCTCATAGAAGCTCCCTTTAGAAAATTAGACCTCTTTCAATTCCTACTTAATAGAGAGTATTACAGATCTAACCAGACACACCACCTCCCCATCCAGCCCAGCTCTGTACCTACTACACTTAATGCCAACACATTCCAACCTTATACATTTTATTAACACCAGACTCCTCCTGGGAGTCATACCCCATATCTATTACAATCCCCCTAATTCAGTACCCAATCAGGAGATAATTCAACTGTAACTTCTAGCTCTAATGTATTTATTCTAAACAGTGTCCCTACCTCAACTGTAAAATAGCTTCTACTCCATCTCAAGCCACAGTCTACAGCTACAGACAGCCTCCCATCTGAATGCCTCATAATGGCTCCCAAGGCCATAGCTGACCCTGTGACCATCCTAATCTACTTAACTTCATTTGAATTCTATGTACCCTCCATTAGGAAATAGTCATATATAATATTTTTGCATAAAGGTGGTAACTCAATCAATGATTCCAATTTGTATTCCATTGCAATTTTGTCATCTCTCTCTAAAATCCTTGAAAAAATGTTTGCACAAACATCACCACTACCTCCTACAACATTGGTTCTTAACTGCCTTCCAACATGGCTTCTCCCAGTTCACATCACAACTTTCACTGTAATATCCATCGTGGAAACCCTAGACAAATTAGACAAATGCAGGGTCACTGGCAAACTGCTCTCCTCCCTATTTTTAGATCTAGCCAAAGCTTTTGATATGGTTTCTCAAAGTAAACTACTGTATCAAATGTCCAGTCTTGGGCTATCTCTTTCCTCGTTGCAGTGGTTACTAGCTACTTAACTAATAAGCAGTCATGTGCAAAATGGCAGAACACTCTCTCTCCTTATTTTTACACTACTACTGATGTACTCAAATGCTCAATTCTAGGATGCTTCCCTTGCAATATATAAATGACCACTATACCTGTACTGATCAAGCCTCCATTACATAGTATGCAGATGATTCAACACTTTCATGTGCATCTGAAAACCTATTTTAACCTCTTCAAATTACCAAGAAGCTTTTACTTCTGTTGAAACCAGTCTGCAAAATGCACAACTACTGCTCAACTGAAAGAAAAACAAATTACTACCATTTTCTCTAAATTGCAGAGGCCAGACAAGGCTAATTTCAAAATCCTTTCTTTGAATAATACTGACATACAATTAGTCTTCCACACCAAAGTCCTTGGAGTTATAGTAGTTGCTATCCAGAAATTTTACCTCCATGTTCAAAATAATACAAAAAAAAAATACCAAATATTAGTTTTGCTCTAGAGATACAAAAACTTTACTAAGTAGTATCACTAAAACTACTTTTGAATGTACCTTTCTTTTGCCTTTTCTGTTGTATGGGGTCCATATCCTCCTTAACTTTCAATCATCTGTTATAGCAAAGATTAAAGCAAGATCTAATAAAGCCATTAAATTTTCCTGTAATAACCAATTCTGCACTCTCCACAGAACAGCCCTCAAGGCATTAAAATGGCTCAAATTACCTCATAGCTTAGCTTTCTCACACATCATCTTATATAAACCCAAAGCCTGCCCTGTCTAAGCCTCAGTACTACATACTTACCGCCCCAACAGACCACTTTGATCTAATGATACACAACTACTGAACATATATAACCCCCATGAATCTTTTCCCTATAGTCTCTACTCTTGCTCAGCTGCCAAAAAATGGAATTCTGTTCCACTGCCCCTTAGATCTACTTCTGACCACCATACTTTCAAATAACTTTCTAAAAGAATACCCATATAATTTTTGGTTCTACTCCTACTCCGCTCCTGTCTGAAACCACTACTCCACTTTTCCTTACTAGTATACCTCCTCCATATTCTCTATATCTTTTCTATATTCATTTTTGGAAACCAATGCCATCCTATCTACTCTCCTTTAGCTAAAGCATTGACTACCCTCTCTTCTGTCTCTTTTCTTAGCTACCCTCATCTTTATTTCAAACTATGTTAAACTTTTATTAATCTCAGATTTTCCCTCATTTTACTTTTTTCTATAACCCTATACAACTCTCAAGTAACAATAAAATATATACCAGAGTTAATTAACTATCTATAAAGTTTATTTATACCATATAACATTTTTCAGTTATAGTTTTGCCTTTTATTCATAGTGCATTTTTTTACAAATTCTTTGTTTAATATTACAATATTTTATAGATACTCATTCTAAAATTTCTATTCTCAGTGAATTTCTATGCTGTTGTTTTTGGTTCAAATTGTTTTTTTATGTAATGTTTTATGAAATGCTAAGTCTTATGTGATACTATTATGTTAACAAGTAATATGTGTTTTCTTTTTCTATAAACCTCTCTATATTTTACTTGGCTGGTAATAATTTAATATAATTGTGGAGATTTTCTTCCCAGGCCTTCACTGAAAAGGGGTACTTTGATCAAGTTGGACTTTGTTGATAAACACATGTCAAATAAAGTAAATAAATAAAAATAAACTGTTCCCGGGATTCAATAAACCTTGGTGCAAGAATAAGACTATTCTTGCATGGAGTGGATTGTGTCCGTGCAGCACAGCAGTGTGCCTTGCATATTCATGAAGGCACTCTGCTGTAAAACCTACATGGACACAATCTATGAACGAGTGCAGGGGGCATATTACAGCAGTGCCTGCACATGTAATATGCCCCCTGCACTCAGAAAGTGCCATTACGGCACTTTGAAATGTAAACAATAGTGTTCACGGACATGCGGTGCAACTGTACAGATATTCGCAGAATAGAATGTCCAGAGTTTTGCATCACATATCTGGCCAATGAAGGCTAAAATAATATATAATATAATGACAGACATTTGAGTTACAGACTTCAGATACTTCAGAAAATTCATGCGAATGCAAAACCTGTTATTCTATCAACTTTAAAGGTGTGTAAGAGAAAATTTTAACATTGACCCTATTTTTGTTACTTTGTCCCCCCATTACATACGGCTTTGTTCAGATTTCTTGTTCAAAGAAGTTGGAGATATGTGCATACCCCTAAAGTGAGAAAGTTATAATCCATGTTATTTATTTATTTTTTTATCATCCCAAGTAAAGTTTAACTATAGCTGAGCGGGTGTGTGCTTCATGCAGCTGTGCTTAGCATAGTGTAAATATCCCAAGGAGCTAACTAGAAATATACAGGCAAAATTATCAGAGTAAGATAACATAGTGGTTAGAGTTTCTGCTTTGCATCCAGGCATTCATGGTTTAAGGCCCAATGAAAGCTGTTCACTTTTACATGTAAAAGCAGTATTAAAAGTCTCATGTTTTATTAAATGAGGTAGTAAATAATATTTATCAACCAGGGTAGTGTAGCAGGTCCAAAATTGAGGTGTCAGTCCAGAAAAGATGTGAAACCCCCATATGAATACAAGTGCCCTATACAGTATAGTCATACATGAATAAATATAAATGAAAGCACATAGGGAGTGTCATGGAAGGTAAACATAAAATTGTAATATGTCAGTAATGATGACTGAATTCCATACACCTGATAGTCTATAAAATGAAATGTGAGCAATACTAACTAGCCCTCAGCTTTGCTTAGCTGGTGTAAGCACTGCTTAAATGTAAATGCTAAGCAATGAGTAGCCCAGCTAAGCGGATTTGCACATCAGTAAGCAGTGCTCAACATCTGACCCTTTAAGCACTGCCAACCTTAGCTAAGCCATCACTTAGCTCAGCATATTTGAAAACAGTCCAATGATGGCAAAGGGCAGGAAATCAGCCCTATTTAAACCTCACAGTCTGGAATACAGCCCATAACTAGTTGTAGCTCATCACTGCAGGCACTATGGCTGGAGTTGGTGAAGGATTGCACTTTTGGGTGCAGTGCTGGGGCATTCAGGAATCCAGGGTCATTGTTGGACTCCTAGTAAAAGACCACGAGGGGAGACTGCTGCAGGGCCAGTACCAGGGCTCACAATACAAAGTGTAGGCCTGGGACCATCTTGCACATGATCCCTCCAGTGGTACTGGCATTCCTTGGACTGGTGAGCAGGTCTGGCACCATTTTGCTGACTTTAAGAATAGGAAGAGGGAGCTCTTCGTCCAGTGGGTCCAAGATGCATGGGCACGGAATGTCCCAGACATGTGTAAGTATCAGTATAATTAGTGTTTACCAATGAGACATTAGCAGAGTAATGCTGACATACAGGGTATATATCACTAAAAGTGTCAGTATCCTTCAATAAAACTAAAAACCCTAGACTCTTGTGTTTACTTTGCTATGTGGTGGTATGAATCACAGGTTCTGCACAGCAACTATGGCTCTGACAGCATTAATCAATTGAGGTTCATCTGACAAAGATTGTGCAGCTTTACAACAGGAGATTAACTATATGAAATGTTCCATGCACCAAGATCTGATCCCTGAATAGTAATGGTGTGTTAACCATTGTTTCCAGATTGTAATATGTGAGAGTAGTAATACACGGTAATACACGGTACAAGAACTATCTGCCATATATGAATGTCAGAATTACAAGGTCAGATTGTCCAAGCAAGAGAGTATTTGACAGAAAACAGTCAAGCAAGAAACATCAGTTCCTCAAAGCTCATTGTGATGAAACACAACCTTGTTATGCCTTTTTGGACAAACAGGCAAGGTTCATATCCCGGGAGTGGTAGTAAGCTGTATGCATAATTTCACAAAAAAAATATGGGGATATGTGTAGAAACAGTCTGGTAATGTTAACAGATATTTCCTCCACAGGTCTGTCAGGTAAGGAACTGTTTATACTAGCAGTAAGAAGGCTGTACTTATACAATGTGTACAACACCCACTGTCCAACCCCAAGGCTGCAAATCACAGCAAGAAATGTACATATACCAAGTAGTCTCCTCTGAAAAATGTCCCTCAAGTGTCACAGTTTCATAGCTACTGGTCACTGCTGCTATCACCCAGGGTGACAGATAGAAATTAAGGTGGAGTAAGGCAGTAGCACACACACCCATAGCATAAGTGCAAGGCACCCCTGTCAGTGTCACAAATGTAAGCTTGAATATGTGAATATGGGTAGTAGCAGTCAGGTAGCGTTAACAGAAATTTCTCCACAGGTCTGCCAGGTAAGGAAATGTTTAGATTAGCCTTAGAAAGGCATTAGTAATACAATGTATACAACCATACCACTGCCAAACCCCAGGCCATATGTAGATGTAAAGTGAGGTCATACCTGGAGAGTAATGAGTAGAGTAATGATCAGTGCAGTTGTGAACAATCGAAGCCTATACAGTTGTTAATTGGCATCTCTCTCCCCCCACCCTATATGCACCAATAATGTATGCACATAAATCAATGGGTATGTTTTTCCTCCAAACCTACTGTTGGGACATGTGTCCTATTGTTCTACAAATATTTAATTGTTTTATTATTAATGTACCCTGTTCAAATACTATCATTGGTGGCCTGTTACTATCAGTGTAACTTACATGCCGTTATAATGGCCACTGTGGTTCCATATATGCATGTCTTCTGTTTACTATGCAACTGTTTCAACTCTATTTTATGTGGTCAATTGGAAGACCTATGCATGCTGTTATAACTAATCTTGGAATGTGTTGTTCTTGATAACCGACATATGTGGTAAAACTGATAAATTTTCGCTCAAGGCAACAAAATGAAACTCCAAAATAAACCAAGTAAATGCCAAGGGAGACAAATCTAGTGCCCAGAAAACAATAAAAGGATTTTATTCAGCCAAGTAAATCACTTAAAACATATTAACGCTCCACAATGTAAAAATATCTTTTCATCATTAAAACTTCATCAGATGTGGTCTGTAAGCACAAAACACCCTTATATACTACACACATTTACATACATAATCAAATAAATTAAACATTTTTAAGGAGCAACTTATTAAAAAGTTATGTAAAAAAGTTATATAAACTTCACTCTATTAAAATCTTATATACTTTCTAAAATACTTATGAATGAACATTTCTTTTTGTGTTTTGTGCTTACAGTCCACATCTGACGAAGTTTAATGACGAAAACGTATTTTTACATTGGGGAGCATTGTGTCACATAAACCAATGCAAACCTGCTTACAACTGCTTAAATGTGCCTTAATCACTCTGTATCCATCAGACACTGTTCTGCCCAGCAACAAAATAATCAGCCCTGCCAAGTCTCAAATACAGGGCCCTGTACACCATAGTCAGAGCAATGTACCATTACACCATCTGAGCTATAGTAAGGAATGCTGCTTTTTTAAATGTATCATTCAATCCAGGTATATAACAGTAGGGAACAAGCACTGTGGAATCAGTCATGTTTAATATATATAAATATACACGTATAGATATGTTTGGTGATAGATAAATATGAAAAGTATATACATCAGATATATAGAGATATACATATAAAACAAATACATATAAATATATATTTGTATATAACTATATATATAGATATATAAAAAGAAATTATATATATATATATATACATATATATATATATATATAAATATATATATATATATATATATATATATATATATATAAAAATATATATATATATATATATATGCTAATAACATGTAGTGGAGTCATACCTCAGCATCATAAGTCTCTACCTGTTAGTGCAAAAATTCTGGACAAAGGTTGTCAAAATGTCGGGACAGTGGGCCAAGAATAGGAACATAATGTAAGCACTGCAGTTATAAATATAGAATGTTGCTACAGTAACAGGGTTTGTGCCAGCATACATGTTCTGAAGGATGTAAAATTGAAATGTATGCCATCATTTACTGACTGAAATCCTCACAGCATCACAGTGATTTACCAGACAAATGAAAATAATGATTATGTGGAACAGACCAGAAATATGAGCAATAAACCTGGACAGTCTGAAACAATCTGGCCAGTTGAGAGATATGCTCAGAACCCCTTAATGCAACAAATCTGGACCAAGCCTGACAAATGGGGGGGGGGGGGTTATGAAACTGGGAACATATCTCAAATACTGGAGTAGATAAGGTGACATAGTTGATGCAGTAACACCCTTCTGTCTATTCTAACATATACTGACTGGAATAGCCCAAGTCCAAAACTCAGTTACTTCCCACTAGTTAGTGACATAAATCTTCACATCATCCCACTGATGTGTCATAAATACACAACACTTATAGAGGCCAGGCAACAGTACATCTGACACATATCTGGACATAACATTACAGTAGGGAAACTACACTGAGCTGCTCGGCATGTCACCAAGCACTGTCTAAACTACAGGCAGACTGACACAACACTAACCCAATTTTTTTCCGGGGGAATACACATGTAATTGAAAATATATCAGGCACTACAGGGATGTAACAGCACTGACAAACAGACACCAGTGTGAAAGTGCATACCCATAACCAATCTCACCACATTCACAGTGACATAATGGTAAGCCAAATGGACAGTAGAGTATATGGACTATTTGAACAAAATCATCATCATGTTTGCCACTCACAGACTACCCCTACATATACTGGCCCAATTCACAGCGTAGTCTGACACCTGACTGTGGTATGGGACATGACTCAGTCTGCTCCTACAAACATGTACAGCTGGAGCAGCATGCAAAGTCAGATAGAAGAGGACCCATAACACTTACATCTACCCCCCTCCCTACACAGATCAAATAATATATTTACAATACACTGCTACGCAAACCTGACAGTCTGTCAACAATTGCCAGAAATACACAGACCTCTCAACTGTACAGAGTCCCACAGAATGTCCAGGCTTTGTCCTCATATATAAGGCCTCTTGCACATAACATGTCTGGCAGTCTGATAGATCACTAGGATGATATCAGGAATGAAGTCACTAAATAATGATATACCATACCTATCCACCTGTTACTGCATGACATCTGGACAAAGCTTGGCATACTTGAGGGGCAGATTCACAAACACAGAGGCATTATTGACATATTGCTGTTATAAACTGAGAAAGTTGCTGGTGTAACAGGGTTTGTTGTATCATATCTGTTCTGAGGGATATGAAGTCAGAAACACACATGGATGATGCCATTTACTGACTGCAAGCCTCAGAGTATGCTATTGAATTTCCAAGGACAAAAAATGTGTGAGTAACACACCAAATATAAGAATCCAAACTCTGGTCAATCTGCAGGTAGCCCTACAGTAGAGAGTTATGTCAACCGCATAACATTGTCAGACGTAAAATCACACAGAGCAGCCATATCCACACAAACCCTGTCAAACTAGCATTACTTCAACTATATAACAGCAATGCTTACATTCTGCCCCTATGTCTGGAACATCCCCCCCCCCCCCATTTTGTTGGGCTGTCTCCACAGTGTTTGTTGTAAGAGGCATTTCCAACTACCCTCTGTGATGCAGTTTTTCACACACTTCCATGAAGTCCTCCTCACAGTCAAGGAAAAGGGGCAACGCCTACATGAAGTACTCAGTTATAGGAGTGAGTTTCCATGCTATTGGGTATAGGAATGATACGACAGCTGTTCTACATGCAATTAGCAAGTGGAGGACTCCAACTGGTGCACAGGCCATCAGATGCTCATGAGCATTACCTACAAAAGGCAAGCTGCTGCCTATGCAAACAGATGTATACCCTAAATCTGTCTCAGAGAGAGAGAGAGACAAACAGACACACACACACACACACACACACACACACACACACACACACACACACACACACACACACACACACACACACACACACACACACACACACACACTCTGAAAGTGAAGGATTATACCAACCGAACTGAAAAAAAAACAGGTATGTTAAGCAATTAAGCATGTAATGGAATGTAGTAGGTGGTATGTAAACATGGAAAATAGGAAGTTCAACAAATATTATGTCTCAAGACTTGCTGTACTGATATATTGCTGATCAGAACCTATGGCCATATCATCTGTGTCTGTCTGCAGTGATATAGAACACAGCTCAGGGCCCTGAGTCACCCCAGGAAAGGATGGCTCACATACGACCACTACTGGAGTGTATGTTGAACAATACTGAATGTGACACTGCTAAGCCAGCTACTGGGATGTCACAGATATCCATATGTTAATTGTGAATACAACTATGATATACATGTTTGTCTCAGAAATGTTGTGGACTTATACAGAGTATTTGCATACTGAAATACTGTTGCAGCTCTGTGTGTTGAACTGCATGTGATATATTGAACTCATATCATTCAACTGTCCAGTGTTATGCACGCTGACCATATGTGTGCCTCATATTAGTAGTTATTTCATCAAGAGTTGTGTTATGTCTGGCAAATAATTGTAAACCTGTGAACACTGACATTACAACATCAGCTTCTCTTTCTTTTGGCTGTTCCCATTAGGGGTCACCACAGCAGATCATCTGTCTCCATGTCTTCCAGTCATCTACATCTTGCTCTGTCACACCAACCACCTGCATATCATTGCTGGAGCTTTCCTGTGTCCTGAGAGAGTGTTCTTCAAACTATCTGGAGATATACAGAGCTGAGTATATTTTTCTGGCACTTCAGAGTTGTGTACTGGTAATTGTTGTTTGACTAATTTTATATCATTGCTGGCTGACTTCAGAGATGTGCACTGTTATTTTTGCTTCACTGTATAGTTTTTCAGATCTCTGCTGAAGGTGTTGATTTTCCCATACCCATCCTCCCTATTCCTGTGTTGTTGTTTAAATTTGGCGGCTTTTGCAGTTGCCCTTCCCCACTTTAGATTTCATCTGGGACACTCCCCCCAGTCCCCTCTCTTTACCTCCTTCTACACTTTTTAGTCATTTTTAATTTAATTGTATTTTTTAAACTGTTTGGTCTAACATTGCTACATACTCTAGCTTGCACTGCATTTTAATTGTTTTTACTGCTGTTTTAGCTACTTTTCTGTGTATATATATATATATATATATATATATGTATATACCTTTCCTGTAACTAGTGTAGCCCAGATTCAGATTTCCTGTATCCAGGACTGTATGTAAGCTTCTGAGCCCCCCCCCCCCACCAAGCTTTCTGTGTTGGAGGGAAGCCTTCTAGCTTATCAGTGGGAGTGGTAAGCACTAGGTAACCTACCTACCACATAAGGAGTGGTTCTAGCCCAGAAATTGTAGTTAGTGGCTGTTTGGGCAGTTTTTCCATCTCTCTCAACTTTCTGATTTAAAAGCCCGCATTTGCACTTGTTTACCCCATTTCCTGTAACTAGTTTAGTCCGGATACAGATTCTTAGTTTTAGCACTTGAATTTGCTTATTCGTGGTCAGCATTTGTTCAGAACTTGTAAGCACTAAATAACCTACTAATTACTACAGCACTCAACCTTCCTCATTACCTAGAGGAAAACAGTTTTGGTACTTACTTTCCTCACTTGCTTAGAGAAAAACAGCTCTTGTACTCACTTTCCTCACTTATCTAGAGGAAAATATTTTTTTATTCAGGCATGTCCAAGGGCCAGCTGCTAGTGTTCTCTCCTGTCTATTTGATGAATCTGGGCATCTTGGGGCAATGTAGAAATTGCATCATGTACACAGACAACCCTCTCCTCCTACCACCCAACACTTCAACCTGCGAGAGATGCACTTATCTAGCCAAACTGAAGGTAAAGCTCTCTCCAATCAAGAGTGAACTTGACAGTCAAGAGGAGAAGGTAAACACTTGCATCACACTACACTCATCACATAGTCTCACTAAATCTACACCACCAAAATCCACACATAGAAACACAAAAACATTTGCGTAGGCTCTCAATAATAATCTGCTCAAGCAACAGAGACCTCCAAAGCAGAAATGCAAGCAATCTCCACCCCCCCAACACAACCCAAATGACACATAGCCCACAGACTCAGTGTGCCACTCAACCACAGCCAAAAAGGCAAAACAACATACCCAACACATTAGTCATAGGTGACTCTATAGTCAGACACGCTGATGTCCCACTCACCAGGATAAACAAGGAGAAGGTTACTGTCAGCTGCCTGTTGTGTGCCAGGATCCACCACATAACCCACGCATTCAATTCACTCCACAACAAATACAAATATGACTCTGCCATTGTCCATTTTGGTGTGAATGATCTGAGACGTACCTCCCTGGACTACATGAAAAGAGACATGGAGGAGCTCTCCGACCTTGTAGCCCAGGCAGGTATGACCCTAGCCCTGAGTAGCATTCTGCCATTACACAGAATGATGCCGCAGTACAAGGACAAAATGATTGACTTCAACAATTGGCTAAGCTTCTGGTGCCATTCTAAAGGGATCCAGTATCTGTCTGCCTGGGATGACATGGTCGACAGACCATGATGCTTTGCCAGAGATGGCCTGCACCTGTCATCCCTAGGATTCCGGATACTGGCTAAGGTTCTTGCAGCCCCTATAGTGCCTTTTTTAGGCAAGGTTCAAATGACAAATTCACCACCGTAACAGGAACAGGCAAGCAAAGACTGAGGGTAATGCTATTCAATGCTAGAAGTCTAAATCTCAAAATGCACTCACTCAAGGCACTCCTTAAAATGGAGAACATCGATATCTGTGCAGTGACTGAGACCTGGTTCAAGGCTCCAGAAAGCACCCCTGCACTACCAGGCTATAACTCATACCACACTTTTCGGCCATGTAACCTGGACTGGAACACCAAAGGCGGAGGTGTGTCCATATTCATTAAGGATAGCCACACCTCCAGGCTAGTTGATCAGCATAATGCAGCCGAGGTTATCCAAGTGCAACTAACTCTGGGCAAAACTGCAATCCAAATTATAGCTTGCTAAAGATCACCCACCATGCCCCAGGATTCCCACTCCTCTTTTCTTGATGTACTGGAAAATATTAGGGTTCAACCAAACACCATAATAATGGGCAATTTCAACTACCCCACCATTAAATGGGAAAACTACTCATGTACCAACTCCTTCGCTCAACGCTTTCTGGAATTCATAAACTCCAATGCCCTGTATCAGCTTATCCACACCCCCACCAGGGGCAACAATATCCTAGATCTAGTCATTACCAACATGAGAGACTGGTGTTCCACACCTGAAGTCAACGCCTCATTGGTCTGATCCGACCATAAGCTAATTACCCTAGATATCCACATCCTGCCCCCACCCCCCATTAAGGAAACCATGGTAAAAAATTTCTCCAAAGCCAACTTCATGCTTCTTAAGACAGAAGTGGTAAACTTCATGACACCCATGCAGATGGACAATACAGTTACGACTACTGAATCCTACACAATTGCACTTTATAAGAACTTACATGAGTGCATGGATCATGCTATCCCAAACAGAACCAAGATGCTATCTTCCAAAAAAAGGAAGCCAATCTGGTGGTCCCCTGCCATAAACAAATTGTATAATAGAAGGAAGAAACTGTTGCAAAAGAGAGTAAAATCCCATGAGTGGAGGAGCACCATGGGCAGTCTCAGTAAGAAGCTGTGATCCCTGATAAAATCCTCCAAAGCTAGTTACGAAAACAAAATCGCCACTGATTCTAAAGACAACCACAAAGCATTCTATAGCTATATCAAGAATCTGAACGGCAACACTCAGATCTGCTCTGAGTTACAGCACAATGGCACTAAATATACAGACCCAACTGATATTGCCAACATCCTGGCAGATAGGTTCAGTGCTAACTTTACCTCCCTCTCACCCCCTAAAGAGCCCATCTCTATACCGGAAGAATGCAAAGCTCCTGTAATCACGGCTGCACAGGTAAAAAACACACTCTCCAAAACCAAGAATACAGCATCCATGGGACCAGACAACATCCCAGGCTGCATTCTACATGGACTACAGAATGAACTGGCACCCCACCTAAGTACCATGTTCAATCATAGCCTCACCTCAGGCTTTGTGCCTGCTGAATGGCGCACAGCAATGGGTATCCCACTCCACAAGGGGGGAGCCACCATGGACCCAGGGAACTAGCGCCCCATTAATCTGACGATCCTGGTCTGCAAGGCCATGGAATGTATCATCATGGAATGTATCATCATGGAACTTATAAACAAAGACACTGGCAATCTCCAAACTCTGGACCCCACCCAGTTCAGGTTTGTAAAAGGCAGATCATGTCTCCTAAACCTGATAGACTTCTGTGAAGCAGTCATCAAAGTCATAGACAAGGGTAAGGTGGTTCACACAGCCTATCTAGATCTTGCCAAGGCTTTCAACACCATCCTCCACTTTGGAATTATAGATAAACTCACTAAACTAGGTATAAATCCCTATGTCACAAGATGGGTTGCCAACTGGCTCACTGACAGAACCCACACAGTGAAAGTAGCAGACTCCAAATCTGACTTCAGACCAATGAGAAGTGGAGTGCCACAGAGTTCAGTCCTGGGTTCTCTCCTGTTTGGTATCTACTTCTATGAAGTACAGGCTAACACAGAAGGTCTTTGGCTAATGAAGTTTGCAGATGACTGCAAACTAGGAGCCATAATCAAAACTCCTAAGGATGTGGACATCCTACAAAAGGGCCTCACTGAAACAGATGCCTGGTGTCAAAGCCATGGCCTCAAGCTCAATGCCAAAAAGTGTATTGTCATCCCCTTTGGTAAAAACTCTGTACCCATGAACTATAACATAGGCAGTAGCATACTTAACACCAAAAGTGTGATAAGAGACCTTGGGACACAGGTGGACAGTAGTCTCTCCTTTGATAATCACATCGCCACAGTAGTCAGGAAATCCTTCTACATGGCACACCTCATCACAAAAGGTTTCTCATCCAGAAAAAAAGAGGTCATTGTTCCCCTCTACTCATCATTCATTAGACCCATTATAGAGTACAACACCCCTTTTGGTATGTACCTCACAAGACATCTAC
This sequence comes from Protopterus annectens, assembly GCF_019279795.1. NCBI lineage: Eukaryota > Metazoa > Chordata > Ceratodontiformes > Protopteridae > Protopterus > Protopterus annectens. Next base: position 38,984,126 of record NC_056742.1, on the reverse strand, counting down.
AACAACTGGAAAGGCTGCAGAAATACCTCGCAAAGAGGATTACCAGCCTCAAACAGATGCCCTACGCAGACCATCTAAAAAAACTCCAGCTTTACTCCGTCGCATATCGCCTACTCAGAGGTGATCTCTGCCTAACATACAAAGCTATGTCAAACCCAGAGCTGTTGGACATGCTCCACTTAAAGAAATCCCATTCCCTCCGAGCTACACACTCTAGGGACCTAAACCTTGTCAGCACAATAAACAGAACATGCCGGAGGGATAGATTCCTGTCCCAGAGACTTCCCATACTCTGGAATAAACTACCTATCTATATCAAACAAAGCTCCTCATTAGCACTCTTCAAGAAAAATTTTGATGATTGGATGGGAAATAGGAAATTCACCCCAGGGATCACCTCTGTGGTTCTGCTAGACAGTGGCACAGGAAAATAAATTTCTTGGGTGGCAAAAGCCAGGGTAACTTTTTGGCTGGGCTTGTATAGGCTCCAGGGCTGATAGCCTAGTACCTACCTATGAACCTATGAACCTATGTCTGCTATCACCACATACATACACCTTATCTCAGACCTGCCTCTTTTTCTCTTATCTGGCAACCTCATCCTTTCTCATATATACTCAGCATGCCTCCTCATCACATGTCCAAACCAACATAATACTGCCACTCTCTGGCTTTGTCCCCAAGCTGTCCAACATGGTCTGACCCGTAATATACATATTCCTAATCCTGTCCACCCTCATCATACCCAGTGCAAATCTAAAAATCATTAAATCTGCTACATCCAGCTCTGACTTGTGCCTTTTTTTCAATGCCAATGTCTCCAACCCATATAACATAGATGGTCTCACTACCCTCTTGTAGACCTTCCCTATCACTCTTAATGGTACTCGTCTGTCACAAATCACTCCTGACACTCTTCTCCACTGCCCGCATCCTGTCTGTACTCTCTTCTTCTCCTTTCCCCCATACTCACGATTACTCTGAACTGTTGATCCCAAGTATTTAAACCTATACACCTTTGAAAAATGTACTCCCTGCATCCTCACCATTCCTCTGTCCTCCCTACCATTCACACACACATATATTCTCTCTTAATCCTGCTGATCATCATTCCTCTCCTCTCTAGACCATACCTCCACCTCTCCAGGGTCTCCTCAACCTGTTCCCTGCTCACTACAGACCACAAGGTCATCTGCAAACAGCACAGTCTACGGGGACTCCTGTCTGATCATGTCTGTCAACCTGTCCATCACCACTGCAAATTAGAAAGGGCTCAGAGCTGATCCCTGATGTACTCCCCCCTCCATTTTAAATGCAGCTGTCACTCCCAATACAGAACTCACTGCTGTCACACTAGCCTTGTACATAACCTGCATCATTCTTATGGATTCCTCCACCACTCCTGTCTTCATAAAATACCACAACTCATCTCTAGGCATCCTGTCATATGCTGTCTCTAAGTCCACAAAGACACAATGTAGCTACTTCCAACCTTCTCTATATGTCTCCATCAACACTCTCAGAGCAAACATTGCATCTGTACTGCTTTGTCCTGGCATGAAACCATAATGCTGATCAGTAATCCTCACCTTCCTTCTTAACCTAGCTTCCACCACCCTTTACCATTACCTTATACTGTGACTAATCAGTGTTATCCCTCTGTAGTTACTACAGCTCTGCACACCACCCTTATTCTCATAATCAGTACCCAAACACATTTTCTCTACTCCTCACGCATCTTCTCACTTTCCATGATTACAGTAAACAATCCGGTTAAAAAGTCCACTGCCATTTCTCCTAAACACCTCCATGCTTCCACAGGTATGTCATCTGAACCAATAGCCTTTCAATTCTTAAACCTCTTCATAGCTATCCTTACTTCCTCTTGATAATCTATTGCACTTCCTGATTGACCATACCCACATCATCCAACCTTCTCTCTCATTCTCTTCATTCAACAGCCCATCAACGTATTGTTTGCATCTGCTATTCACATTCTTTTTGCTCGTGAATACATCTCCATCATTATCCTTTATCAGCCTTATTTGCTGCACATCCTTCCTATCTACGTGCCTCTGTCTAGCCAATTGGTACAGGTCCTATTCTCCATCCTTGGTGTCCAACCTTATATACAAACCTTCAGATGCCTCATCCTCAGCCTTTGCCACCACTCCCTTTGTCATGCACCCCATCTCCTTATACTCTTGTCTACTTTCTTCATTTGTCTGACAATCCCACTTCTCTTTCGCCAACCTCTTTCTCTGTATACCCCACTGTACTTCCTCATTCCACCACTAGGTCTCCTTGTCCTCCTTCCTCTGTGCAGATGTCACACCAAGCCCCATTCTACTCATCTCCCTTACTAGCTCAAATATAGTTACCCAGATATTTGCTAACTCTTCACTGCCACCCACTGCCTGTCTTAACTCCTCCCTGAACTCAACCTCACAATCACCCTTTCTCAGTATCCACCATTTGATCTGTGGTGCTGCCCTCACTCTCCTCCCCCTCTTCTTGATCACCAACATCATCCCACAGACCAACATTCCATGCTGTCTAACTACACTTTCCCCTGTCACCACTTTACAGTTTCCATTCCCCTTCAAACAGGGCCACCTGCACAGGTGATAATCCACCTGTGTGTGTCTTCCTCCACTCTTGTATGTCACCCTATGCCCCTCGATCTTGTAAAACTATGTATTCACCACAGCCATGTCCAACCTCTTTTGCAAATGCCACCACCATCTCACCTTCTGCATTCCTTTGCTTAACACCATACCCACCCATCACTTTTGCATCATCTCTGTCCCCTTCACCAACATGTCCATTGAAATCTGCTCCAATCACCACTCTCTGACCCTTGCGTACACTCATCACCACTTCATCCAACCACTCCAAAGTACGTCTGTCTCATCCATCACACACGCAATTAGCAGAGCATATGCACTAACAACTGTCATCCCAGCCTCCTAAACATTACTCTACCTGCCACGCTTATCATCTCCACAAACACTCTTGGCATAATGTTCCTTCAGGTTAACCCCTGCACCAGTTCCCCTCCCATACACACCATGATAGAACTATTTGTACCCAACTCCGATACACACAGCCGTACACCACTTCCATCTGGTCTCTGACACACACACTCCTCTGTCCATCTTATCGGCTAGCTCTTTCCCCATACCAGTCATACTCGCAACATTAACAGTTCTTACCCTCACTACCACACTCCTAGACTTTCTCCTCTCTGAATGCCATATGGGCATCAGGCATCCTCCAGGGTATGAATGCAAAGGCTACTGTACTATCAAATGACATACATGTGTTTCAGCAACATGAAGAAAGTGTCACTAATTTTGCCCCATAGTCCACCATGTATGTGCGGTGTCCTCCAGATATCCTGCCCTAACAGGTTGACAGGAATGACTGAGCAGCAAGAGTATAATTAGAGTGTGCCATAATGACGTAGAACAGAAATGTATAGCAGGTATTACCTGTGCATATTTATGTATGAGTAGGTGTACCTGGCTGCCCCGTAACAACTGACATGGGATGCAAAATGTCAGGTAAATAATTTGTACATGTTCTACACGTGTGTAATCTTAGTTTTTGTGCATCCAACAGAGTTACACTTCTACAGCTAATGGTTGCTCCATTGCTCTGACACAGACATGGGTACTAGAATAAGCATGAGTATCATGTTGAAATTGGAGAGGTGTCCAACTGTGTTATGACCCTCCACGCCTACTACAAACAGATATATGACCACCCACATAGCTGTATGGCCTCAGCAATACCTTACTTAAAAAAACTGTCCCCACCAAAGTAGAGTAATCCCCTTTGCTGGAAAGCAGCAATGCACAAAGCACATAATGAGATGCTATATTGGCTGTAAATTGCAAAGTAGGATCAGGCACCAGCTGGGCAGCATGTCATCCTTTGTCTGAATGAGTATATTAGGTCACAAATGGATTATTGTAAGGCTATGAGTACAAACTGGACACAGCCACTAAGGGCAGTCACAAGGCCATCTTCACATATGTCTGCAGTCTCAGAGGCAACAACCCTACCCACCCTGTAATGGTGGTCAATTAAACCACATACACACACACCATAGCTACAGCCAACCTGCTGCAGACAGGTTTAGGGCAAACATCACCCCCGTGGCTCACCATCAGTATAGGTGGATATACACAGCACACGCACCCCTCCCTTCATCATCACGGATCAGGTGCAAACTGCCTAATCAATGTTAACAAAAGCAGGTCCTTTTGGGTCCTGATAACTTTCTTGTCTGCATCTGACATGAACCTAGGCATATGCTTCCTGCTCCATTAGACACTGTATGCAAGCAAAGCCTGAGCACCATTGATATCCCATCTGCAAAGAACATGGCCATTGTCATCCCTCTACACAAATGTCAGTGATGAATGGTGGTTTATGCAATGTACTGGCCCTCATTGGGGGGAACATGACATAACAGGACAAGGAGTACAATGCATGTCCATACAGTGCTGCTAGGTACAGGGGTATGATGTGGTTGTAAGTGGTGGCTAATGATAGGCAATATTCATGTGCTGGCTCTGTAAAGAACTCTGGGCAATGTCTGAGGTCCTGTGATGTTTCCCAGTTTATGTCTTCCAGGTGCTATTCAGAGGCAACCTGTATACACTGCAGTGGAGACAGCAGCCATCATAGAAGCTGTGATAACACACTATGCTGTTCTTTTTGGCCATAGGCGGCAAAATCTTGTCAATAGAGTGAACATCTTAGATCACCATGGATGAGCATATTATCAGGTCAGGCATAGAGTGAGTGACCTGCCACATCATGCCCGACAAAGGACTGCTGCTGTAGTGAGGGACCGTACTGCTACCGGTGGGGTTCCAGCCACACAAGCCCCACTTACAGCAACAGAGGAGCTACTTGCCAACCTTGAGGTATCCCCCACATAACATCAAACATGTGAAACACCAGTCATGAAGGTGGATGGCACCCAGGCAACAGGCGAGGAGCGTCCAGGTAAGGCCAAAGTGCACATCAATGTAATGAGGTAGCAGTGAAACTGTCTTCTATAGAGTCTCTAGATGCATATGTCAGTACACAATGGATTAGTGGATGGGGTTTAGTAATGCACACAAGTGCACATCTATGGTGAAGGACAGCAAATTGTGTAATATCATAGTGTGTACTGCACCTGTGCAGAAACGTCAAATTCATCCTGTACCAATGCCACATGTGAATCTCCTGACAATAGCGCTCCACCACAACTACATAGATCCCTCTGGTCTGCACATGGGACAGCAGCCTGAAGCCGGTAAGTATGTGATTTTCCTGTTGTGGCTCACCAGTACCCTAGGCATGTTAAGGTCATGCATGTGACCATCACACAACTGTTACACTCAGCCATTGAGTAATATCTGCATGTTCACTTGTGGTGGTGTTTACTGCATTGCATCATGAAGGTAATCACAGGGGCCTATTTGCAGGAGATGTCACATATATGTAGCATAACTCACAACCTGTCATTACAGGCCATTCAGACAAAGACTGAAAAAAATGGGGGGGAGGCCAAAAACTAGGGTCATATTGTATAAATTAGTGTTGTACAGTGCATATAAATGGTGTACACACCTGTTATAATGGCAGGTATTTGTGATATACAAAAATGAGAGCACAATAGACAATTTCAAAATCCTGCCAACCTGTCATGTGATCTGTAACCTGTACAATTAAATTCTAATGCAAACAAATCTGTTATGGGAACAATTATGACACATAACAATCATACAACAACCTAGATGCATATGTGTGCACAGGCTGATGCTAATACTGTGTTGATGCAGCTTTCGATATAACTACAACAGTACATCTTATTGGGTACACACCTGCCATCAATTACTGAGACTCTTTGATTAACAGCAAATAATGGTCAGCTGTCCTACCAGGATTATCCTAACATATACCCAGTTGCCTGCTACAGCAACAGCCATGGTTCACATAGAGCTGATGAAGCTGCTAAGGGATTCCATTTTTGAGACGTATCAGCCTGGAGAAGGGTACTAAAGCATTTCCACAGCATTGCATATACCATGAAACAGTGCAGACAGTCATCAAAAGGTGGTGAAAATATGGAGCTATAGTGGCATTGTGAAGGAGTGGACATCCCTTCAAATTCTATGAAAATACAAGACCAAAACTGGCCAGGGAGGCTGCCAGGAGCCCTACAGCAACAGTAAATGAGTAGCAGGAATCTCCAGCAAGTACTGAGTGTGTACTACATGTGACAACCATCTTCTGTGGTCTCCATATGTCTTGCTTATAGGGTAGGGTTGGAAGGGATCTATATTAGATAATTGAACTTTCGAAAGTTCGACTGTTATATGGTCAACACAATATGACTGAACTTTTAAAAGTTCAAAAATCTAATATTTTTTATTTATTTTATTTTTATTTTACATTTGTTGACCGGGATAGTCCGACTGGATGCATGTTCATTTTCAGCAGAGTCTCGGGGAGAAAAGCTCCAAGGGTAAGCAGATACAGCATTACATAATACCAGCATTACATATTACAAACAGACTATTTACAGAGATTACATAAGTAAGCAAGTTAAACAAGTTCCACAGGTTACAGTTAATCCTGAGCACAAATCAGGATTAAATTAAATTAAATTACACAGTAAACTGGTTAACAGATTTTTACACATTCTAGAGAGAGTTAGCCAGGCTTGATACATTGACATAGTCAGTTAAGTGACAAATGTTGTTTGAGTCTAGTTTTAAATTGACCTACAATGGAAAGTAAGGTAATATCAGCTGGAAGAGAGTGCCAGGATCTACTTACAGAGTTTGCAAAGAGAGTCACCGACTGTGTTATTAATTTTGCTAGTCTAAATTAGTAGTTTGTTAGAGGATCGAAGCGGTCTAGGATTGTTATAGGGGGTGATAATATTTTAAGTGCAGGAGCATTGTCTGGATTATAGAGGATTTTATAGGCCATAATCAGTTGTTTATACTGGATTAGGCTGGGTAGTTCAAGCCACCTAAGATGATTTAGATTGATGCAATGATGTGCCCTAAAAGGCAGCCCAGTGGCAAACCTGGCAATGTGGTTGTAGCAAATTGAGAGTTTGTTAAGGGCAGTCTTGTTTAAATTCAAGAGTAGAGGGGATGCATACTGAAGGGCTGAAAGAAGGTGAGAGCGAGCTATGGCAATTTTAGCTGGAGAGGTTAGGAAGGTTTCTATTCTGTAAAGTGACCCTAGTTTTTTATTGATGGTTTTGATAGTTTGGTTAACATGTAGGTCAAATTTTAGATTATTGTCTATGATGACACCTAATAGTTTTGTAGATGGGTCAGGGGAGATTATTGTGCCATCATTTGATTTTATGGTAAAGGTGAAAGCAGTAGACCTACGTGTTGGTGAAAATAGCAGCATTTTAGTTTTTTTGGGATTTAGGATCAGACGATGTTCAGAAAGCCGGTTTTCTGTTGTATTAAAGGTGGTCTGGGTAGCTGACCATAACTCTACTGGAGATGTGGCTGAGCAAATCAGAGTAAAGTCATCAACATATTGGATACAGCTGACTTTTGGGATGGCAGTATAAAGGTCGTTAATGAAGATGGAGAACAGCAAGGGCCCTAGTATAGAGCCTTGTGGTACTCCAAGGGTGTTAGGTAGAAGGTTAGAGAGTTTGTTCTGCTGGAGGACAGCCTGCTGTCGACCATTCAGGTAGGATTGAAACCATTGGAGGGCTCCAGTATCTACACAGAATGTTTGCAGGGTGTGGATTAAAAGTTGGTGATCAACCATATCGAATGCCTTGGAAAGATCCAAAAAGAGGGCTGAGGATATATAATTATTGTTGTGATTATGGTTTATGGTGTTAGTAAAGGCTAGGAGGGCTGAAGTAGTGCTGTGATGAGGACGGAAGCCATGCTGAGTGTCTACCATAAGGCGATTTTGGATTAGGTGGTGCATGAGTTGTCTATGAATACATTTTCCATAATCTTTGCAAGTGGAGAGAGTATAGCTATTGGCCTATAATTGGAGAATTCAGTAGAGCTGCCTCTTTTGTGAAGTGGAATTACATAGGATATTTTCCAAATGGTGGGAATTTTAGCTTCTACTATGGTTCGATTGATTAGTATTGAGACAGGGTAAGCAACAGCATCAGCTGATTTTTGTAGGTACTCGGCAGGGAGCTGATCAGCAGAAAGTGTAGTGGGTTTTAATTTTTTGATCAAGGTATGGATAAGTGAAGTGGCGACTGGTTGGAAGCTGAATGTGAGCAGGTTTCTAGGGGTACTACTTTCAGGACCAGGGGAGCTAGGAGGTAGTTGGCTAGCTAGGGCTTGAATTGTCTCAGTAAAGAATTGTTTAAAACTATCAGAAACATCTTCAGGGGTTTTATCAATAGTAGCAGCAGGGATTAGGGTTGAAGTTTGTCCAGGATGTAGTAGATTATTTAATCCTGCAAAAAACTTCTGAGGGTTATTTTGATTTACTGTCTGTAAATTACAGTAGTATTGTTTTTGGTCTTGTAAAACACACTACCACACCCAACATAGTCTACTCCCACAAACACATAAACATAACTTTCTCGCCATGTTACTTGTTACCACAATACCACCGACATATCCATATAAAGCTACTGAACCATAACACAAAGAAATGGAAACTTCTCTCAAACATCCCACATTACCTTATACCCTCATCCATAAATCAACTCTTAAAGGATGGGGACATTCACCCTAATCCAGGCCCTACCACAGCGGTTTCACTAAACAACCACCCCACATCTGACCAAAATCCCACTGGTCTAATTAAACAAACTAACTCCCTACTAATAGCACACCTAAATGCTCGCAGCATAAATAACAAAATCTCCCACATTCACGCTCTACTTGAAACTCATCCAATCGATATTTTCTGCCTTACAGAAACTTGGCTTAAACCAGGGATCAAAGATAACGAAATAATTCCCCCTGGTTTCAACATTCTAAGGCAGGACCACCTAAAACGTAAGGGAGGAGGAGTAGCACTCCTTTATAAAAATGGACTCCAGATCTCCTCTATTAATGACATCCCACCCTTGCAAAATAAAGCTGAAATCCTCATCTCTAAACTGCAGATTAACCCTAAAAAATCCATCTACATAATTTGTCTCTACTTACCCCCTGGTAATAACAACATAATCATTGAAGAAATCCTTGGATGGGTGTCTACAGACTACCCACAAGAAACTATAGTACTAGGTGACTTCAATTACGACTGGAAAACCATTAATACCACTAACCCATCCATGCACATTAATCTCCATGGCTTTACTCAAACTATCAACCAAACCACCAGAATTAACAAACCAAATAACAAAGTGCCTTAGACTGGATCCTTACAAATAAAGACCCAACCTCTTACATGGTGGGCACCTTACCAGACGATCTTAGTGATCACATGCTTACCTACATAATTAGACAAAAGAATGATATCTTTATCACCCCAACATACAGAACAATTCGATCTAAGAAAAAATTCAACCCCGACCTCTTCCAGAACGAACTTAAAGCTTGTGATTGGAAACCTGTTAAAAACCTTCCACTCAATGAAGCTGTAACATACTTTAACTCACAATTTCTTGCTATCCTAGATAAGCATGCTCCCCAACGATCTATTAGAATGAAGCACAAACCAGCCCCATGGCTAACACTTGAAACTAAGAATAAAATACTACAAAGAAATAAAGCTTGGCATAACTGGAGAACTAACAGAACCTCCCCTGATAGACAAATCTTCAAACAATTTAGAAATATGACAAAAAGGGCTATTCTATCTGACAAAAAGAACTACTATAGCAAGCTACAACAAACTTAAACCTGGTCACTGTAGTACACCACCTCCTCATGATGCTGACCAAAACACCCCACTCCAAACTGCAAATAATTTCAATACCTACTTTACAGACACCATCCAGTCCTTGGCAAGCCAGCTGTCTACTGACACTAGGAACCAAACATCAAATAGTTCTTTAACCCCACCAACTTTCACATTTCACCCCATCTCTACAAACTCTATCTATAAAATCCTCATAAAGCTTAAACCTTCTTCCCCTCCATGACCAACTACCTGCAGAATATCTGCAAATAGCAGCAAAATCCATTGCCATTCCCATATCCATCCTACTAAATAGAACCATTAATGAAGGTATCATCCCTGATATTTGGAAAGTCTCTCATATCATCCCACTTCACAAAGGTGGAAAGTCCACTGACTATTCTAACTACAGACCAATAGCTCTTCTTTCACCCTTAGCTAAAGTCATGGAAAAATGTATTCACCATCAGTTACTTAACCACTTAATAAAATACAATATCTTGGCTACTTGCCAACATGGCTTTAGGCCATTTCACAGTACCACCACAGCCCTTCTATCCTTCACTGATACCATTAATAAAAACCGTAATAACAGCACCCTCTCTTCTGCTCTCTTCATCGACTTGTCAAAGGCTTTTGATATGGTCAACCATCCCATACTGATAAATACCCTTGAACTTCTGGCTCTCGACCCCCCAGCTATTCAATGGTTTAAATCCTACCTTAACAATAGGCAACAAGCAGTTGTCTGGCAGAATAAACTATCATCCCTTCTACCAGTCTCCATAGGAGTTCCCCAGGGCTCAATACTAGGACCTCTTCTCTTTTCGCTCTTTATCAACGATCTTCACATTGCAGTCCCAGGGGCCACCTGTATTCAATATGCCAATGATTCCACACTCATTTGCTCTGATAACTCCACCTCAGACCTCCACTATAAAACCCAAAGGGTATTTAACATGGTTGAAGAATGGTTCCTTAAACGTTGCCTACTTCTCAATGCCAAAAAAAACAAACTGCTACTATTTCCACCTACCAATAGGTCCCCACCCATTGATCTCTCTATTGTATCTAGCAAAGGCACCCTGATAACACCTGAACAATCTACCAAACTATTAGGAGTGACTATCGACAACAACCTCACCTATGATATTCACATTAACAACACCATACAAGCAGTGAACAGAAAAATTGGTTCCCTATACAGAATCAAACCTTTCCTTACTACACAAGCCAGAACCACCATTGCCCACTCTCACTTAATCTCTACACTTCTCTATGCTTCATCTATTTATACTAATCTAAAAAGAACTAACCTCCAAAAATTATCACATGCTTATAACAATATCGCCAGATTTGCTACCAGCGACCCATACAAGACACACCATTGTCTTAATCTTAAGCTACTCAACTGGCTTGAATTACCTAACTTACTAACATTTTCCCAACTCATCATTGCTCATAAAATCTTTTATCAACCTAAGAATACGCCTATTCTCACTAACCTTATCACCCCATACACAAATCTAACATCACTTCGTTCCTCTACTAAATTACTTGTTGTACTATGAAGTCTAATAACTTGTCAGGTGATAGCATTTTCTTTAACACTGTTGGCAAACACTGGAACCTCCTACCAACAGACCTAACTCAATTACCATCCCTTTCTCTCTTTAAACTAAGACTCAAACTTCACCTAAAATCTCACTGGATGTGCCCCTGCACAAACCCTGACTAACTGCTTCCTCTTTCACTTCTATCTTCCTACTGCCTAAGGCCACTTTCACCCTTTACCCCACTAATGTAGACTACTGATCCCCTTTCTTTGCTCCCTGACTTCTCCTCTCTTCCACATACTTTCCTCCCCAACCGCCCCTTCTCTCTCATGATTACAAAGGTTTGCATATAATTTTTAATATTTACAAGCATAGTATTCCTTCTAACTAACTACCCCAAATATTACGAATGAGTAGTCTCATAAAAAAAAAAAAATTACACACCAATGTTTTTATGTAACAATTGCTGTTTTTATAATATCTGTCATAACTTTTATATTACTTTTGTATGTTTTTCTTGGAGCTTTTCTCCTCGGGCCTCTACTGAAAATGGACATGCATCCAGCTAGACTAGCCCGGTCAACAAATGTAAAATAAATAAAATAAATAAATAAATTTTTTGGTTTAATTCCTGGATTGCCTGTATTTAATGTGATCTTGAGGGTCTTTAGAAGAATGCCATAAAGCCCATGCTTTGTTTCTAAGGTAATTTTGAGTTTAGAGTCTATAGAAAGCCATGGTGCAGTTTTTGCCTTGGTTCTCTTTGAACGAACAGGTGCATGCAAATCAAGGATCTCAAGGAATTTGTTGTTAAAGTATTATACTGCTTCCTCTAAGGGGAGGTGTTTTAGAATAGACCAATTACATGAGTTTAGTTCTTGTTGGAATTTGGCAGGGACAAAGTTTTTGTTTCTAACCTTTCTGAGTAAGGGTTGTTGGGAATTAATGGTTTTGTGCTTAATTACATATGTGAGAAGGTGATCGCTTAGGCCATTAAGGAGGGTACCAGAGGTGTACAGTTGGGGGTGACTGTTTATGAGTACCCAGTCAAGTATACTTTCTTTTTGGTTGGGTTTACCTATCCTGGTAGGGGTGGATATGATTTGTGTAAATGCATGCAGGTTAATATGGGTGGTTGGGGATTCTGAGGAACAGGTGCCCCAGTCTATGTTAAAGTCTCCAAGTAGTAGGATTTCTTGGGGTAGTGACATGATAGCCAGTGCAGGATATCTTCAAATGTAGATATATTGTTACCTGGGGAATGTACATACAGATGATATTAATGCATTTATTTTTATTAAGTTGCAATTTGGTGGCAAGAATCTCTGAGTTATTAATCTGAGGAGGTTGTATTACATCTATGGTGACATTCAACTCAGATTTATAGAGTACAGCTACCCCACCCCCCTTCCTCGAAGCACGATCCAGCCTCTGTATGTTGTACCCAGGTGGTAACACTTCATTGTCTTTAGTGTTAGGTTTTAACCAGGTTTCAGATAAACAGAGAATCTCAGGGGAGTGGACATCCAGAAGTGCATGCAATTCATGTACCTTGTTATTAATGCTTCTAATATTGAGATGACAGACTAGGAGACAGTTAGTTGGCCTATTAATTGTAGGTTTGTAGCTTAGATTGCAAGTAGAGGGGGTATGTGTATCTGAAGTGAGTGGGCCAGGGTTGGGGTGAATATCATCACCAAGTATTAGGTTGAGTCTATACTTGGTGATGAACTTCAGGAATTTGTTTATTAGTTTCTGGTAGTGTTTGGATCTAGAGCTAATGTGCCTGGGGTTGAGATGTTGATAGACTGAACAAGATGTTGGATAGGATCTGGTACTGTAAGTATGGTTGAAGGTGGAAGGATTTACAGCTGGGGTGATAGTATGGCCTTTTGAGACCTGAAATCCCGTGATAAACTGGTTTTCATGCAAGGTAAGGAGGTATGGTGTGAACAAGAGGGGTAGTAAAGAGGAGTATATCATTATCTGTGATTCAGCTAGTGAGTTAAGGAACTGTTTTACCTGGTGATGCAACACCAGAAGATAGAGTGGTGAGGTAAAGGTACTGGAAGGGGGATGGGAGAATTCCAGATGAAAGCTAATAGGTGTTATTAAAATGTAGGTAGTAGAATGGGGGTGGGTGGCATTATCCCAGATGAAAGCAGATAGGATCTAGAAAGTCAGGGAGTGGCTATAGTACTATAAATTTAATCAATAAACTAATAAAAAAAATAAACTACACAAATAACCTACCTGAAAATTTTATGCAGGGGGCAAGCCCCCCTGCACCCCCCACATGGGGAGCTGCACGCCCAACACCACCCGCTCTTTAAATATACCAACTCTGAGATTGCACTACAATGCAAATAAGGGAAATCTTCACATGCCACACTGTACAAAGATCTCTGTTAAAGCTTTCAAACTTTCAAGAATTCGATCATATGGTGTCTACCATATGACAGTCGAATTTTGAAAGTTCAGTCATCTAATACAGATCCGTTTGGAAGATGGCAGCAGTTACTCACACCAAACAATATCCAGGCCTGGAGAGAGTTTAAAAACAATGCATCATATCTCCAAAAAGCAAGTGGGAAAATGTGTTATGGTCATATGGAACCAAGGTTGAACTCTTTGACCACAATTCTGACAGATTTGTATGGCACAATAACACTACTGTGCATCACCACAACAACACCACTCTCATGGTGAAGCATGGTGATGGCAGTGTCCTGCTTTGGGGTTGCTGTTCACAAGCTGGAACTGGGGCTGTAGCCAAGTTGTAGGGGATTATGAACAGTTCCAAACGCCAGTTCCTTGTGGCTGCAATCCTTCTGGTGTCTGCCACATAGCTGTGGATGGAGATGAATTCCACCTTTCCACACAACAATGGCCCAAACCATACATACAAATCAACAAAAGGATGGCTTCACCAGAACACATGCAACATTCTGCACTGGGCTAGGCAGAGCCCAGATCTACATCCAATAGAAAATATGCAGGGTGGCTTAAAGAGGGCATTGCACAAGAGATGCCCTTGCAATCTGACATAGTTGGAGGTGTTTTGCAAGGGAGAGTGTGCAAACATTGGCAAGTCAAGATGTGTCATGCTGATAGACAACTTCCCAAGAGGACTGAATGCTGTGATTAAATCAAAAGGTGCTTTAACAGAGTATTACTTTAAGGGTGTGCACACTCATGCAACCAGCCTATTGTACCTATTTCATTTACCATATGTTACCCATAACTGATGTGTATGTTCTTCAGTTGGATTGCACAGGTTGTATGTCATACGAAATGAGGAAAATGTTATGACCTGATTTCTGAGGTCTCATGTGATATATCACAAAATCCTGGCATGTTAACAGGGGTATGTACACTTACTATATCCACTGTAAGCTTGGGAAGTTGTTTGAGTAACCGTCTTTGTTTTAACATACATGTACTGCATGTTATGCAGTCTGCACCTCAAATTATGACATTAATTAGTGGCGCCATTCCACAGGTCATTCCAGTAATGTATCAGACAAACACAGGAGTTATGAGGAACAGACCAAAAATATGAGCCAGACATCTAGACATTCATCAAACCTCTGTACAGTTGGGAGGTATGTTCTGTAGGAGTTGCCACAGTGCTATACAGATGAACAGCAATAATGTTTACATTGGTGCAGTGTGTGCTAGGTGGAAGCCCATCACCTGCTGACATCACTCATGTATCCAAGAAGTGTACATTAGTAGTAACAGTAGGTGGAAAGGGCTGCACTGCTGATGCTGAGGGTCTGTCCAGAGTGTGTATGTTATTGTCTGACTGTGTGTTGTGAATGTCCCCAGTTGGCTAATGTGAGGTCTGTGCAGTGCCTTTGAGGCACCTCATCTGTATTTGTGTGTGTGTGTGTGTGTGTGTGTGTGTGTGTGTGTGTGTGTGTGTGTGTGTGTGTGTGTGTGTGTGTGTGTGTGTGCGTGTGTGTGTGTGTGTATGTGTGTGTGTGTGTGTGTGTGTGTGTGTGTGTGTGTGTGTGTGTGTGTGCGTGTGTGTGTGTGTGTGTGTGTGTGTGTGTGTGTGTGTGTGTGTGTGTGTGTGAGTGTGTGTGTGTATACAAGCAAACCTTATAGTGTAGGTAGTCATTTACATATGTTATTTTCCGTCACAGATGGACATGGTGGCTGCAGTCCCTCCCGCTCTGATTCTGATGTCAGTGTCTCTGCAGACTCTGACCATGATGATGCTCCTATTAAGGCACAGGTGGGGTTGTCAGGGGCTGAATCTGTGCCATTAGTTGGCATCCCACTGTTGTCAACCCCTTTCCTGCACACAGTCAAAATGCCCACATATACCCAATCACCAGTGGCCACAGATAATGGATAGTTGGCAGGTGGTGGCATGAAACTGGCTAGTGTGGTGAATATGGCAAGTGAGGGTGGAGGCACTATCCATAGCCAGAGTGCTGGTGAGGTCCCACACAGGTAGATGGGCAGGGATGCTTAGAGGAGGATTGCAGCCCGTCATGCCCCTGTTGCAAGTGCCACAGCAGCAGTCACCAGATGCATATTTCAGGCCATCATGGAGGCACAGGCACATAATGAACATAACACCAGACATATACACAGCATTATGGATGAGAACATCCCTAGTGTCCGTGGTGATATTCATGAACTCACTGTGGCCATCTGTGAGTATCCTGAGGTCATAGCTAGATGGTGGGGAGAGACTTTGGCACTCCTTGATTGTGGAATATCTGTGCTTGAATGTTGAGTGGGGGATGACTAGCAGCCACGTGGACGTAGGGCAGCACCACGATCACCTGAGGGTCTACATGGCCATGCACCATCATGTTCCCGTACTGGCAGTACCACCAGCACTACTGAAGGGGCTGTGCTGTCCATGCCATGATGCAGCAGGCCATGGGCATGTGGTCCTGGCCAGTCCCAACAGGGATGCAGATCCAGCAGACAGCAGTCCCCATTGGGGAGTAGTACTGCATCTGGACTTGGCCCTTGTGGTGCCGATGAGAACCCTGGCAAGACCAGTTCCCATGTCCATGGCCGGAGATAGTGAACTGTACACCCTGCTATGTATGGCCCACAGCTGTCCAAACTACCCCTGTATAGGACAGCCACATGGTGACTGTGTACATACAAACACACACACATCACCATCATACAAGTCACCTACACACACACACACACACACACACACACACACACACACACACACACACACACACATACACGCACATACATACACACACACAGACACACACACAGACACACACACACACACACACACACACACACACACACACACACACACCACCCC
>NC_056742.1:38952377-38962377 GCF_019279795.1 Protopterus annectens | reverse complement strand
TGGGTGTGACTGGACCCAAAATCTTTGACTTATAAACACACACCCACAGTTTTACATTTGACAGGACTGAGATTAGAACTCCTACCCAACTAGCTACTCATACTATAGTGTTACACAGTTATTGCATGTGCTACAGAGCTTATAAGGCTGAGGACTGATGAAAGATACTTCTAAGGTGCCTGTTATCTGCAGGACTGCTAATGTAGGGCAATGGGAAGTGTACTGGGTGTGAATGGATCCAAAATCTTTGACTTAAAAACACACATGCACACACACACTTTTACATAAACACACACACTTTTACATTTGCCAGAACTGAGATAAGAACACCTACCTAGCTAGTTACATATACTATAGTGCTACACAGTTACCACATGTGTCACAAAGCTTACAGGAGTCAGAGCTGCCAAGAGGTACTTCTAAGATGAAAAACATCTACACGACTGCTCAAGTAGGGCAATGGGAAGTGCACTGGGAAGGAAAGGCCTGTTAATTCCTACATCCTACTGACAATTCTCTAAGTGTATGAGCATGCCCATTGTGACCTTCTATAGTAAATGTGGGACTCCATTCCAGAGATTGTTGTACTCCAGTCCGGTGTTTTTTGTGCTACAGCCATACCTCTTAACCTGTTGGTGCAGGATATGTGGAGATAGCCTATCAAAATGGGGAGGCGATGGGCCATACATAGGGTGATTGTGACTATTTCTCTTAGTAATGTATAAGCTGCTAGAGTTACAGGGTTTATTTTAGCAAACATCTGACATATATGATGTGTGACACTGTAATGCATTGTTTCAGTACCTCATGACATACCTCCTCAAAACATCACAGTGATTTACCAGAGGAATACAGAATGGATGATACACAAACCAATATTATGAACCAAATGCTAACATTCTTGCACAATCCAGCCTGTTGAGAGGTGTGCCTACAACTAATTGACTGCTGAAGCTGTGTAAATGGTCCAGCACCTTGGCGATATAATACAATGGGGAAATCTCTGTGCATTTCTGTTCTAGCATGATTTGATTTCCAGTCCAAGGTTATGTAATATATGTCACGTAGGATCAAGGTGACAGGCGGACTCCAGATAGATTTGTAGGGGGTGAGATATGTGGGGGGGTTGTCCTGGGTCAGATATGTTAGCCTGTAGCTACCAAAACTTTGCATTGGGGTCTTCTCATTGGTTGTCAGCACTTGGAGGGTATTGTGTGTGTCAAACTGTTTGACCAGCCTGGAGGTGTGTATGTGTCTCACATATATGTATGCCCCGCCTCATTTGGCTTGGCCAGCCACATTTTGGGGTCAGGATGTTGTATAGGTTGAGTGATCAGGGAAGGATGTGTTACTCCCGATGGGCCAGGTTTCTGTGAGTGCAGACATGTCGCCATCTTCCAGGATTAGGACTGCCTGCAATGAGTGCATTCCAGTGTTTAGACTCCTAGCCATACATGTCGATTGTACAGAGTTTCAATAGAATGTGCAGATTTATAAGTCGTATATCTGGACGATTACCCAAACAAGTGTGCTTTTCAAGCAAAAGTGTTTTGCAACTCACTCAGGGTTGACGTCAGATATTACTGACATTTGACATTGCAGTTTCAGACTTCATCCCCTTCAGACATTCCATGTTAATACAATTATTCCATGAACTTTTTAACATTATTAGAGCAGTATTTCAAAGGTGTCCTCCTCTTTGGACCTTTATCACCCCATTATTAATTGCGTTGCCCAGATTTTTGGCTCTCTGAGGTTGGCAGGTTTGCTCCTAGCAGTTAGCAGCATGGCCTTTCTTTGCATTTTGTTGATTGTTTTATGTTGATGTTATGGACCCCATGACACTCCCTAAAAGGGCACTGTGGGTGAGTCATGGGCCTTTGCCAGAGGTCTGTGGGCCAGGTGCGACACATGCAGGCCATCTGTAGCAAGGCAGTGCATTCTGACGAACATATGTTCCCAGGCTGCCAGGCAGTGGACACCCCTGGGATGGCACCAGTAAGTTGACTGGGTGTTACTGACGATTGCTTTCTGTTCATATTGAGACATCACTCTGGGTTACAGCTGGATGCTGCTTAAGGCTAGGGACACGTTAATGCATTTATATAGGACTATGGGTGGGGATGGGGGGCACACCTGTATACAATACACATTTGCACAGACTATGCTGCTATTTGCTTAACAATTTAGTCCCATTTACCATAGTGGTGTGCCTATCTTTGAGATTACAGGCATAACAGTATTGACCACAGGTCAGATTGTTGTGGCATAAACATTTTTAGTTTTGGACTTTTTATCTTTCAGATCCATACTACCACTGCCAGACCTGCTGTGATATCACTGTGTAAAGCCTGTAGGTGGGAATTTCATGGATGTTGCCATTTGGCGGCCTTTGACAGACATTTCTGTATGGTTTTCTACAGCTGATCTGTTGTGTGAATCTGTGGGGTGAGTATGGGACCCCCACTTTGACATCCATGCATGTGACCTATGTCCCCCCAGTTATTTGGCTCACCACATGTACTGCAGTGGTATTTGTCAAGTAGGGTGGTATTGCAAAGTGTGGGTAAGCCAGTACTGGCCATACACTTCCTGCTGTCCCACATAGCTGTCAGTTGTCTGCTGCTATCCCAGTAAGCCACCCCATTCCCTTGTATGCTTGCATCAATACTATAGATATGCTATCAGAACATTCTACTCCATTCATTTATTGTTAAGACAACTAACTTACCTTGTGCCTGTGGAAGTTGTGAGGACAGTGCTTGAGGGCTGGCTATGTTGGATGCATGCAGTACACTGCTTATACATGGTAAGGTATAGGTGGTGTGATGTTTGTCATCCATTTTACTGTGTGTGCGAGTCAGAGAGAGATATCAGCCCCTGAATCCCTACAGTGTCAGTGTATGTGCTATGCATTGCCTCTGCCAAGGCCAGGGTATACTGGGCATGCCTCCATCTGCCTACAGCGGCAGGGTCAGGATGGACCTCCTCCGAGTCCCTCTGTGACTGTGGAGACTTTGGCAGTGGTGGGGGTCTGTGTGGCCCTTCCCCGTTTTGTTCCTGCTGCAGCTATTTCTGCGGGATCATATTGTGCAGTATGGCACATACTATGAACATGTGTGCACATTTGACTGGAGAATATTGCAAGGCTTCACCAAATATGTCAAGGCAGCAGAACCATGACTTCAGCATCCCAAGGACACACTCTATAATGATCCTGGTTTGTGAGTGTGCCTTATTATGGCATTCTCGTGTGGGTGTGTGTGCATTTCTGATGGGTGTCATCAGCCATGGCTCCAATGTGTAGCCAGCATCCCCGACCAGGTGGCCATATGGGATGTCCTTCACTGGCAAATTCCTGGTACAGCTGTGAGGCATGCCAGATGTGGGAGTCGTGATAGCTTCCTGGGCTGCCAGCACACACATCATGATAATGCTTTGGGCATGGCACACGATCTGGCTGTTGATGGAGGGAACCCCTTGTGGTTTAGGTAGACCCTACCTCGGTCACCGGGTGGTGCTTTGATGTAGATGTACATGCAGTCTGTGACATCCAGTACCTCTGGGTAGTCTGCTACATGGTGGAAGAGACGCATATTGCCAGTCGTCTCCTCACAGGTGCAGGGGAAGTAAATGTGCTCAGCAGCATGTGGTTGCATGGCATCCAGGAATTGGTGGAGTATCCTGGATGCAGATGCCTGTGAGACCCCCATAATATCCCCAGTTGATCTTTGGAAAGTACCTGTAGCTAGTATTGTAAGGGCTACACATACCTTGGTATACATTAGGATGGATTCCCTTCTGTTGGCTCTGGGTCTTAGGTGGGGCCGGCACAGCTCAATGATTTGCTGAAGTATGACCCTGTTCACCGTGTAGCACTCTATTATCTCCAGATCATGTAGCCTCTGGTAGGTTATCCTGGGACTGAACACTCTTTTCCTCCTCCTTGGTCTGAGGCAGTTGTTAGCATTATCCTCATCACCACCCTCAGCATCTAGCACATACTGATAGATCAAAGCGACAGCAGCCCCTGACATTTTTTGTTAATTTTGTCAGTTAAAATGTCCCCGTATGTGTACACCTATTGTGCAGAGTTTGTGGGAAAAAAACAGACTGAAAGATGTTTGCACAGTTTATAGTGGGGTGCTGCAGGTGCTGCCTGTGTGATTGGCTGAGTATGATACATTCCACCTGACAGCTCTATTACTTGCATTTAACTGGCTGTATTCTGCTATTTCCCTTTTTTTTCTTGTTCCACTTGCCATTTTATCCCATTTTAAGCCACAAGGCGTACCGTGCAAACACATCCCCCAAATGTAAACAGTAATGCCATTTCCTGTTTTTTTAATTTTTTTATTTAAGTCCTGGTGCACACCACGCACATCCTTTTAGGCAAGGCAAACATGGCTATACAGCCCCAGACACACTCCCTTGCTAACACATACACAGGTCTGACATTTCCTGTTTTTTTTTTTTGTTTAAGACCTGGTGTGTGCTGCACATACCCATTTAGGCAATATAAACAAAGCTATACCCTTGCTTAGCTTTGCTTAGCTATGCGCAAATATGGGCTGCGGAGCTCCAATGTGCTTACAGCAAGCATGACACACACCCTTTTCATGTTAGCTGCTCCTCCTGCCTACACAATCCTGTTCTAGCACCTACATGGTTAGGTGCAGTGTGTGGACTTAGAATATTTCCCCTCATTTGCATACCCCACTGCCTTAGTCCATAGTTACTGCACTAACACGGACCCTTTCCCCTTGACAACCACTGTTTGCTGGTATTGTTTTGATTATGCATGCCATACACTATAATGGCAAAATGCATATTTCCTTTGAAATTGACTTTTCACATTTTTTTTAAATTTTCAGCACCTTCCCGTTTGCACTGCACTGCTCTATGCTTAAACTGCCAAGATCGGCCAAAAAAAACTATATTTTATAAAATGAAAACACCTTTCCATGCCAATGGCCATATATTTGGCCATTGGCATGCCTACAGATTATAATACATGCTTTTATTTGAGTTGTCATGCCTCTGTTTTGATTTTTGCAGAAATGTACATGGTCAGTAACCGAATACATTTCTGCCACAATCATTGTTCTTGCACGAATACCTGACTGCTTGCTGAATCTCTAATTCACCTTATTTGCATGGTTTTCACCAGCACATAAGGTAATTAGCATTCTGCATAGGTTTCTGTGCCAGAACAGTGTAGGCAGACTCGTGCATGGCAGTTTAAGGGTTTACTGAATCACTCGGTGGCCAGACTCCGTGCAAGAGCAGCTACACTGTTCTTGCACAGGGTTTAAGCTTATTGAATCCCAGGGTATATCATTTTCTATATAAGAAAACCATTCTTTCCCCAATTTATTTTTGTATGTTAATTTTAAGCTCCAGCTATAACAAATTATGGGATAGTAGTATCTCTCTTGCCAGTGATAGCTCCAGGGGTTCCTCTGCTTTAGCTCTAAATTCAGAATCCTTACATTTCTCCTTTCAGCCATATCTGGAAATAAGGCATGATGTGCTTTAATCCCTTTTCTAAAGCACTTTACGAACCTGACATGTCCTGTCTTCAACAGCACTCAGAATTTAGGATAAAAAAGAAAGGCTTTTTACATAGCATGAACAGAGATATGGTATTAATTGGTAGCTTGCCAAGAAACAAGCAAACTCTTTTTGTGATTTCTTCATTTGTTGTGAGTCCACTCCCCCTCCTCTTAAGCATACACTTGAGTTACTAATGTTATTGACCTTTACTTTGCTGGATGGGGCACCTGTCTAAAGTCCTACATGATAAATACTGATTCGCACATGATAGTCTTAGCTTGGGATGATCTGACTCTGCTGTCTGTGTAGACTGTCATACTACATTTGCTGATATGTTGCACAAGGTGTGAGAATGCCCAACAGAACAAACACATATGGTACAATTTTCTCCTGCATAAGACCTCTTTAGTGATAGAATTCAGTGCCCCCAACTCTGAAATACTATGGTTTGCAGGATGTCAAGCCATAGTCCTCAGTCTTCAAAAAGGCAAAGAATGGTTGTATTATTTCTTAAGGGATTAATTCCAACCATGACTGTTAAAGCATAGAAGCAATTCATTTGTACTTTTGACCGGCATGCTGAATTGTTTTTTTTTTTTTTTACAGTAGGCAAACAGAAATGTAAATTTTAAAAAAATATGCAGTTAAATACAACAATATGAGCAAGAAATATTTTGCAGCCTTAATGTTATTGACTGTGGGCTAAACTGCCTCTGGCCAACATCAAATTTTAGTTAATATACCAATAACCCATGACTGGGTGGAGGCAATTCCAGCATTACCCACACCCAGCTGAGGGTTATTGTTATTATACAATGACATTATTTAAGAAAAAAGTTATTTACTTTTCTTAAATAATGTCCTTGTATAAGGGTGTTGTGCTCCTCTTCCATGTTTTTTTCCCTGATATCCTGGGACTTTCCTGTACTGTGCATGCCAATGGGACTTTTGTTCTCATACTTACGCAGTACATCAGTCCTGTGTAAAGGAAGAAAAAAAAAACAGGAGATAGAAGCACACTTCAAAAATGCCAGCACCCATTGCTTCAGTCACCACCAATGAGCTATATTACCAAAGATAGTTATATAATGATAGGTATAAGAAATCCAGTCTAATCAATGAAAAAATGAATACGAGCAATTCCAGTCACAAACTGTACCACTAATACTTTTATTGTTGGAAACAGTGAGTAAAAATGAACGCTTTTATCCAGATAGTACGGGGCACTGATTTTTTAAATTTCTCTGAAAATTACTGGCAAATGTAAATTAAAACTAAGTATAATCATGATACTAAAATCTTACAGGAAGGTCTAACACAGACAAATAACTATTGCCAGAGCCATGGCTTAAAACTCAATGGCAAGAAATGCAGAGTAGTGCCTTTTGGGAAGTCAGCACCCCCGGGAAAATACCTCTTTGATAAAACACCCCTAAACATAGACACAGTAACCAGGGATTTGGGGAATCATGTAGACAGTAACCTGCCTTTTGACAAATTATATATTAGTTAATAAAATCATTCTGTGTCACTCAGCTTATAAGAAGGGCATGGCATCTAGGTTCAGAAAAGTGTAATACCCCTTTTGGTATGTACCTGACCAGGCACATGCAACAAATGGAACGTCCACAGAAGTTCCTCACAAAAAAATACAGGGTGTAAACACAATGTCCTATGCAGATTGCCCCAAAGCCCTAACTCGATACTTTGCTTCCTACAGAGTGCTGCAAGGCCTGGCATACAAGTAATCAATGGATTCTGCTCTGATGACCCTTTTGCAAATCTGCAAAAGGAATAGCACCAGAACTACTAGATCTAAGGATTTAAACTTTGGATTGACTTACAAAGAAAAATTTAGAGGGAGAGGTCTGCATTTCAGAGAATCCCTTTCTCTGGACTAAGCTTCTCTTCCAAGTAAAGCAGAGCCATTCCCTAACACTATTCAAGTGCAAGATGGACCAGTGGGTGGGAATTTGGAAATTAACCCTTGGTCTCATACCTATGTCTGTGATGGACAGCAGCAGATATTAAATCATACTGTAACATATACCCTTTAAAATAACCTCTTAGGCACAATAACTGCTAGGATACATTTGGGTTCCATGGCCAGGCTTATAAAGATGCTCAGTAGTCTAGTCTATACTACAAACCTATGATTTTCATGGATTGTATGATTTTAGGTCAGAGCACTCGATTGCCATATATACCATTTAAGAAATTGTTAAATATACCATTTAAGAAAACTGTCAACTTGCTTTATTAATTGTTGTATTTGGAACTTGTTTTAATTTTACATATATACAGATGAAGTAGCAAGTCATACTGAATTCATGGTATGTACCATAAATCACATTTAAAAATTACTGGCATAATTCTAGAATTTCATCTCATGAAAATGAAATTTTATTTTTTGAGAATTGTAAAATCCCTGATCCATAGGTGGCCTATGTTCTAACTATGTGGTAATGCTGCATATTGTTTCAGATATTTACATATTTACTTGTATGATTTGTAGACTCTGTTACTCCCCACTAGATCTCTCACCTTTGTTAAGGGGAGACCAGCATTGGTATTTTGTACAGGCAATGCAATAGTACTGGATTTGTACATCCTTTGTTTTCAGATACTCTGGCATACTGTGCTTCTCAGACCTCTTATTATGGACTGCTTTTTAGCACTAATTGTTCATTCTTTGGCACAAATTGATGTATAGCAAGGGGCACATTAAGCGCATATACTTTGCTGCAATGTACTTTTGTTCCAAATACTTATGTACCTCTTTTGTATTGAAGCAGTCATTTTCTCTTTTGCCCACCTTGACCATGCAGTTTTGGAAATTCAAAACACAGCATTTTTGACAGCAGTTTCTAAAATACTCTAGTGCTGTTTGTACAAAGTCACAGGTTAAATGTAATTTTGTTGTGAATTACAGAGCTGTACACTTTAATGTTAACAATTAATAGTATTATATCTTCAAAAGGACTTGTGACTTTTTTAATTTGATATGGCTTTAATTGTTATTTTTCTGGGTCCAGTTTTCTCATTCTGCTATGCTTAGGCAGGTCTGTTCTTCACAGCCAAACCTACAGCCTCAACCCTTAGCTATTGTATGCTGAAGGTAATAAAAAAACAAAGTTCTACTGTAGCAAACTGCCACATCTTATAACAGACACAAAGTACTGAACCACTTCAGTCCTAACTGCAAAACTAGTATCAGCATTCATTTCTGTAAAAGCATTCAGAAATGCTGGTGCTGGACTTTGATCATTTTATGATGTCTCCGGAATCATGCTCATTAACACTTTACACCTTGGGAAGCTGCCCCCTTCACCCTACCCTAGCTAATCTTCTGACACACACATTCAGGAACTGTGCAGTTTAGGAATAAAGGAATAGTTTAATTTACCTAGCATTTCAAAGTAACAAGAGTATACCAAACAGAAGATATTGAAACTGTGCTTATTTTCCCAAGTAAAATCAAACGGTCATGTCTGATTGTTTTAACTATTAGACCAAGTTTATCCACCTGACCTGTTGTATGGCAAGTTTTTTTTTGGTTTGTTTTGTTTTTGGTCTTGACAAGAAATGTATGGAGTATAGAAAGGTACTCTAACATTTGTGTATTGACCTCAATAAAATCCTCATGTTCAGACTGGTGCTTGCAGAAATATATTAAGGGTTGCCACAGTATTAATTAATGTTTATACGTGCATCATAGCCCTTGGAGGTGCGTATCATCTGACCATGCTTAATATTTTATAGATTCCATGGCACTGCCATTGTTGACTTGTACTTTGTGGATAGTGGCACAGCATAGGACCTGGTAGACATATGTCGGCCTTATCTGCAAATATATACCAACATATGTGTGGCTTTACATTATCTAGTTACAGGGATCTTTCAGCAACCAGATAGGAACATATCTGGGAGGGTTTCTGGCATCTGGCTTAAAAATAATTCAAATTATTGATGCTGTGCTTCAGCATGTGGAGGAGTATATTTGGTTTAATTTGCTTGTACCACAGAAGACAGAAACTGAACATCATGCTATAGCCCATTTGCTAGACAGGGGTCCAGGGAAGTAAACAGTGTGGGAAGAAATAGCCAGGGAATTGTTATGGCTAGACTTGCATAGGCCCTAGGTAGTACCAAACTATGAACCTATGAACCTAAGTACAGGGTACTGTAGACTGCGCCCGCATTAAAATAAAGACTCTCCCCCGTATTTACAAATCTTCCATGCAGGACTAGTCTAGTCCTGTATGGAAGCGACCACTTAGGAGCAGGATGGCATCGCGCCATGCATAGTAATGAAGGCGCGCTGCCAGAGTGCCCAGGCTTACAAGGAGCATGTACGAGTGCAGGGGGCATGTCTGAGAGCAGAGCCCTGAGAATAAACATGCCCCTGCACTGTTGAACAGCAGAAAGTGGAAATAAATGAGTG
>NC_056742.1:38527377-38587377 GCF_019279795.1 Protopterus annectens | reverse complement strand
AAAGGCTTTTTATTTTGTTGCTGGGCAGAACAAGGGCCATTGACTACAGAGTGATTAAGGCACTTTTAAGCACTTGTAAGTGGGTCTGCGTGGGTTTGCGCGGGTGTAAGCACTGCTAACTTTTGGTTACAGTTTCTTATACTGCTTTAGCTTCTCAATTGCTTAACCTGTGTAGGGATTGCTTATCTCCGAGCAAACAAGCTTAAACCCGCTTACTGCTGCTTAAAGGTGCTTACTCCTGCTTACCCCCACATTAATTTCTTTAAAAGAAATGAAAAAGGGTTGATAGGAAAGTGGTGAAAAAGATAGATTTGGACACTCATACCCATGAGACAGGGGTGAGGACAACAATAATATGTTGTTAAGCCAGTTAGACCAGATTACATGTGTCCAGTGGACATGTGTGTGAAATGGACAGCTATGTATGGGGTGAGATTTTTTTTGGGAACAGATTGCCCTTTTTTTTTTTTTTTTATCAAGTGAGAGTGGGATGTTGGGGAAGGATAGCAGCTATATTTGGGGATGTAGGTTAAGTAGGTTAACAGACAAGACAAACAAGATGCATACAGGGCAGTATATAATACATGTGGGGGGTAAACACCTTGATTGGGGGGGGTTGTTTGGAAACCAAAAGCCCAAGAATTCTAGTGGAAACAGTGGGACTGAGGTGCCCACCCATGGGCAGTCACCACTACACCTTCACAGCCTTGAAGGTGGCTGTGCAAGGGGCTGAGTAGGAGGGTCAGGCTGACCCTCTAGTTGCGCCATATGGGCCTCAAACTGGCATAGCAGATCTCCAAACTCCCTGTGAAGCTTGCTACGCAGCATAACCCGGATCTGGCGATAGTTGACAGGTTCCTCTCCACGCCCACTCCTGGGGGGCGAGCCCCATCCCCTGAGGTGGTTCCACCCAAAGGTGGAGCAGCACCAAAGGATGAGGTGGTCCTGGGTTGGGCCCAAGATGTGCTGGTGCTTGGTGCCACTGCCAGCTGAGGTGGGACAGGTGGGTCTGCCGGTACCGGCCTTCCCAAATGTGCTATGGTATTTAAATTTTATCAACATATGTGGGCTAGTAATAGTCAACACATTCCAGGATTAGGTATAACAGCATGCATAGATACTCCTATTAACCCAAACACCAGATACAGAACAGTTGCATAGCAAACAGAACACATGCATATATGGAACCACAGTGGTCATTACAACAGCATGCAGGCACAGTGATGGTAGTATGCCACCAATGTGGGAGTATTTCAACATGGCACATGCATAAAAACAAATGTAAATAATTATCAAACAATAGGACATATGCCCCAACAGAAAAGTTAATTCAGCACATACTGATTGATTTGTGTGTTTAGTTTATTGTTGCAGATATGATGGGGGTGAGAGAAAGATGTCAATTAACAACTAGTATATTCCTCTAGTTTTCATTACTTTCCTAGTCAGTGCTGTGATTTGTACCGTACCGGCATTAGTACACTACCCTATTGCCTTAGTTTGGACAGTGGTATGGCTGTCGACAAGTATATACATGAATTGAGTTTTACCTGCAGTGTATACTTCTTACCTGGTATACCTGTAAGATGTATTGTTTGTTAACACTACCTAACTGTTTCTACACATACTCCCAGATTCCAGGTTGATGTTATGCACATACCTGCCCATCTCTTATTGCACACACTCTGGGCATGTCTTCACCACATGCAGGTGAACCGGGACATATTTCTACTATTGCCCTCTTAAACCTTTAGTGACTTGTACAATGACAGGTTTGTTTTATTTGACATTTTCCAAATATGTACAGGTCTGCCAGTCAGTTATATGACATGAAATGCTGCCTACATGTCAGAAATTATCACACTGATATGGCAGGGGGACAGGGTAACAGCCGGCAGATATGGGCCAATTAACTGGGCATTCTGGACATTTCTGTACACTTGTGGGGTATGATTCTGCATACAACTTACTACCACTCCCAGGATTCAAACCATGGCTGTGTCTGCTAAAAAATAAAACACTGCCCATCACAGTTGAGTGTGCTATATAGATATTGCTGTGTTTCTCTTGTCTGATTTATGTCTATAATTCTCCTGTGGTTTTACATTCTGACCTTGTAATTACAACACTCTTATACAGGATTTCCTAGACAATTGAATTATGTAGTGCAGTGTGGGTGACAGTGATGAGTAATACCTTATTATTCAGAGCAACTGCAACACTAACAATGCCATACAATACCAGAGTAAACAGTACCAGTACAGGATATCAATCTCTTATTTTTTAGGCACAGTGTTCGTATCTGACAGACCTGTGGGAGCAATGTTTGTTAGCACTACCTGAATATTGCCACATAAATTACCAGTTTCCACATTACTATTATGCACATACGTCTTATTCTGGTACTGTACACACTTTGGTCATAGCTTGACAACATGGGGGTGGAGATGGGACATACTTGGCTAATTACTTTCAGAACATATTGGGGAGTTGCTAGAGTGCCAGGTTTGTTCTTATAGATGTCTGACAATCAATTGTATGTCTTGTTTGCTGCCTAAATGTCTGGGATCATCCCACTGATTTGCCAGAGGGACAGGGTGACAGGCAGCAGATATGGGCCAATTTACTGGACATTCTGGACATATCTATACAGTTGTGGGGTATGATTCTGAATACAGCCTACTACCACTCCCAGGATTTGAACCATGATTGTGTGCAAAGAATGCAACAGCTCATGTCGCAGTTGAGTGTGCTATTT
Source organism: Protopterus annectens (assembly GCF_019279795.1). Taxonomy (NCBI): domain Eukaryota; kingdom Metazoa; phylum Chordata; order Ceratodontiformes; family Protopteridae; genus Protopterus; species Protopterus annectens. The sequence continues at coordinate 38,584,619 of NC_056742.1, read as the reverse complement.
GGAATTTGTTCTTTGTCTTTTCACTGTTTGCTGTATAAGTCTCTTTCAGTTGTACTATATGACCTCTTGGGATTACAACAGTCATATACAGACATTCCCATACATTTTATTTATGTAGCATATGTGGGTAACAGTGCTTAATACAACAGTACTATTAAGTGATTGCAACTCTACATTACCTTATGATACCAGAGTGAACATATGCAGTCCAGCAGTTAGACATTTATTGTCAGGCTATTATGCTTTTATTTACATACAATCTATATGAGACTCTTCCTGCCCCATTCTCTGATGTATACAGTACATGCCTTAAACAACAAAGGCTTTATACCGGCAATTAACTTACTACTACTTTTAGATTTATTTCCCATGACAGCACATGCAAGAGTATTACTAACCTGCCTCATGTCCCAACCGCTGCAGTCTATAGGCACTGGCTTCCTGGTTCGCAGCCCACTCACCTTCCACTGTGAAAGACATAAGAGGAATATTAAGCCATACGTATCCATAATATACATGAGCTGGCAATTATAAAACAGGTAGTAGACTAATACTTACACAAGGCTGGGACATCCCCTGTCCTCCTAGCCTCTTGGATCTACTGATCTAAGAGATCCCTTTCTCCGCTTCAGGTTGACATAGTGATGCCTGACCTGCTCACCAGTTTGGGGTATGCAAGTAGGACTGGTGAGGTCATGGGCGAGACAGTGTCAGGCGTCTGCCTTGTATTGGGAACCCTTGTACTTGTCCTGCAACAGTCTCTAGTCATGGTCTTTCACAAGGAGTCCTGCCATGACTTTTGGACTCCTGAATGCCCCAGTGCTATGCCCAAAAGTGCACACCCTCTCCCATTCCAGACATAGTGCCTACAGCGGGAAGCTACAACCAGTTATGATATGTATTCCCACCTGTTGGGTTTAAATAGGGCCAGTTTCCCACACTTTGTCGTGATTGGATGGTTTTGAAAATGCTAAGCTATGGGCAAACCTGCTTTCCTAAGTTTGGCATAGCTTAAAGGGCTATACCAATGGGCAAACTGAGTTAGCTGGCCTACACATTGCTTAGACCTACTAAGCTAGGCTGTGCAATGCTTAGAGTTGCTTAGTATTTAATTTGCATTATATTTGCATTTTGGCATTGGTTTATTATTCATTGCTTGTTATGCATGTGTTTGGTATCGATGATTCATGTGCACGTACACTGTATGGGGTCCTTGTGTATATTAGGGGATTTCAACACTTTATTACAATGACACCTCACATCTGGGCTTAATGCAGTACTCCAGTTCACATATTTATGTTTTGTAGTAGGTTATACAATATAAAACTGCATATAGATTCATTTCACATGTTCAGTTTTTATTTCCTATAGTGGGGATCTCTTTGGTGATATCTCAGTCTTATGTACTGCTGTGGTGGCTTAGTGATTAACTACTGTGACAATAGTGTACAGGGTCCTGGGTTCAAGACCTGCAAAGGCTGTTTATTTTGTTTCTGGCCAGAACAGCGGCTGATGCATACAGAGTGATTAAGGCACTTTTAAGCAATTGTAAATGGTTTGCGAGGGTTTGCGCAAAGGTAAGCAATGCTAACCACTGGTTAAATATGCTTACAGAGAGTTAGTTTCAATATTGCCTACCCTGTGTACGCATTGCTTACCCCCATGAAAACGGGCTTAAATTTGCTGACTACTGCTTAAATATGCTTGCTCCCACTTACTATGGCTTAAATATGCTTATTCTTGCCTTGCTTACTACTGTGCACTCCTGCTTACCACTGCACTAATTTCAACAGTAATGTCTAAAGGTTCTTGGGAAGGTGGTGGATTTGGAATCTGTATGGATTTATCATTCATTGCACATTTTACCTTCCATTTGTATCTCTGATTCCTGTGTACATATACTGTATGGGTCACTTCTGATTATCTGTGGACTTTAAAACATTATGACAATGACACCTCACATCTGCATTTAATGCAGTACTCCAGTTCACACATATATATTATGTAGTAGGTTATGCAACAAAATAAATTGATCATAAAGTGATTTGACTTGGGAAATGGATTGTACTGTAATGGGACTTGAACTGGGAATGACTGCTCGTAAGGTGAATGCTCTGCCCACTACACTATTGCTGTACTGCTTCATTTGCATATATCTGGCTTTTTATGCTTTTGTGCCATTTAAACTGCATTAACCATAGCTAAGTGATAGGCAGACCTGTGCACCTACAGTTAAATTTAATCTGTTGTATAAAAAAACACTTCTTTATATTTAATATTTTAACTATTGCTCTTGTAAACTTGTGTGGATTTTGCTGGGGGTATGTAAACACCTATGAGCAGTCTTGCTCATTCTTATTCATACACTGCTGTTCTTCATTGCAGGGGCATGTATATTCTCAGAGCTCTGCCCTCAGACATGCCCCCTGCACTCGTACATGCTCTGTGTCCGTTTTGGAGCACAGTCAGCGCACCTTCATTGATATGAATGGTGCACTGCCATCTTGCTCCTAAACAGCCGCTTCTGTACAGGACTAAGCTAGTCCTGCATGGAAGGATAGTGAATCTGGGGGTAAGTGTACACCATTCTGAGTGAACAGACAACACATGCATAACTCTTACCTTATTCTTCCTAATTTTAGTTTTCCATTATTTTCTTATGGCATTAAATATCAAAGGGGATTTGTAAAGCTTTCCACAATGTGTAGACTATGTCCGTAGAAAGTTTAATCTTTCTGACAGAATAGATAGCACAAAAAATATGCTAGGGATATTCTTGAATACAGATCATGTGCATTTAATGTACATGGAGTGTAATCAATCATTAATCTGTCCCACTGTCTATTCTTTTCAAGGTTGTAACAATCCTGCTGTTGTAACCCAATTCATCTCATAGGTTGTTCTCCAACATTTACAGATGCAGTCTCTGCTTTCACATGTCCTAAACTAAAGTGAAATTACTATTTTCCCTTCAAATAGACAATAACTGCTTCTCCTATACTATATCTTCCCTTTATTGCCTTATACAGGTACAGTCCACCTATTTATTTTCCAAAGTAAACTCCACTTTCAGCTCCAAATCTGCAGCCCTATATTACATTTGAAATAACTGTTGTCAGGAGATCTGCATTACTTATGCTGTAGTCATGATTACTTATAAAGTAAAAATAAAAACATACATGTACACAACATTAGCAGTGACATTTATGCACAAACACAATCTACTGTTGCCAAAAATGGAAAAGAAAACCCTTCAAACACTTCAGAATCTGAAAGCAACATGTAGCTGACTTTAATAAATAAATGTGGACACCAAAATGTAAAATACCCATCATATCCTCTAAGTTCTAATGATGAAATATAAAACAATGTAATATTACTAACTCTTTTTAACACTCAGAAATCTTAATTAGAAATGTGCCCAATTAGGCAAACTGCATGCTTGAATAAAATTGTGTACTGCTATTAAAATAAATAGCTATGACAGTGTTCTTATCACAATGTTGAAATACTGATTACTCTTATCACACAAAAATTACATGTTTCCTAGTCATTAAAAGGCCAGCAGTTTCATCCTTATCTTAAAGTAGCCATACACCTATTAATGTATTTGCTTCTCACCAGTTTATATTTAGTAACAATAAGAAATGTCAGACTCATCAGTATCACTAATCAAACATGCACATGATTAACAGAAAACTTAGCTGCACACCCCATTAAGTAGTAATTTTAATAACAGACAGAGTTCACTATTGATAGGAACTGGAAAAGCATTGGAACAGCTCATGACCTACACTAAGCACATATTGTTCTTGGCTCTGTTGTATATGTGTAGACACAGGCAAGTAAAAGGCTCCAGTGTATCTTATCCACTAGGCCTGTCTAAAGAAGCATAAATCTAAGCAAAGCATTTTAATTACATGAATACTGAAAATGTTTACAGATAACATTCCCCATATGGTTCTCCTCATGCTTTAGTTTTTTTCAGGTTGTTCCTAGTGGTTTCTATCACTTTCTTTTTCTAACCAGAAGTCCAATTTATGGGGCTGTATCTAGACTCTACTACAACCTCTCCAAAACTTCTGCAGCCCAGTCAAACCATAAAGAGATACTGTCTTTAAGTAGAGAAAAATATCCATACTAGTTTGCCTTTTTCTGCTCCACTGTTTCAAGATCTAGTTAATGTTTCCCTTAAGGGATATGGGACTTCTCTTATCCCATCTTAAGTAAGACATTTTCTTTCACTGATGATAGCTGCAAGATATGGCTGGATGCTTAAAGATACTTTTATCCATTATTTTCCCTTTTTGTTACTTACATTATAGATTGAATGATTGACCTAGTATGGTGCTAATTCTCTCAGGAGCAAGATCAGTATTATATAGGATTTGCTTTGTGATTCTAACCTAGTGTTCACTACTGAAACATGGCTTGATGTCAGCTATGGACTTATTATTACAGAGATAACACCACCTGATATTTCAGTTTTGCAGTGTTCTAGGCTGGACCAGTCTATCTATGGAGTAATAATTTCTCACTGTCCAGTAATGGAGGTTAAGATTGGAGTTGGCAACTCCTTCGAATATGGTTAAAGTGCTGCATAGTTACATAATGTATGTGACAATGTGTATAATTTCACTAATGAACAATTTAATAATTTACAACTTAAAATACTACAGAAAAGCTTTCCTTTTGTTCCTAGTATATGTGCTGATTTGGGACATACTTTGCTGTATCTTTATTTTTTTAGTTTCAAGCATAACATCCAATATTTGTTAAATAACTTGCCTGGACATGGCTCTTGTTTGTATAACAATCCTTCCACCATTGCAAAATTGCAAGGTACTATACAAGCTTTTTATGATTCCTGTGAAAATAATATTATATGTATCTATAATGGTAAATCCTCCCTCACCCCCTCCAAAAGTATCTTTTTAATCTTAACAAAGAGAAAGTCAAGCAATATATAAAGTATCTCATAGGAGAGATTTAAAGTTTATGAGGTATGATAAAGGCAGTGGAATTGTTATTATGTACCAGTGAGATTACATATCTGAAATCAAAAATATGTTAGTCAACAAAAATGAATATAATGTTATTACTTTAGTGGAAATTCACCAAACATATTCTTTTATTTATAAAAAATATACTGCTGCAATTATTAGCAGATGGTAAGATTACAACAAAGTTATACCAATTTGTGTTTGTATAATTTCCTAGAATTGGTGTAATGTTTGGGAATCCTATATTACACACACAAAACACATCCTTAACCTTTTAGGTCTATTGTTTCAGCATCTGGTAGCATTAATGAAGGCATTTCATTTTTCAGATGCTGTTTTCAATCCTTTAGTTAAACAAATGCCTAGTTATATGAAACATTCTTGGGAATTTTTTTGATTCACTTAAACAGTATAAATTTACTGGGCAAGAACATGTGTTGCCTACATTAGATATTAAATTATTTTAGTCTAATGTGAAGAAAATGAAAATGCTGTCATCTGTGTTAGCAGGAGATTTGGGTATATATTTTTAGATTAAGTTGTATTATATGCCAGCATGTCTAATTGTGAAAATGTAAATAAGTTTTAAAATGTTGAGTATTTCCCTGTTTAAACAGAATGTTTGAAAAATCTGTCAGTGTTTTAACACATTTCTAATTGCGCATGATTGAGAGGGACATTCTAAAATAATGTGAAGAATCAGCTGAACAGTGAGTGATGTCATTAGAATGTTCCTGGTTGCTAAGTGATTATCTAAACAGCTGATTGACAGGAAAATAACTTTTTCAAATATCTGACTGTTATATTTTAAAACAAGACAGTTGAGACTACTGAAGACAGTTGAGACTGCAGTTTGTCAAGTACTGAGCAATTTGTCAAGCAGTTTGTCAAGTACTGAGCAGTTTGTCAAGTGCTGTGAAGTCAGTGGACACCCATGAAAGAGAGCACACCAAAAACTGTAAGCCTACCTTTTGCATTGCTGTTATATGTTAGATTAAATCAGGGACAGTATTATTTAGTTAGATTAGGAAAGCTTAGTTATTAAGATAGAGTATTTCTAGAGCAATGGACTCTTATCTTACAGTTTGATTTTACATTTCTGGTGGTTAAACTTTGGTGTTTATTGAAAGTTATTGATTTACATTCTTGCAATCATTTTACTTATTTATTAAATGTTTTTCATTACTTTACATTGTGGCTAGAAATCAGTGTTTTTCTTTAGGGATTAGAGAGGGCTTATACCTGTTTAATACTCTCCAGGTCACCTCAAAGTCCTGGTCACTTATGGTCATATCTATCATTTATTTTAATAATTCATTTTCATTCTTGGACACCCTTTTAGAAGGGCATGAAGACACTCTGATTGGTGGCAGCATTACCATATTATTTTGGGGAAGGGACCCAGCTAGAAATCTGTTTCAGACTTTCCTAGATGTGTTTGGATGTGTGAGATTTTAACTTTGAGTGTGAGGGTATCAGAGTCTTAAACTGGTACATTGCTCTGAAGTGTATAATAGGAAAATGTATTTGGATGTCCAGAGGTATGTAGTCCAGTTCCAGGAAAATAGAATGTGTTCCTGTTGTGCTCTTAGGTGAAAACTGTGAAATATTACTTCTGTTTATGTGACATATGTCTCATATTGGAGTCAGTAGCGAGGATTAAAGCACCTTAGTTACTGATCCAGGAAAGTAACAGATGTCATTTAATTTTTGGCAGTCCAGTGGGGTATTGGCTAGATATCACATTTATTGGTGGCAGTGGTGTGGGAATTTTAATTGTATTCCAGTTGCCTTTGGGTAACTGTCATTAAGCGGTGCATTCTTGACAGCCACAAAGTATACATTCAGAATTTCAATCCACCACAGTTTTACTTATTTTTTAGTTAGATAGTCAGAGATAGCAGGCAAGGATGTCAGCAAAAGATTTTAGCAAGCTGACAAATCCAGTTGGCTAAGAAATGTGAAGCCATAGGATTGGTGCATGCCAACCTGACTAAGGAAGCAATGATTTCAGCCTTGGTTGAAGCCAGAGCTCAGAGGATGTCCAGTTTGGAGCTGGTGATGTGAACCTGCAGAGATGAGACAGTCCATATTTTCTTCAGAGGACCTGAGAATCCATCTTGAATTAAGGAGGTTGGAACTGGAGTTCAAGGAGAAGCGGCACCAATATGAACTGGAGGCTGAGGAAAAGCAGCGTATTATGAACTGGAGACTAAGTAGAAGCAGTGCCAATATGAACTGGAGACTGAGGAGAAGTGGCACCAATGTGAAATGGAAGCAAAACGACTGGAGACTTGAAGAAAGACTGCACCTTGAAGCCCAGCAACTGGAGGCCAAACATCTTGAACTGAAGGCTAAACATTTAGAAGCTGAGGAAAACAAGCGGCAATGCCCGCATGAAGTGTAGCTTCTTACTCTTTAAGAGGGTCATGGAGGTCACAGGGCAGGGAATAACTGGACCCCAGAAGCTGTAAAGGTAAGTAAACTTTTTCCTCAGTACAGGGATGGGGATTATGTTGATAGTTTTATTCATGTTTTTGAGAGGGTATATAGACAATATGAGGTTGGCTGTTAGCTCTGGGCTCAGCTCCTGACTCCCTTACTCCATGGTAAAGCTGTTCAGACCATGTCAAAAATGTCTGATGTAAATTGTTTAAATTATGTTAAAATTAAGAACTGTCTTTTAGATTGTTTTAAACTAACACCTGAAGCTTATAGAAAAAAAGTTTCTTGAACAAAGACACAAGACAGATGAAAGTGTACATGATTATATTGCTGACTTAAGTACTTACTTTCACAGATGAGTGAGTGGGTGTCAGGTCACCACTTCTGAGGGACTGGCAGTCTGTTTGGTGAGGGAACAAGCCCTCAGTACTTTGCCTGATGACATGAGAGTCTGGTTAGAAGACTGTGAATGCAGCTCTGCAGAGGAGTTGGGGAGTAAAGAGGATCTCTACTTGGCAAGCAGAACATCACTGCATAAGAGAGGGATACCCAGTGCTGTACATGGAAATAAGGGAACCCATGGATCAGTCTAAACAACTCCAACAGAGTACACTAGTAATAGGGGGAATTGCTTATCCAAGTGCACAGTTAGGGATTACATGTTTCAAGTGTATCCAGAGGGGACACATAGCAGTGACATGTCCATCAAGGCAAGATGAGAAACAAAAGGTGAGGGAGCCAGCAAGTGGTGATTGCAAACTGCCAATGCTAAGTTGTTTAGAAACAACTGGGGTGCCAAATTATCACCAAAATGTATATCCAATCTTAGTAGATGGTAAACAGGTAAATGCTAAGAGGGACACAGCTTTTGATATAACCACTGTGAGGCCTGCAGTGGTTAGAAAAGAACAGTACTTGCTTGGGCAGTCCACTCCAGTCAGGGCATTGGGAGGGAGCCCGTTCCAAATACCTTTGGCTAGGGTTCATCTTGAATGGGAGGATGGAAGAGGAAGCAAGCAAGAAGGTGTGTTTGAGGATATTCCTGCAGATGTCCTGATAGGGAATGACTTTGATGATGCAGTACCTTGTGTACATGCAGTGACACAGTCAGGCTTGGAGAAAGGCAGGTAGGTCCAGTTGTCTGGGAGAGACCCACAAAGATCTCATACCTGAAGCTGGGACTGGGATGGTGGCTGTTTCAGAGAAGGTGCTATCTGGTATCAGGATGCCTGAATGTCAGCCACAGCTACTAGTGGGTACTGATGTTCCCTTGGACATGGTGACTAAGAGGATGGAGGTGAGTGGTGGTACCCAGAGTGATAGCGAGGAGCAGCCGTCTGAAGTTACAAGGCTTCTTGTGGAAAGGGAGCTTGTGTTTGAGAATATTCCTGCAGATGTCCTGATAGGGAATGACTGTGATGCTGCAGTGCCTTGTTTACATGCAGTGACACGTAGTCAGATTAGAAGACAAGCATGTAGATTCAGTAGTCTGGGAGGGGCCCAGATAGATCTCATACCTGAAGCTGGGAATAGTGTGGTGGCTGTTTCAGAGGAGGAGTTTTCATGTAGCAGGAAGTCTGAATGTGAGCCACAGCTGCTGGGAGGTACTGATGTTTGTTTGGACACGGTAACTGCAAGGATGGAGGGGAATGACAGTACTCAGAGTGACAGTGAGGTTGAGCTGTCAGAAGATACTATGTTTCTTATGGAAGAGGAGTTTGAGAGGGTTGCAAACATACAGTTGAGACAGGTTCAACTTCCAGACCCTACATTACAAAGCTTGAGGGAGATGCTTAAGGAAGCACTTGAAGTTCAAGGAAAAGGGGAGTCTGTATACAAGAACAAAGGTTTGTTGTATAAAGAGTAGACTCCTAAGGGAGGGCTAGAAAGTGAAGTAATATGGCAGTTGGCAGAGCCCAGAGCCTCCCATCTGCCACTTCTATCTATAGTCCCTAATATTCCTTGGGAAGGGGATATTGAGGCAGGGAAGGAAAGTTTTGTGTATAAAGAGTGGACTCTTAAGGGAGGGTTGGAAGGGGAGATGGTGTGGCGTTTGGGAGAGCCTGGAGCCAACCATCTGCCAATTCTAGTTATAGACCCTGATATTCCTTGGGAAGGGAATATTCAGGCAGGAAAGGAAGGTTTGTTGCATAGAAAGTGGACTACTAAAGGAGGGCTGGAAGGTGAGGTAGTGTGACAGTTGATAGGCCCTACTGCCTACCATCTGCCACTTCTAGCTAAAGTCCATACTATTCCTTTTGCAGGTGATCTTGATACAGAAAAGTTGGCAAGTGCTTTGCTAGGAATTTTCAGCAGAGTAGGTTTTCCATGGGAAATACTGACTGACCAAGGTGCCAGTTTCATGTCAGATCTGCTGACTTGTCTGTGGAAGTGTTGTAGGGTGAAACATTTAAAGAACACTCCCTACTATCCCTCAGACTAATAGGTTTGTGGAGAGGTTAAATGCTACATTGAATACTATGCTACAAGCATTTGCAGACCAACATGTTAGGGAGGTCTTGAATATATTAAGTAGGGCAGGATTAACCATTAAACCCAGTAAGTGTCAAGTGGGTATGGCAGAGGTCACTTACTTAGGACACAGAGTGGGAAGTCATAAAATTAGGCCAGAACCTGTTAAGGTTGAAGCTATTCTAGCAAGGCCAGTTTCTGTGACTATGAAACAAGTGAGATCATTTTTAGGGACAGTGGGATAGTATAGGAAATTTGTGCCCAATTACAGTACCATATCTGCACCCCTTACTGACCTAACTAGGAAGAATAAAGCAGACAAGTTAGTGTGGACCACATATTGTTAACAGGCATTCCAACTAAAAGAGATTTTGGGAGGACCCCCTGTGTTACCCAGCCCAGATTACAATAAATAATATATTGTACAGGTAGGTGCTTCAAACTATGGGGTGGGGGCTGTACTCAGCCAAGTTTCCTGAGAAAGAAAAAAACACAGTGGGATAAATAATATCAATGAAAGTGGATTGCCCAGGAGAACAGCGGGTTGATATTCCCAGATATACCCATTTTTTCAAGCATCAGTTTTCAAGGCTCACTTGAAAATTGTCCTTGAGTCATAAGGGGGGGGTGAAGAAAATGGAACACTGTCATCTGTGTTAGCATGTCTGGAAAGAGATTTGGATATATTTTTTGATTAACTTGTATTGTATGCCAGCATTTCTAATTGTGAAAATGTAAATATGTTTTAGAAAGTTGAGTATTTCCCTGTTTAAACAGAATGTTTGAAACAAAACAGCTGATTGACAGGAAAATAACTTTTTCAAACAGCTGACTGTTATATTTTAAAATAAGTCAGTCAAGACTGCTGAAGACAATTGAGACTGCAGTTGGTCAAGTACTGAGCAGTTTGTCAAGTGATGTGCAGTCGGTGGACACCCATGAAAGAGAACACACCAAAAACTGTAAGTCTGCCTTTTGTCTTGCTGTTATATGTTAGATTAAATCAGGGACAGTATTCTTTGGTTAGATTAGGAAAGCTTAGTTTTTAAGGTAGAGTTTTTCTAGAGCAATGGACTGGTGATTGAATACTGGTGTTTAATAAAAGTTATTGATTTTCATTCTTGTAATCATTTTACTTATTATTAAATGTTTTTTCATTACTTTACATTGTGGCTGGAAATCAATCCCCAGGATTCACTAATCCTCTGTGTAAGACTAGATTAGTCTTACACGGAAACGCCAGTCTAAGAGTAAGACGGCAGTGTGCCATGCATATTAATGAGGGTGCGCTGCCTCAACTCTAAGGCTAACACGGAGCGTGCACGAGTGCAGGGGGCGTGTCGGACTGCCAAGCAGTCCAAAAATCTACGCCCCAGCAAGTCTCTCAATCAGGAAATGTCAACTTACATGAGCGAGTCCGCTCAAATGTGTACATACCCAACACTACACTCCCCCACATTCTAAACAACTGTACAATTATAAAATGTAAAATGTTTATTTATTTATTTTTTTATTATTCCTGATATAGCTGCCCATATTTGCGCGTGTTTGCCCATTGCTTAGCTACAGTTTGCAGTTTAGACATCGAAGAGGATAATAAGAAACTTATATGCAACGTAAGCAAAATAGTGATAGCATAGTGGTAGAGCCTTCTCACAAAGAAGAGGCATTCCTGGTTCGAGTCCCACCACTCCCCTTTCTATTTTCTGTTGGAAATCTCTATATAAAAATAATTCCTGACATTTATCATTCAAATTTTAGTAAAAAGCATTGAAATAGTCTATGTAGTAGTGAACGAATTTTATATATATATATATATATATATATATATATATATATATATATATTTATAAGAAGGTGAAATGGTTATGCATACTGATGGATGCATAAGTAACGTATCTTAAGCAATGGGAAGCACTGCTAAGCAAAGTTTACCAGTATTAAGCATATTTAAATGTAATTGCTTGTAGCTGAGCGCTGCGTTAACTAGCAGAATGGTTTTGCGCGTAGCTACACATCGTGCCAACTAGCACAAACTGTTTGCGTGGAGTTGAGCTCTGCGTTAACCAGCACAATGACGGGCAATGACAAGCAATGTAGAGCAACGCCGAGCAACGTAGAGCAACGTTGGGCAAAGTTGAGCAAAGCCGGTAAAACACAGCCACACCTCCTAGCTGGCCAGTAGTAAAATAAAAAGCAATGACAGGCCTCAAACCCGGGATACTGTGCACCATAATCACAGTACTGAACCACTAACCCATGACAGCTTTTCATAAGCATGCACTTTCAACACCCATATACATATCAATGGAAGTTTACCCATTGCTAAGCATGTGTGCCTTCAGCTGAGTTTTTTCAAAACTGGCCAATCACAAATAAGTGCAGGAAATGATGCATATTTAAGCTCTATAAGTGGGAATACTTGCCATAACTGGTTTTAGCTCCCATCTGCAGGCAGCAATGGCCGGTGCTGGAGAGGGCTCTCATTTTCGAGCACAACATTGGGGCATTGAGGAGTCAAAAGTAATGGTTTGGTTCCTTGTCCATAATCATGAGGATAGACTCCTGCAGGGCCAGTACCAGGGCACCCAATACAAAGTGGAAGCCTGGGACCATCTAGCTCATGAACTCACCAGTGCCACAGGTGTCCCTCGGACTGGTGAGCAGGTCAGACACCACCACGCAGACCTGAAGAGATGCAAGGTGGATCAACTGGACCAGTGGATCCAGGAGGCCTGTGGGATAGAAAATGCCCCACTACTGAGTAAGTAGCCATGGAATTAAGTATGTAAGAATTGCTATTCTAGTGTATACTATGGATAGGCATGTCTCAATACCACTTCATTTACTTCACAGCTGCAGGTGTCCGTGCTGTGTATCAGCAAGCCTATGCAGATAGGCTGTGCCACCAGGCAGGTTAGTAATTATTCTGCTTGTACTGTTATGTAAAATAAATGAGAGAGCCTGAAAAAAAGTGTTTTAACACAATAAATAAAGGTATAATAATTTTCTAATAATTATTCTGCATGTACTGTTATATAAAATAAATGAGAGAGCCTCTAGAAAAGTGTTTTAAGTCTTTAATAAAGGTATAATTCCTGGAGTATGTCTGTGTCATTTTCTTTGATATGTTGTTGTACTCTTGCATTATAGAAATACTACTGTTGTATTAAGCACTGTTAACACACAGTTGGGTAGGCCCATATAAAGTGGATGAAGGGAGTGCCAGTAGCTTTTAAGCATATTTACAGTCCTCAACTGTTGGTTCCTGCCCAGCATGTGCAGGTTAATCTGGCACATGGGTAGCTTGGTATTGTGTTCCCCAGAAATGTCATTGTGCTGGCAGAAATGTAGGAAGCTGTTAACATATAACTGATAATTTCACCTAAACATATCTAGATGAGTATAGGAAAGTAGAGCTGTCAGTGTACCATCTCAGCAGTAGTGTGTCTGAGCAACTCACAAAATATGTAGCAGTAACATCTGCATCCCGGATAGTTTGTATGTCAGATACAGCCCATGTATATAAAGATCTAGCAAAACCCATTTCACAATTTAAGGACAATTGGGTAGTGTAATAATACATGTAGGGGACATATAACTGCAGTTAATAGGAATGTAGTGTAAACTAGAAGGATATATAAGTTGTTAATGGAGCTATCATTTCCACCTTACTGTATGTGCATAAGAAATGCAATTCCACACCTCAATGGGTATGTCTAATCTCAAAACATTTGTTGGGACATATGTCCTATTGGTTTATAAATATCTGCATTTATTTTGATGCATGTGCCCTGTTCAAATACCACAATATTGGTGGCCTGTTGCCATCAATTAAACCTGCATGCTGTTGTAATCTCCACTCTTGTTCTATATATGCATGTGTCATGCTTGCTGTTCAACTGTTGGAACTCTGGTGTGTTGGGTTAATGGGAATACTTCTGCATGCTGTTATAACTAATTGGGAATGCTGTTGACTGTTACTAACCCATATTTTCATTAAATCCTCCTAAACATAGAACGTATGGGAAGGCCGGTCCCAGCGAACCCACCTGTCCCACCTCAGCTGGCGATGGCACCTGGCACTAACAGGTCCGGTGCCCAGCCTGGAACCTCCTCCTCCATTGGCCCTGTGCCACCTTTAGGTGGAAGCGCTGCAGGGGATGGGGCTTGTTCCCCCCATGCAAAGGTGGGTGGAGGAGGGCCACCTATCACCCTCCGAACGGTCCGGGCTGTGGTGCGTAGGGAGATCGAGCGTTCTGTCGCTGATCCTTTACACCAGCTTGAGGCACGAGTGGCGCAACTGATGGGTGAGCATGCCTCTCCTACACAGCCCCCAGCACAGCCACCCTTTGTGCTGTGAAGGTGCAGTGGTGACTGCCCATGGGTGGGGATCTCAGTTCCACTGTTGCATCTGTGGACTCATGGGCTTGCAATTTTCAAACATCCTTCCCCGTCAATGGTGTTCACCCACCACATGTGTCATATTCCGCCCCTGTATGCATCTTGTTTGTCTTGTATGTTTACCTCCCCAACCTACCTCCCCAAATATACCTACTTCCCCTACCCCACATTCCACTCTCACCTGAAAAAAAAAAAGGACAATCTGCTCCCAAAAAAATTACGCCCCATACATAGCTGCCCATTTTGCACACATGTCCGCTGGACACATAAACTGATATTTAATTGGCAGTACAACATACTTTGTTGTCCTCACCCCTCTCACAGGGGTTGAAGGTTTCATATTTCCCTCCAAATTTATTGCATATGCACAGCTGTTGCTGTTAAAGAAATGGGCAGCTATGGACCTTCCCTACACCCGTCCTGCACATCCCGAGCTGTTTTCCCTACTGTCTTTCCCCTCTTTGTGCCCCTTTTTCACTACTTTCCTATCTCCCCATTTTCTTTTCTTTCAAAGAAATGAGTGCGGAGGTTAGCGGGAGTAAGCACTATTAAGCAGTAGTTAGCGGGTTTGCGCGAGTGTGTACCTATGTGCGCTTGTGTGAACTTAGCTAAGCATTGCTAAGCATCGCGCACACCCACGCAAACCCGCTTACAGCTGCTTAAAAGTGCCTTAGTCAATCTGTATATCAGGGCCCTTGTTCTGCTCAGCAGCAAAATAAAACACCTCTGTCAGTCTCGAACCCCGGACCTTGTACACACTAGACTGCATGACATACCACTAAGCCACGATCGACATACAACAAGTTGGTGCTGAAATAAATATATCATGCATCAGAATGAGTGAATGTAAAGGAAAAATAGGAATGCCATAACACAAATCTTGTACTGTGGATCTTTACCAGCAGTTGTTGTGGAATTGCATTACATTACTGTGATAAGAGAACCAGCCATTCTAGCAGGAAATAATGTTACAGCAGCACTTTACAATCCCCACACAGTATCATAGCAGGACAAACACTGGCATATCTGATTAGGACAGAGGCCATACTTCCCACCTGTGACTAATTTTCAGGGATGTCCCTGATTTCGAAACAAATTTTAGCTGTGTCCCTCTGAATCCCTCTGAAAAGTACTGACATTAGGCATAAAGGTGGGGAATTACACTTAATGAATAATGACAATAAGTAAGAGTTAGACACTGCTTGTACTTCAGAAAAGGTGTATTAATCCATATGATCTGGTTCTCTCAAAGTCTCAACTTAATGTTTCTAATATTTTAAAGGTGTACCTCACTTTTACCTACCTTTCCCTGAGTCTGTTCAAATATGTACCTGAGTGTTTGAGAGGCCTGGCAGAGGCAGAAACACACAGGCATATCAGCTTTTCTGCTGTTACACACTGTGCAAATAGCTTTGGAAGGAGTTCCAGAAGCATACCCTTATGTAGGAGTACAACACTGAAATACCAAAGGATGTAGCCATATACTGGTAGCAACCAACTGTGGCAATGCCATTGTTCCAGTGCTGAAAAGACCAGTGCGGTGCACAGACAAAGAATAACAGGCTAACCTCTGGCTACCATCTGGATAGGTCCACAGTTGGGAGCTATGCAGACAGACTGCTTGCCTTGATAAACTAACAGCACTGCAACCCTTGAAGTGCAGCAAGATAAAATTCACACAATAATACATAATGCACTCTGTACTTCTGCACCCCTACCCAAATGTACAATATACCTGTGTGTTCAGGGTCCACCAAGAATGTAGGTAGGCATACTCAGTACTGAAATTTGTCCAGTTTTCTTGAGCAGCCTGTGCTAATGTCAACACTAAAAAAGTACAAACTGTTCAGAAGTGAGTAAATTAATATTCACAGTACAGCAGTTCACAAACAGTTCATGTGCCAAAAGAATACATCTCAATAACTATTTTTGTATGGCAGTTAATTGGATAATTAGAAAAGAAAGTACATGCTCCCATGTATCTTGTGTTAGCATTTGGAGGGGTGAGTACAATTCTACATTGAAAAGTGTGCATTGGAAGCAGCAACATTCAGGTCTGAGTACAACATTCAAATCACTGGCTACACCCCCTGGCTTCAGATATAAGAACTATACCAACCTTCTGACTTAAACAACAATGTCCACAGCAAACAAGCATGATCCCCATTTTGGAAAGCTGAAAGGGCTACACCTACTTGAGTTAGCAATTTATAGCATTGGGTTGCTATGACAGTGATTACTGCAATTACCACACAGCAGGCTGCATGCAATTAGCAAATGATGGCCACCAATTGGTGCAGAGGCCATCAAATGCACATGTGCAAATACCTATAAAAGCAGGCTGTAATTGCTGCCCACAAACTCAGAGAGAGAGAGAGAGAGAGAGAGAGAGAGAGAGAGAGAGAGAGAGAGAGAGAGTGAAAAGCAAAAGGAAAATGGAAAATAAATAATACCAACTCATACAAAGGAGAGTTATGTAACAGATATGTATTTAATAGCATATAGTAGATGTTTTCGAAGAGTGCTTTACATAATGTGAACCATTCATATGTGGCAGCAGTACGTATCTATACACAGATGTCCTGCTTAACTACTGCCATGGACAATTCAGTGTGTAGTTGTGTGCAGTGGGACATAACTGTGAAATATGTAGCTCAGCATTAAATCTCAAACATCTGATCCATGTTATCTGTGTTCTGTACAGTAGTGTGGACAATGGCTGTTTGGGGGATTAGCGCAAACATTTATATAAACATGGTTGTGACAAAGTAACACATGCGTGATAGTCATATTAAAATTTAGCTTAGCATTGGCAACTGCTGTACGAGGCTAGTATGCTAATCTAGCATTTGTAGCTATATATACCACCTCTAATGTTACTGTGTGTTCACATGTGACACCTGTTCATGTTGCAGCAAGGCCCAACAGTTCAGCTGTGAGGTCCAGGGACTTACAACAGTGTGGACCTTGTGTGTGTATGGCACACACATACGGAGAGATATATATGTGTCATATATATTACCATCTGTATATGTGCATAGAGCAAGGGACATATTGCAACTGTTTGTGAAGGGTGGACATATATATGTTGGTGAAGGTTGTTATGTGCATATTTGCATGTAGGTTTTAGTGTGTGACAAACAAGACAGCATACAGTGCTGGTATATGACATGTGGTGGTTAAACACTGTGTGTGTTTTATTCAGTTTGCAATGTTGCAGCCAGTGAGGCTTGCTAAAGCTACCTGGGCTGAGAACACTTTCAATGTATTTCTCACAACACTGTGTGATATTATTACATTACTGTATACCTCACATCCTTTGTATAATTGATATTCCCACCATGAAAGGTGGATGTATATGTGCCTATATGTATATGTACACCAATGGATGTGTAAATGTATGTGTGTAGATATATATATATATATATATATATATATATATATATATATATATATATATATGTATGTATATATATATAGAGAGAGAGTTATATATAGTCATACACACCCACATCTACTTGTTGCAATAGATTCTATGTAAAGTTGACTGAAAGTGAGGGTCAATGTGTTGGTGAATGTGTCAAAGATGTGTATTTGTGGGATAGCTTAGTGGGAAACTGTTTCTGTCATGGTATCATGTGTCCTTGCTTTGATCCCAGCAAAAGCTGTGTATGCTGTTGCCAGGCAGATAAAGCACTATGGCATAGAGTCTGATGTAGTCCCTTGGTGTTAACTGGGGTGTGTCATTGGAGGCTAAAGCACTACATGTATGCTTATTGATTGGTACTGATGTTGAATCCAAATCCTGTATGAACTATAGTACTACTTGAAGCTGCAGGCCTAAACAGCAAAGTATGGTGTATGTCCACATTGCTTGGAACCACTGTTTTGTGTGGTCCTTGTAGTCCTCACAGATTACATTCCTCAGGCTTAAGGTTTTGTAAGTACTGACACACAGTACTGTATGGTACACACGTAAAGCTTATCTGGGTTGCCATACCTTTGTGTCTTGTAATTATGTCTGATGTGTGTGTGGGTATGCCTGTAACATGTCCTCTGTTATATATGTGTTACAAGATATAACTGCGTATCTAGCAACATTTATAGTTTACTACAGCAGTATGCCACCTATATTCACAATTGTGCATATATTTTGGCCACGGGTTTGCCATCAACAAGTTGTGTGGTATAATGGTAATAATGTAACTGGACTTTACAAACATTGCGATGGATGACATATTTCTTTATGCATTCGCTTGATCTATACCTTCTGTGGCTAAGTGGTGCATTGTGTCGCATACAGTGTGCCATGTACTGTTGTATAGTCTTATATAGTGATTTTATTTTTTGCTGTGCAGAACATGGTTTATTATATAGAGCGTGCCAGGCACTTTCAAGCAGTTGTGAGGTGAGCACTGATAAGTGGTATTGAAAGTGTTTAATCTCAGTCAGCTAATAGGTTGCTATATATGGCAGTTCAGTGATATCTGTACTGTATAATGTTAAGTGTGCCATATGACTTGCTCAGACATATTTTTTCTTTGTCTCCCAGGGATCATGGCCCACCATCGTAATCCTAGCTACAGTAGTGCTGAGGATGACATTATTACCAGCTGTCTGATTCAGCACTACAGCCTACTATTCCCGATAACCAGCCAAGACCAGCATGAGCATACTGCACTGTGGCAAGATGTTGTCCAGAGGGTAAATGACATAGGCAAGCATAACCAGACATATGAGCAGGTACACCATCACTGCAGTGATTTACTTAGACATGTCCGACAGCATGCTTCTGATGTCCGTAGACAACAGCTTGCAATGGGTGGTAGGGTTAACATCCATCCCCCCCTCACCAGAGTGGAGGAGCTGCTCCTGAGCCTGGTGGCACCTGCCCAACAACAACAACAGCAGACATTTACCTTGATGGAGGTGGGAGCCACTCAGCAAGAACACATGGAGCATGCAGGTAACATGGCATATCTGTAGACTACTGTTACCTCTATTGGTAGATCATGCATATGTGAGATATGTACTGTATAGTTAGAAGATGTGGAGCCTGTTGTTGTGCAATACTGATCATTTGGAACATAATCTGTAGGCCTGTGAATGTAAACTGTTGTGCTACTGTAAGATTGCAAACCCACAGTAGCAATGCCACAGTTGTCGCCACTGACAAACTGTCTCATATCCATGTAGGTCCCTCTGGTGTGACAGCAAGGCAGCAGACACATGCTGGTGAGTGTATTCTACATTTATTATTGCAATAAAAAGTGCATGTCATAGTTAAGGTGTAAGCCATGTACACATTTAACACACCTACGAATAATGCATGCTGTGCATGTTTGCTGTGAGACTACGCACATCTCAGTAATGTGATTAGCTGTCTCAAACACATGCAATACACAGACCATCTCAAACAAATGTGGCTACACTGTAGTGACCATTGGATAGGCAGAGTCGATACTCATGCACACAACATGCACAACTATGTCATACACAGAACATGTTAACATGCTACACATGAAGTATTCACAAACTCTCTGTAAAGTCACACTCCAGTATCCCAAATGTCATCCACACAGCGCACATAATATACCTGAGGGGTAGAGGCCTATCATGGGGCAGTGAAGCACTCTGCAACACACAACACATTCATGTTAGGCAATGCTCCTTATTGGCCTCCTTACAAACCCTTGTAACAACTGGCTGAGAAATGGTGAATGTAGCCATGGTAGTGCAGTTCTAGTAGAGCATGGTAGGTGCTGGTGTGGGACACATTTGTAGCCTTGAATGACCACATGATGCTTCATGATGATGACTTATGGTACTACACCTCATCTAGTTATTGTAACCACAGTACTACACATAGCTTTCATTGCTATACACCTCAATTTTGTGTGTGTGCAAACATATGCACCTATAAACAATATGCATACCAATCACCATTTGCACAACTGACACATATATGTCTTGTAATGCTATTGAGTGGCTAGGTCATATGACACGCATTGGGTATGTGTGATTTTTAAATATGCAGTTGTGTTTTAGCATGCCATGTCATGGATGACATTGGCATGTCCACAATATGATCTACACTCACCATAACTACTGTACATTGGCTATGTGGACCAATGGTATTCCATAAGTTATACATGCACCACTGATCTTGTGTGTATACACATCATGTATGATCTAAAACTGTATCCACAATTATTTAAAGATACAGAGGCTCTAATCAGAATTGGATATCTATGTGACACACAGATACACATCCAGCCATGGTATGTATACCTGTGAGTGATGGTGCACAGTACATTAAAGAGTTTTAATACTTGCACAGCAATGTTGTGTCCATGTATACAGTGCGTTCCAGGGGGACGCCAATCACCAAACAACAAAACACATGCATCAAAGCCATGTATACTGTTAGTAACAAGGACTGTCTACACTCGCACTGCATGCTGTTTGGCAACACATGTCCTGCATGCTGACATGTGTGATATGACTGTTTGGCTTGTGATACTGTACCCCACTATCAACTGCTATTGAGTATGTCCTGAGGTTGCTGGTGGTGTGTGTGTGTGTGTGTGTGTGTGTGTGTGTGTGTGTGTGTGTGTGTGTGTGTGTGTGTGTGTGTGTCTGCTTTAGTGAGAAATGTATTTGTGTGCATGTGTGCATGTGTGCATGTGTGCATGTGTGCATTTGTTCATGTGTGCATGTGTGCATGTGTGCATGTGTTCATATGTTCATGTGTTCATGTGTGCATGTGTTCATGTGTTCATGTGTGCATGTGTTCATGTGTTCATGTGTTCTGACATCATGTACAGGTCTTAAAGTGTGTTTCCTGTTTTAATCTCACAGGTGCTGAGGTTGGGCTGGTTCAGTGCAGCAGGGAACCTGATGTCACTGACACAAATAGTGATAATGAGGATAGGTGTGTTGAGGCACAGGCATGTTTTTCAGGGTCTGTTGTTGGGCCACCAATTGACAGTACACAAGTCTCCACCCCATCCATGCACACAGTCATACTGCCTGTACATCCATCATCACCAATGCCCTTAGCAGAGGGCCAGTGTACAGTCGGCAATGGCTAGGACAGTGTGGTATCTATGGCACATGCATCAGGACACAGCAGACATAGCCAGATGTCTGGAATGGTACCACATAGGCAGATGTCCAGGGGTTCTCGTCAGAGAACTGCTGGACATCATGCCCTGGCAGACATGCCACAACTCTTACAACCACACGCATGTTCCAGGCTGTCATGGAGGTACAGGCACATATGGAGCAGTACACCAGACAGGGACTAAGGGCACACAGGGCTCATAACACCTCTTTTAAATGACAGTATCCGTGACCTAGTAGGTGCCATCCATATTTACATTGAGGTAATTGATAGACGTTTGGGTGAGACATTAGATGTCCTCCACAATGTCATGTCCATGTATCAGGACAGTGCGGGACAGCTGAGACATCGATGTGGAAGTATGCCAGCAACATCATCAGTGGGCAGTCGCCGTGGATGTCCATCATGTCATAGCCGCTCCCGTAGTGCCAGTACCAGCCCCATCAATGTTGGGGGTGGGCTGTCCATAGACCGTCCTAGAAGAACACGTGCACGTGGCTCTGGCCAGTCCCAGCAGGGACCTGGATCCAGTGTACATATGTCAACCTCTGAGGATAGTACTCAGTCTGAATTAGTACCTGATACTGTCTGTAGCACCCCTGCCAGGCACAGGTCCCGTATCAGTGGCCAGAGACGGTGATCTGTAAAGCCTGCAAGGTACAGTCTGCAGCTGTCCCACAAATCCCCATATATGGCAGCCACATGGTGGAACTGTGTGCATGCAAACACACACACATAAACCAGACACCTAGGGCAAACACATACCCACACACATTACATCCACATTGGCTCATAACAGTACTCTTGGCCCTCACACACACACTCACACACACATGTCGATTGTATGGCTCAATGTAGGCCTCTGGCAAACCAACAACACACCCTGTGCATATGATGAAACCTGTGCCACCTCCTGTCATCTGTAACATTGATGCAGGAACAGGCTAACATGGTGCTGATGTACAGGGTGACTTTATAACAGAATAGCAATGTTAGCATGTTGTCAGCAGTAAAGTGTAATGATACCCTTGAAGGTGTAGCTGAGCAGTCATGATGCATTAAAGCTATAATCAATGTAGTATTGTTTACACCAGTGTTTATTCCAATTGTGTATTGTCTGCCCATGTGCCACTTCGCTGATGTGTGTAGTTTTGTCAGCATGTGTTAGAGAGTGGACAGTAAGTGTGGGATGTGCGCAGCACAGATTTGTAGGTGTACATTTGTGAACATGGCTGAGGTGCACTGTCTGCATGTACGTGCATATTGGACACATGGGCAGGGTGACATGCCCTGTATTAGACAGTGTTAACACTCCATAGTTTCTATTGGTGGCCGGTATGCATTGTACTACACACATTTTGGAACTTGAGTACACGTGTGTGTATGACACGGTTTGACACTGTGCTGTGGGTGATACTGTTACTATCTGTCATTGGTTTGCATTCTGGAAGTATACATAACCTCAACAGCCTGACCATAAACAATTGTTAGATGATGTCTTGACAACTGACACACAGATGTAGGACACACAGTAACATGCGCAGCCTTCAAGTACTATTCTATGCCAGTAACCAGTGGTATTCACCTGCACTTAGTCCTGAGACCACTCCTGTTTGGCATATAGCTTTCTTAGGTACAAGCAAACACAGTAGGGATATGTCTGGCCACGTTTGGCAATGCATACTGTGGGCTATAATGCATTCTCCAGATGACACACTCATCCTCCAAAAGGGTATCATACAGACAGATACCTGGTGTCAAACCCATGCTGTAAAGCTATAAGCCAAATAAAGCATAGTCATCCACTTTTACAAAACATAGTATCCCCAGAGTATCACATAGGTAGTAGCCCCCAAAATGTTGAACAGGTACCGATGTATACATAGAGCCATGTGTTATGTCATCTCTCCTTTGATAATCACATTTCCAAAGGGTTTTGGAAATCTCTCTGTGGATCACATAAGCAATAAGGGGTCTGCATGCATATCCACAAAGGTTGTTGCACACCTATAATAAATAGCCATCTTTGACAGACCTTGCTGCTTTTGAACAGGTTTCAAGTATACCTCAGGCATAAACCCTCACTCACACTATTCAATAGAAACCATAATGAGTGTATGTGAAATGGATGATGTAGGCCAGGGATCACTGCAGTGGCTAGGCTTGTCACAAGCATACAGATGTGACCTAAGGTCTGGAAAGTGGCAGCACACTCTGGCAAAGATAACAGATGTGTTCATGGAGAAAGCAGGGTTCCCACCTATGAAATAATTGAGGTCACATGTATGTATATGTATTTGCCACACAGCTACCTGACATGTGTGATGCACATACTGTTGTCATTGTGATATGTCATACAGTAGTAAAAGCAAAACCCACATAACATTGACCAACAGTGTAACACACACACAGTCACCAAGTGCAGGATTGAACCCCCTACTTAACTACTTTATGATACTAGAGCAGTACACATTAACACAATGTGCTATACACGTTACTGGGAATTCTTATTTCCACAGATATATTTGTAGGATGGTGACATAATCAGACTTGACAAAGATGAGTATACCACTTTTAAGGTGTTTCAGTAGTCTTCAAAAAGGTTACTCCTCTCCAAGGAGACATATACACACACACTCATACAATTGGCAAGTGCAGGATTCAAGCCCCTACCTAATGATACTAGAAAAGTATGCATTCACACGACGTGCTATTCACATTACTGGGAGCTTTTTATTCCACAGGTATATTTGTAGGATGGTGACATCATCAGACTTGACAAAGATGAGTATACCACTTTTAAGGTGTTTCAGTAGTCTTCAAAAAGGTCACTCTTCTCCAAGGAAACACACACACACTCTCTCATACAGCGGGCAAGTGCAGGATTCAAACTCCTACCTAACTACTTTATGATACTAAAGGAATACACATTAACACAACGCGCTATACACATTACTGGGAGCTTTTATTCACCAGGTATATTTGTAGGATGGTGACGTCATCAGACTTGACAAAGATGAGTATACCACTTTTAAGGTGTTTCAGTAGTCTTCAAAAAGGTCACTCTTTTCCCAGGAAACACACACACACACTCTCATACAGCTGGCAAGTGCAGGATTCAAACTCCTACCTAACTACTTTATGATACTAAAGGAATACACATTAATACAACGCGCTATACACATTATTGGGAGTTCTTTATTCACCAGGTATATTTGTAGGATGGTGACATCATCAGACTTGACAAAGATGAGTATACCACTTTTAAGGTGTTTCAGTAGTCTTCAAAAAGGTTGCTCCTCTCCAAGGAGACACACACACACTCTTATACAGTTGGCAAGTGCAGGATTCAAACCTCTACTTAATTACTTTATGATACTAGAGGCGTATACATCAACACGACACACTATACACATTACTGGGAGCTCTTTATTCCACAGGTATATTTGTAAGATGGTGACATCATCAGACTTGACAAAGATGAGTATACCACTTTTAAGGTGTTTCAGTAGTCTTCAAAAAGTTGCTCCTCTCCAAGGAGATGCACACATTCTTATACAGTTGGCGAATGCAGGATTTAAACCCCTACCTAACTACTTTATGATACTACAGTAGTATGCATTTACACAACACGCTATACACATTACTGGGAGTACTTTTTTCCACAGGTATATTTGTAGGATGGTGACATCATCAGACTAGACAAAGTGGGTTACATTAGGTGACATTAGCTGGGTTACATAGAAGGAATTTCTAATCACTTTGGCAATGTGATCATCAAAGGAGAGTTTACTATCTACCTGTGTCCCCAGGTCCATAATTACATTCTCCGTCCATACTGAATTACCACCTATGTGGTAATTTGTGTGCACTTTGTTTTATCCAAAGGGGATGACTATGCATTTTTTGGCATTCTGCTTGAGGGCATTGTTTTGACACCAGGTATCTGTCTCTGTAAGACCCTTCTGGAGGATGTCTGTGTCAGCCGTAGAGTCGATTATGGACCACAGTTAGCAGTCATCTGCAAACGTGTTCAGCCATACTCCTCCCGTGGTTGCCTGTACCTCTGAGCAGTATCTACTGAACAGGTGGGGTCCCAGGACCAAGATCTGTGGGATGCCATTTGTGACTGGTTTAGAGTCGGACATGGCACCCGCAACTCTGACCATGTGTGTTTGATCTGTGAGCCAGTTGGCCACCCATCCTGTGACATAGCTGTTAATGTTCAAGCTGGCAAGCTTGTCCATGATGCCAGAGTGGGGACTTGTGTCAAAGGCCTTAGTGAGGTCCAGGTGGGCTGTGTGGACTACTTTCACCTCCATTTGTGTCCTTGGTAACTGTTTCAAAGAAGTCAACTAGGTTTAGGAGTCAGGATCTGCCTTTAACAAAGCCAAGTTGGGTAGAGTCCAGTGTATGGAGGTTCCCAATGTCTCTGTTTATGGGTTCCATGATAATTTGCTCCATAACTTTGCAGACCAAGTTGAGTAGGCCTATAGGGCAATAGTTTCCAGGTTCTGTTGTGGGACCACCTTTGTGGAGCTGGATGACTGTTGCTGTATGCCATTCTTTGGGTACATAGCCTGTGCTAAGGTTGAGTCTGGACAGTGAATGTAGTTGAGGGTGTAGTTCCTTTTGGGGCAGGAGTAAGATGCAGCCTGGGACACCATCCAGTCCCATTGATGCTGTGTTCTTAGCTTTGGTGAGGGCTGTTTTTACCTGCATGTCCATGAAGTCTGGGGCTCTGCATTCTTCTGGGATGGACACAGGCCCTTTTGGGTGTGATGGGGGGGAGTTTGCACTGAACTTGTCCACCAGGATGTGGGAAATGTCAGTTGGTTCAGTGTATTTTTTGCCATTTTGCAGTAGCTGACAGCATATTTGAGAGTTGCCACCTAAATGTTTGGTATAGCTAACGAAGGCTTTGTGGTTGGTATTCTTACATTCCTTGGCAATTTGTCTTTAGAAACTGGCCTTGGATTATTTTATGAGCGATCATTGTTTCTTCCTAATAATGATCAGTGATGCCTTTCCTTTTGTGAAGTTTGCTATATCATGTGTTCGTTTCCTCCTTCTGTTGTATAGCTTATTTATGGGCAAAGACCACCAGATTGGTTTCTTATTTTTGGAGGAGTGCGTCTTGGTTATATTTGGGATGTCTCGATCCATGCATCCCTGTAGATGCTCATAGAATGCACTTGTAAATGATTCTGCAGATTGTATAGCATTATCCTATAGCAAGGGGGCTTTGGAACTTTCCACTTTGGTCTTGATAAGTGTGCTTTTGAAAATTTCTTCACAGTGGTTTCCTTGACTGGGGGGTGGTTGGGATGTGGGTGTCCAGTGTGATTACTTTATGATCTGATACTACCAGTGAGGGGTTTATCTCTGTTGTGGGACACTGGTACCCCATGTTGGTGATGATCAAGTCCAGTATGTTGTCACCTCTAGTGGGCGTGGTGACCAGCTGTTCCAGGGCATTTGAGTTTTTAAACTCTAGGAAGCATTGGGCAAAGGACGTTGTACACAAGTAATTCTCCCAGTAAACGTTTGGGTAGTTGTAATGTCCTCATATAATGGTGTTTGGTAGGACCTTTATATTTTACACTGTTCTCAGGAATACTGAGTGAGGTTCCTGAGACAGGGTAGGTGATCTGTAGAAGGCTACAATCTGATAAGCAGCTTTGCCCAATGTTAGTTGCACTTGCATGGTCTCCAAGGCCTCATGTTGTGCCACTAACCTGAAGGTGAGGGTATCCATAAGGTAAATGGACACACCCCTTCCTTTTGTATTTCACTCTGGGTTTTGGGGCCGAAGATCAGAGGGATTGTGAGTGTTTTAAGTGGAGCATGTCCAACAGCTCTGTGTTTGACATAGCTTTGTATGTTAGGCAGAGATTACCTCTGAGTAGGCGATATGCGAGAGAGTACAGCTGGAGTATTTTGAGACGGTCTGTGTATGGCATGTATTTCAGGCCACTAATGCTCTTTGTGAGGTATTTTCACAGGCTTTCCAGTTGTTGTAGATGTCTTCTGAGGTACATAGCAAAAGGGGTGTTGTACTCTATTATGGATCTAGTGAGTGATGAGTAGAGGAGAACAATGTCCTCTTCTATTCTGCATGAGACACCTTTTGTGATGAGGTGTGCTACATAGAAGGATTTCCTGACTACTGTGGGGATGTGATTATCACAGGTGTGTCCACTGTCCACCTGTGACCCAAGGTCTCTTATCACACTTTCAGTGTTAAGTATACTACCGCTTATGTTGTAGTTCATGGCTACAGAGTTTTTACCAAAGGGGATAACAATGCACTTTTTGGCATTGAGCTTGAGGCCATGGCTTTGACACCAGGCAT
The DNA here is from genome assembly GCF_019279795.1 of Protopterus annectens. NCBI lineage: Eukaryota > Metazoa > Chordata > Ceratodontiformes > Protopteridae > Protopterus > Protopterus annectens. The sequence continues at coordinate 38,556,814 of NC_056742.1, read as the reverse complement.
CTGTCTCAGTGAGGCCCTTTTGAAGGATGTTCACATCTTTGGTAGTTTCAATTATGGCTCCTAGTTTGCAGTCATCTGGAAACTTCATTAGCCACAGACCTTCCATGTTAAATTTTACTTCAGGGAAGTAGATACCAAACACGACAGGACCCAGGACTGAACCCTGTGGTACTGCGCTTGTCACTGGTCCAAAGTCGTACTTGGAGTCTGCTACTTTCACAGTGTGTGTTCTGTCAGTGAGCCATTTTCAACCCATCTTGTGACATAGCAATTTATACCCAGTTTAGTGGGTTTATCTATAATACCAGAGTGGAGAATGGTGTTGAAAGCCGTGGCAAGATTTACATAGGCTGTGTGAACCATCTTATCCTTGTCTACAGTTCTGGTGACTGCTTCAATGATGTCTATCAGGTTTAGGAGGCATGATCTGCATTTTACAAATCCAACATGGTTGTGGTCCAGAGTTTGGAGATTACCAATGTCTTTTTTTATAAGTTATATGATGATACATTCCATGGCCTTGCAGAGCAGGCTCATCAAGCTAATGGGGTGCTAGTTCCTGGGGTCTGCGGTGTCTCCACCCTTGTGTAGTGGGACAACCATCGCTGTGTGCCATTCAGCAGGCACAAAGCCTGAGGTGAGGCTATGACTGAACTTGGTACATCGGTGTGGTGCCTGTTAGTTCTGTAGTTTGTGTAGAACACAGCCTGGGAAGTTATCTGGTCCCATGGATGCTGTGTTCCTGGCTTTGGAGATTGTTTTTTACCTGTGCAGCCATGATGGCAGCAACGTTTTAGTCTTCCATTATAGAGATGTGCTCTTTCATGGGTGAGAAGGGGGTAAAGTTAGCACTGATCCTATCTGCCAGGATGTTGGCAATATCAGTTGGGTCTGTATATTTAGTGCCATTGTGCTGTAACTCAGAGTAGATCTGAGTGTTGCCATTGAGATTCTTGACATAGCTATAGAATGCTTTGTGGTTGTCTTTAGAATCAGGGTCGATTTTGTTTTCATAACTAGCTTTGGAGGATTTTATCAAGGATCACAGCTTCTTACTGATGTTGACCATGGAGCTCCTCCACTCATGTGATTTTACCCTCTTTTGCAACATTTTCTTCCTTCTGTTGTGCAGTTTGTTTATGGCAGGGGAACACCAGATTGGCTTCCTTTTCTTGGAGGATAACGTCTTGGTTCTGTTTGGGATAGCACAATGCATGCAGTCATGTAAGTGCTTATAAAGTGCAATTGGGAAGGATTCAGTAGTCATAACTGTATTGTCCATCTGCATGGGTGTCCTGCAGTTCAGCACTTCTGTCTTAAGAAGCATGAAGTTAGTTTTGGAGACATTTTTTAACATGGTTTCCTTAATAGGGGTGTGGATCCAGAATGTGGATATGTAGGGTAATTAGCTTATGGTCAGATGGGACCAATGAGGCGCTGACTTCAGGTGTGGAACACCAGTCACGCAGGACAAACCAAACCCCATAACCAACACAAATAACCACAAAGTGAGCTAAATGCTACTCATTGCCAGAAGTCTCAGCCAGATGCACACACTTGAGGCACTTCTCATTATGGAGGATATTGATATCTGTGCAGTAAGAGAATCCTAGGTCAAGGCTCCAGACAGCACACCAGCACTACCAGGATACTACTCATTCCATACCTTCCAGCATCAGACCCTGGATCATAGCACATAGGGTGAGGATGTATCCATATTCATCAAGGATACCTACACCTCTCTCTACATGCTTTCTACAGGATATGTACCCATAGAATGTTGCATAGCAACATTCTTCACAGTCCACAGGGGTGGGCCACAAAAACCCCTTGGCATTCATGTTCTATGAGCCTGACAAGTGTGTTCTGCAAGGCAATGGAGCCAATCATAATGGAAGCCAACAATATAGAGATTGGGAACCTTCACACCGTTGAGCACACCCAGTTTGGCTTTGTCAAATGCAGACCATGCCTCCTGAACTGGGAGGATTTCTTTGACAGTTACCCAGGCTACAGATGATTGAAATGAGCTCAACACAGCCTACCTATACCTCGCTAAGGCCTTTGACACCATTCCCCAGTCAGGTATCATAGATGAACTCACCAACCTGGCCATGAACCCATACATCACAAGATGGATTGCAAACTGGCTCACAGATAGATCCCACACATTAAGAGTTGCTGGCTACATGTCAGACTCTACACCGGTAATGACTGGTGTCTCCTAGGGTTCAGTCCTGGGGTCCCTCCTGTTTGGTATAGACTTCTCAAATGTACCTGCCAACACAGGAGGGTTGTGGTTGACTAAGTTTGCTGGGAACTGTAAAGTGCTTGCCATAATAGATTCCCCGGATGACAGACATATTCTCCAGAAGGGACTCTATGAGACAGATGTGTGGTGTCAGAATTATGGCCTCAAGCTCACTGTGGAGGAATGCATAGTGATCCTCTTTGTTGAAAACAAAATACCCACAAACTACCACATAGGTGTTACCCCCTTAAAAATGACAAGGTGATAAGGGATCTGGGGACACAAATAGATAGTCATCTTTCCTTTGACAACCATGTTGCCAAAGTGATTGGGAGATCCTATGTGGCCCACCTAATCAACAAAGGGTTTGCATCAGGATCCAAAGAGGTAGTGTTGGCACTCTACTCTTACGTCATCAGACCCATCATTGAGTACAGTGCTCCATTTGGGATGTACTCGACTTAGCATATCCAGCAGCTGTAGAGACCACATAGGTACCTCACCAAGAGGATTACTGGCCTCAAACAGTTGTGTTATGCAACACAACTGGTAAAACTAAATATGTTCTTCGTTGTGTACCGCCTACTCAGAGGCACACTCTGCCTAACATACAGAGCCATGTCCAGCACATAACTGTTGAACATGCTCCATCTAAAGATAACAACATTGAGTCACCCTACACATTCCAGGAATATGAACCTCATCACAACGATGAATACAACATGCTGGTGGGATAGAGTACCATCCCAGACACTTGCCTTACTGTGGAACAGAGTCCCAATGTACATCAGACAGAACCCCTTGCTGACACTCTTCAATTGGAACCTTGATGAGTGGATGGGAAACAGACAATTCATGCCAGCCATCACTTCAGAAGCCCCACAAGAAAGGGGCTTAGGGTACTAACTATTAGAACTAGGCCTTGGGAGACTACCCAATGGTGTGGTGAAAGCTGCACAACTTGCGTAGGCTGATATATGCCTTCATGGAGATAGTCTACTACATACCTATGAACCTATGTGACAGGTACATGTCTACAGATAGTAGATGTGTACTTCATTGTACAGTCATGTTGTACAGCAGGCACATGGACCATATACACTGTAATGCTTACAGATACTGGTGGCTGTTATGTACAGTGGGAGAGATGTGCACCTTATGTCTTTCGTAACATTGGAATGTGTGCTGGGTGGGACAGTCCTGGATGGCTCCCTGTCATGGTCACCCTCTTACACACATCTCTGCCCATCCATCTTTGGTTTATTATACTGTGTTCCCCCTACATACACACACACACATATATATATATATATATATATATATATATATATATATATATATAGGTACATAGGTAGGTAATAGGCTATCTGCCTGAAGGCATATATTAGTATGGCCGGAGTGTGCAGCTATCACCACCCATGGAGTTAGTTCCCTAGGCCTCTGTGTAGTAGAGCTGATGAAGTGATCCATGGTGTGACAGTTCAGTTTCACATACACTCATCAAGGCTCCTCTGGAAGAGTGTCAGTGAGGGTCTCAGCTTAATGTTGGTTGGGAGCCTGTTCCAAAGCAAGGGAAGTCTGTGAGTTAGTAATGTATCCCTCCAACATGTTCTATTTAATGTTGTGATGATGATATCCCTAGAGCATGTGGCACAGTGAGCTTGGGTTTACTTCAGATAGCGCATGTACATCAGTTCTTCATTGGACATGGACATGTCTGTTGGGCAGAGATCTCCTGAGCAGACAGTATGCAACAGAGTACAGATTGAGCTAAATTCAGTCTTGTTGCATAGGGCAGCTGTTTGAGGCCAGTAATCCTCTTGTTGAGGTACTTCAGTGGTCTTTCCAGCTGCTGAAGGTGCCTAGTCAGATTCATTGCAAGTGTGTTGTGGTACTCTTTGACGGGTCTGATGACTGATGAGTAGAGGGAACCTCCTTTAACCTACATGCAAAGACCTTGGAGTTTGTGGGAACATATAGCATGATTTTTGAACCACTTTGTGAATGTGTTTCTGGAAGAAGAGCTGACTATCAACATGTGTCCATAGATCCCTTATTATCACCTCCATATTTAGGGTGTTGGCACCTATGTGGTATTTGTATGACTGTAGCTCGAGGCCATAATTTTGACACCACATCTGTCTGACTAAGACCCTTTTTAAGGATGGCTCTGTTGTCCCAAACATCAATTATGACAACTTTTTTGCAGTCATTCACAAACTTTGCTAAATATAGCCCTCGTGTGTTTGACTGTATTTCTGAAAAGTATACACTAGACAGGAGGGGTGCCAGCACTGAGCCACGGTGGACAGCAGTTGTTACTAGCTTGAACAGGAGACCACAGTTCTTACCTTGTGGGATCTATCTGTGCTCCAGTTGGCAATCCATCAGATGACATACATATTTATGCACAGGTTGTTGATTTTGTGGATATGACATGTGTCTGGGATGTTGGAAAAGGGCTTTTCAAGGTCTATGTGGGACGTGTGTAGCTCATTTCATTGATGTATGTCCTGGGTGACTGCCTTGAAAACAGTATAGCAGGTTTGGGAAACATGATCTGCCCCTGACCAAACCAAAATGGGTAGGGTTGGGTGTTTGTAGGCTCCCAATAACTCTGTTTATGAGTTCCATCATGATGGACTCCATGGTCTTCCAGTTCAGGCTTAGTAGGCTTATAAGACAATAGTTCCTATGATCTGTTGTGCACCAACACTTGAGGAGTGTGCCAAACATTGCTGTAACCCATTCAACAGTTTCATATCCTTTACAGAGGGTGAGTCTCAACAGACTGTTCAGGTGCAGGATCTGTTTGTTTTGGAGTTCACATATGACACAGCTAGGAAAACCATGTTGTCCCATAGACGCTGTGTTTTTAGGTTTGGAAAGAGCTGTTTAACTATTGTATATGTGATTTCTGGGTTTTCACAATCTCCAGGTATGATAATGGGCCCTTTTGTCAGTGAGAGGGGGGTAAATATGTATGAACCTGTCTGAAAAGATGTTGGCAATGTCAGTCATGTACATGTATTCATTTACAGTTTGCACTGACTCAGAACATATATGAGTTTACATTGATATTTATGACATAGCAAAAGAAAGCTTCATGGTTCTCTATGGACTCTTTGACATTATTTTTGCCAGAACATGGATTGGATAATGTTAGAAGTGCTCATTGTTTATTGATGATACTGATCGGAGATTTATTGATCTTCTTTGAATTTTCACTTTCTTTAAACAACTTAAGTACTTGTAGTACACAGTTTGATTATGACAGTAGTCCAATATATTATATGGGTCTGTTTTCATATAACTGTGTGCGCAAGGCAGGACTGGTGAATAGTGACAAGTTTCTGGGGTAAGAACTGCAACTGCCAGATATGTGTGGCCCACTGCTGTACTCAGACATGGCCTAAGTGTGTGAGCATGCCCAGTATGACCTTTCAGTATGTTGCTGACTGAAATTTTCTAAATTTGTTTAAGTGTTTGAGCATGCCCAGTATGGACATATATACTATATGTGTGTGAAAAATCAAGTTGGTTTTTACTTCAGGGCTCACCCTTGTGTTGTACAGTGACAGGAATCACACTGTGCCTGCAGGGCTTGCATGAGTCACTTTGCATAGACTTATCAACATTTCTACATACAGGGGGGACAGCTATTAGTTGTACATTTCTACCCGGGGGGCACACCTGATTGTTACTGTGGGTGTACATAGAATGAGGGGTTCACCTGACATGTATACACATTTGCTAGGCCTGCACTGCTATGCCAGATACTCCATTTAAATCTGTACTGTTGCCTATCATACTGGCTTGAGGCATACTACTGTACTACAGATCTTAGCTTCCAATTTTGTGACTTCATAGCGTACCCATCCCACATCACACTGCCTGGCCTGCTGTTATCTGTCTGCATAGGCCTGGGAGGAAGTTACTCATATGCCTCTTCAGAGGGCATGATACAGCATTTGTTTGTGTTTGCGTTAGTCTACAATTGTCCTGCTGTGTCTGTGCCAGTGAAATGCTGTCATAGCTTAGTGGTTCAGTACTGTGACTATAGTGCACAGTATCCTGAGTTCGAGCCCTGTCACTGCTTTTTATTTTTCTGCTGGGCAGACCAGACTGCTTAAGGAACAGTAAAGCAGGTGTGAGCATGTTTACCTGACTTTGCTCAACTTTGCCCAACCTTGCCCGACTTTGCCCAACATTGCCCAACATTGCTCAACGTTGCCTGACATTGTGCTAGTTAGCACAGTGCGCAACTCTGCGCAATTGTGTTTAAATATGCTAAATAGTGGTAAAATTTGCTTAACAGTGCTTTATATTGCTTAAAATAGGGCAATCATGCCTCAGGTGGTGCTGCAGGGCTGCCTATGTCGGATGCACATAATACACTCCCTATACACATTTGAAAACAGGTAGTGTCAAGTTAGGCATCCCTTTTATTGTATGTGCGAGTCAGAGAGAGGTGTCATTACCAGGGTTTCTACTGAGTCAGTGTATGTGCTATGCGTTGCCTCTTTGCCAAGGCCAAGGCATACTGGGCATGCCTCCTTCTGTCTACTGGGGCAGGCTCAGGTTGTTCCTCCTCTGAGTTATGCTGTACCTGTGCAGGCCTTGGCAATGGTGGGGGGCTGTTTGGCCCTGCCCCATGCTGTTCCTGCTGCAGCTGTTTCGCAGGATCATAATTGTGTAGCATGGCGCATACCATGACAATTTGGGTACATGTAGTTGGTGAGTACTGCAAGGCTCCACCAGGTGTGTCCAGGCACCAGAACCATGACTTGAGCATCCCAAACACACGCTCAATAATGTTTCTTGTTTGTGCATGTGCCTCATTATGGAGTTCTTGTTCGGGTGTGTGTGCATTTCTGATGGGTGTCATCAGCCACGGCTCCAGTGTGTATCCAGCATCCCCCACTAGGTGACCATCAATGATGTCCCCACTAGCTGTGTCAGATGCCAGATGTGGGAAACATGATAGCTTCCAGGGCAGCCAGCACACACATTCATTATTATGCCCTGGGCATTGCACATGACCTGGCAGTTGATGGAGGGGAAGTCCTTGAGGTTGATGTAGACCCTACCCTACTCACTGGGTGGTGCTTTGATGTGTATGTGCATGCAGTCTATTGCACCCACTACCTCAGGGTATTTTGCTATTTGGTGGAAAAGACGCATATTGCTGGCCGATGCCTCAAGGGAATTGGGGAAATATACGTGGTCACCAACATGTGCTGACATGGCATCCAAGAACTGGAGCAGTACCCTGGATGCTGATGCCTGTGAAACCCACATTATATCACCAGTTGGTCTCTGGAAGGTACCTGTAGCTAGGAGTTGTCGTAGGCCAACATATACCTTGGTATCCACTGGGATGGATTCCCCTCTGTCGGTTCTGTGTGTGAGGCATAGCCGGCACAGCTCAACAATTTGCTGCAGGAGGTCTCAGTCCACTCTATAGCGCTCCACTATCTCCAGCTCATGTAGCCCCTGGTAGGTTACCCTGCGTCTGTACACTCTTCTCCATCTCCTCACTGTGGATTGCTCAGCAGCATTCACAACATCACCACCCTCAGCATCTTGCACATGTTGGTTTATGATAGCAATAGCAGCCCCTAGCATTTTGTCTGACTTAAGCTTTTGAAGTTTTCAATCTTTGTATACTGCAGTGTTGCAGAGTTCTTGGGGAAAAAAAATGGGTAGACTGCTGTTTGCAGAGTTTAAAGTGCTGGGCTGGGTTGGGCTAGTCTACTGCCTGTGTAATTGGCTGGTTCTGATATATTTCACATGGCAGCTCTGCTAGTTCTCCTTGGTTAACTTCCTACTACTTCTTTTCCTTCCTTTTTCCTTTCTGTTTCCACCCAGGGCAGCACTGCGCAAACAAGCGCAAACGTGCACACGGACGCACACGCGCGCACATGCCCTCAGATGCTGTGTGCCTGTTTGCAAGAAATTTCAGATATATCCATGGAGTACACCTTTGGTTTCTTGTTTTCAGCTAGAACAACTGTAGACACGCCTCTTGCAATCCTGAGCAACTCAGGGCAAACACAAGCCACTGTGCTCCAATAAGCTTACAGTTTTTCAGACATACCCCCTCATGATGTCACCTATCTTCTACTCTACTACTCCCCTACTCCTACACTTACACTCTAGGGATATGGCACACATGCCGGGGAAAATTGGGATTCACTATCCTTATCCACATTTGCATGGGATTGCCTACTAATGCTTGGTTACATCTCTCACACTGACCTTCCCCCCCCCATTAGCAACCACTACTCAGTGGCCATGTTGTTTTCAGCCTGCCATTCACCTGCATGGCAAAACAAGCTTTTTAGTGAAAATGCCGATTTTTGGCTATTTTTCAATTTTTTTCATTTTATTTAAAGCGCCGCATGTTTGCGTGGCGCTACGCTATGCTTAAACATCGGCGATCGGGGAAAAAATGAAATTTAAGGATTTACAACATTTGCAAATGCCAATGGCCTTATATTTGGCCATTGGCATGCTTCCTCAACTAGATGCATCCTTTATTTGGAGCTGTCATAGCTCCATTTAGCTATTTGCAGAACGGTACTCCGTTACCAACGGAGTACATTTCTGCAAATAACACTACTCTTACACGGACAGGTTAGTGTTTCCTGGATTGCAAATTTACCTCATTTGCATAGCTTTCAACAGCAAATGAGGTAATTTGCATACCATAACACTGTCCGTGCAAGAGTAGCTTTAGAAGCTCTCATGCACACCTCTGCCGGCTATTGCTGGATCGCTCGGCAGACATATTGGCTGTCTGCCATCTTACACTACTCTTAGACTCTGTGCAAGCCTTCGTAAATCTGGCCCAATGTTTTTCTTTAGAGATTACAGAGTGCTTATACCTGTTTGATACTCCCCAGATCTCCTTGAAGGCCTGGTGTCTTATGGTGATAGCTATCATCTATTTTGATAATTAATTTTCATAAGTGGACACCCCTTTAGAAGGGCATGAAGACACTCTGATTAGTGGTAGCATTACCATATTATTTTGGGGAAGGGACACAGCAGGAAATCTGTGTCAGGCTTTCCCAGAAGTGTTTTGATGTATGAAATTTAAATTTACTTTGAATGTGAGTGTATCAGAGGTCTTAAACTGGGACATTGTTTTGAAATGTGTAATAAGAAAATACATTTGGAGTGGACAGAGGTATATAGTCCATTCCCAGGAAAATAGAGTGTGTTCCTGTTTTGCTCTTTGGGGGAAATTGTGGAATATTACTTCTGTTTATGTGACAGTCTCATATTGGAGTCAGTAGTGAGGATTGAAGCACCTTAGTTACTGATCCAGGATAGTAACATATGTAATTTAATTGTTGGCAGTCCAGTGGGGGTATTGGTCAGATGTCAAAACTAATATTCCTTTATGTGAAGGGACTCAATTTCTTAAACTGTCTTTGTCTCATAGTACTCTGCTATCTAATATCAACCTTTGTTTGTTGATGGAAATAGTGGTAGAAAACATTTTTTTGTATTTAATTGTACAATTTATGAGAAACTAAAGGGAATAGGTGTGGGAGGTGCTGTTTCTCCTTCATTTGCTAACCTAGTATTAGGATGGTGGGATACAAATATCTTTCCTGAAATTACATTTTTATTTCTGAAAATGTTTTATTTTATAAAAAGTTTTGGATTATTTATTTTTACATGTGGTGGATCCATAGATCAAGTTTATGAGTTTGTTTCTTTTTTAAACCAAAGTACTGATTTTTTTACTTATACTTTGGGCTTTATAGGGCTGTCTGTTAATTTTTCAGATGTACAAATATGTGACCAATTATTTGACCTGGTACAAAATAAATTTCATAGTATTACTTTTAGGAAACCCAGATAAAAACTAAAGACATCTCAGTTCGAAGAGCAGTTCTTTCAAATACTAACACAGACTAATAAAAATAAAAAAGAACCGACCATCCACAGCCAATAAAACTATTTTATTAATACAAACAAAGCAAAACTAATTATAAAAATGGTAAGTGCTTTCATGCATTAAATACACTTCTTTAGACCACAATATAAAACAACTAAAACTCAATCCATATACTGTATATAAAAAACATTAATTAAACTTAATTAGACTTAGTGATTTAATTGCCTTGTTCTAAGTACAGGTATATTAACATTCAGTCCTGGAGCTCTTTATGCACACAGTGTAACAATCCATTTCAACTCTGACTTTTCTACTATATCAATAATACCTCTCCCCTTAAGGTTGTTATTAAAAACCTGTAAAGCCATTAAAGAAAAACTAGTTGACATCAAAGCACCATTATTCCTGTTCTGTTTACCCAAAAGACAACTTTGTTATAATTTGGGTAAACAGAATAGGAATAATGGTGGTTTGACGTCCACTAGAAAGGGCACTTAGTCTTGTCAAGCATGTAGAACTTGTAGCTATATATCTAGTAATGTACTGTTCATCCACCCATTAACTAAAAAGAAATTTGTTCCTAGGTTTTATGCAGATTGCACTTCTAAAAATTTAGTTTACTTGGCTATATGTCAGAATTGCACTTACTTCTATGTTGGAAAGCTAATCACTCCTTAAAGGAGCGTATATTGGAACATGTCAGGGATATACAATGTGCTTGCATGAATAATGCTTTAGCCAAACATATTAATGTTTACCCTACACATAGTTTTTCTTTTATGGTTCTACAAGTTTTTAATATAGTATATAGTATATTGGAACATGTCAGGGATATACAATGTGCTTGCATGAATAATGCTTTAGCCAAACATATTAATGTTTACCCTACACATAGTTTTTCTTTTATGGTTCTACAAGTTTTTAATATCAGCCTTAAGGGGGAAGTATTTTTGATGTAGTAGAGAAGGCAAACTAAAAATGGACTGTTATACTGTGTGCATATAGAGCTAAAGGGATGAATGCTAATATACCTTTAAAACCTGTACTTATTGCAGATGAAATAGTTTCTAAAAGAAGTACACATTTTACCCCTATTAACTTGTGGTATTAGTAATGTTGTTATGCAAAATAGCAGTAATGCCTTTGGTAATAGTTTTATTTTATGAATGTCAGCTGATAGTAATGAGATTAAAAATGTCTTTATAATCAATTGGAAATATTGAAAGGAAATGTTAATCTTATTAAAGTGGTTAAGTCTATTCTGACTTATACTCACAAAAGAATGATCATACTAAAATCTTAGGTCATACTGCACACAAAGATTAAAGGATGTTTAAATGTGTTTTTGTACATCATGTAATTACACAATGGAAGGTCTGAATATTAATGTTTCTCATTTTAAGATTTTTCTGTTTTGGACAATGTATTATTTGATTATAGGGCTGCAAACTACAAAGATATTTTAGAAATAGTTGCAACTATGTGGCAAATTAAACTGCAGCTTGATACATTTCCAAGTGTAAGTGAGACCATTAACATATTTTTTTAAAGAATGGAGGACTGAAGTATTAATTTATGACTTATAAGTTAAAATCCATCTACTTATTTATTTATATATACAAGTATTCATATATATATACGGAATCACTTCAGAAGCCTGAAAGCCCAAAATCTTGAATTTCCCAAAAGACTGTGACCAAAATCTTGAAAGTTCAAAAGAATGAAAACTCAGAATACTGAATCTCGGAATACTGAAAACAGACAGGATATCAACACTTAGTATATTCCAGCTCAACTACATACAGAAACAAATAAAAGATAAACCATTTACCACTTCTCCAAGTATAAGCAGAGGGCAAGCCCCCCTGCACCCCTTGCTACTTAAATATATCGACCCTGAGATCGCACTCCATAGAACAAAATGGCAAACATACCATTATGTGTTTCATGACTGCCTGTTGTAACCTTAGTCATGTTCCATTCTAACTTGCTATACTACAACATAACTCATGTTAGTTTAGTGAAGTGGATCTTGAAGGTGATATATTTAAGTAGCAGGGGGTGTGAGAGGCACAGCCCCCCACATGAGGGGTGTAGGAGGGCTTGCCCCCATGCTCATACTTGGAGAAAAGTAATATGGTTTGTCTTGTTTTTTGTTTCTGTATCTACTTCTGCTGAAATATAGTAAGTGTTGGTATCCTGTGTGTTTTCATCATTCTGCGATTCAGTATTCTAGCATTCAGTATTTTGAGTTTTCTGTCTTTTGAACTTTCAAGATTTTGGTCTCAGTCTTTTGAATTTCAAGATTTTGGGCTTTCAGTCTTCTGGAATGAATCCATCTCTCTCTCTCTGTATATATATATATATATATATATATATATATATATATATATATATATATATATATATATATATATAATGTATATGTGTTATTTAACTGTATGGCACATCAAGTGTTTAATTACTGAAAACCGAGGATACTGTTTTATTGGTTAACTGGTTATCCTTAAATGTGTTACTACATTTTATTTTATTCTGATCAAGTCCAGTGAAGACTGTGGATGAAAACACTAAATATTAAATATTCCTTTTCTTGATTGCCAGTTGTAATTTTTTTCACTGAGAATGGGATGAAGGTTGAAGTGGAAAAGGAGTGGTACCAGCTGAACTGAGGATATGCTTCTGTTAAACAACAACTGACCTATAAGAGGCTGAGAACTAGAAAAAAAATCATAATATTTATTCCAAGGTATCTCTGTGGTAGCAAGTTTACCAGTAGCAGGTGGTCTCATTCCAGGCTGGAAATTGCAGTTTGCAGCAGATTATGGCACATAACCCCCAGCAAACATTATAATTTTGTCTAAGGTGGAAACATCCAACATGATTTGGGGAGATGGAAGGAATCACACAAATACATAAAGAGAACATGAAATCTCAATGCAGGCATTAGCTGGATGCAGAACTAAACCTGTACCTTGTGCATGGGATACAAAGACCTAAACCATTATGCTGTATTTAATTGTTCTCGTTATACTCTTGGTTTCAGCTCTTGGCCTACTGTTGTTTGCAATGTCCAAAGGTCCATTCAGAAACATTATTCAAATAACATGTTAACATGAAGGTTACACTGATCATGTATTTATTTTATTCCATTTATTTAACATTTATTGACTGGGAATGTCCGACTAGGACAGAGCCTATTTTCAGCAGACGCCCGGAGAGAAATGCTCCACATGCATGTCTTTGGAATGTATCTGCACATCTGCTTCTCTCTAGCATCTGTTTTAGCTTTAAACAAACTTCATATTTGGAAAGCAATTACCAATGGATGCCTGATAATCATCTTAAGCTCAATACCTCCACGAGAGTTGCCAAGGCTATTTATTGCACCATTCATAAATCTTCTGCTTTGGTTCGGTCTCCTAACATTATTTACATTAGTAACAGATGGGAATGTTTATCACAGCTACAGAATACAGAAGTGGTTTTTGATGACAGGCTTGCCCTTAAAGATCTGGTGTTGGATGTCTCAAATCTTGTTTAATTTGAGGAATATTATCCTAACTAAGCACTCATTCCTCCTGCATCTTGTGATGATAAATGCCTCAGTTTCCACCAGACCTCACTATTGTAATGCCTAGTATACAAAGTTTCCAGACTAGGAACCCAAGCATTTCCAGTTCCTGCCAGACTCTGCTGATTCTGCATAATCAATTCTAGCTGCCAGTAGAGTCATAAACCGCATACATAATTCTGGTTCTCCTTTATTTGACCCTTCATGAATTGGGTCCCTTTATCTTAAGGAGATGCTGGCCCAGAATCATTCTGCTTATGCCCTGCACTCTTCCACCCTACAACTGTCAGAATTTCCAAGGATTACCTAAATTCTTCTGGTGAGTGTCCCTTTGCTTTTTAGCGGACATACCTTTGGAACCTCAAACCACATTAGTTGATAATGTCCCTATTGCTCTCCAGTTTTAAGCAATCATTTAAGACGTACATATTTAGCCTGGCATATAAAGCATGGCATTGGGCTGCAGCTCTGTACTCTGTTATGGTATTGCACATTTTCTTTTACTGTTTGTTTCACTTTTTATCTTTTTCTGTTAATTATTGCATTATCGCTTAAATTAGAAGTACTTAAATAAATCTGAATTTTAATTTCACAGATTTTTAAGCACCTCTGATTTTTATTCAGTTCAGTTCAACCAACTAGTGCCCTTCCAAGCAATCTTTGAAACAGCACAGTATAGCAGACTGTCAGCTGCTCCTTCTTGTCTGATATGGCCAACTACTAAAAAAAGTGTTCTGCAGAATAATCCACTTTCATTCTTATCATTTATCTCTACCACAACTGAGCCCTGTTCATAGGTTCATAGGTTCATAGGTAGGTACTAGGCTATCTGTCCGAAGGCATTTATAAGCCTAGCCAGAATATGTTAGCTTTCGTCGCCTCCTTAGATTAGTTCCCTGTGCCTCTGTCCAGCAGAGCCACTGAAGTGATCCCCGGGGTAAACTTTCTGTTTCCAATCCACTCGTCAAGGTTTCTTTTGAAGAGTGTTAGCGAGGAGCTCTGCCTAATGTAGATTGGAATCTTGTTCCAAAGCATGGGAAGTCTCTGGACAGGAATCTATCCCTCCAGCACATCCTATTTATTGTTGTGGTGAGGTTTAGATCCCTTGAGCGTGTGGCTCGAGAGGATAAGGTTTTCTTTAGGTGGAGCATGTCCATCAATTCTGGGTTGGACATGGCCTTGTATGTCAAGCAGAGATCACCTCTGAGTAGGCGGTATGCAACCAAGTACAGCTGGAGTTTCTTCAGTCGAGCTGCATAGGGCATTTGTTTAGGCCAGTGATCCTCTTGGTGAGGTACTTCTGTGGTCTTTCCAGCTGTTGCAGGTATCTTGTAAGGTACATCCCAAATGGGGCATTGTACTCTATGATGGGTCTGATGAGTGATGAGTAGAGGGGCACAATGACCTCTTTTTATCTGGATGCGAACCCTTTTGTGATTAGGTGTGCCACGTAGAAGGATTTTCTAACCACTTTGGCAATGTGATTATCAAAGGTGAGATTACTATCTGCTTGGGTCCCCAGATCCCTTAATACATCTTCTGTATTTAGTGGACTACCACCTATGTGGTAGTTTGTGGGTACTTTGTTTTTTCCAAAGGGGATGGCTATGCACTTTTTGGCATTTAGCTTGAGGCCATGATTTTGACACTAGGTATCCTTCTCAGTGAAACTCTTTTGGAGGATGTCTGTGTCAGCCAGAGAGTCAATTAGAGCCCCTAGTTTGCAGTCATCTGTGAACTTGGTCAGCCATAGTCCGCCTGTGCTTGCCTGTACCTCTGAGAAGTATATGCTGAAAAGGAGGGGTCCAAGGACTGAGCCCTGGGGAATGCCACTTGTAACTGGTTTAGAGTCAGACCTAGCTCCAGCAACTCTCACCATGTGGGCTCTGTCCATGAGCCAGTTGGCAACCCATCTTGTGACGTTGGGGTTTATGTTCAGGCTGGTGAGCTTGTCTATAATACCAGAATGGGAAATGGTGTCAAAGGCCTTTGCGAGGTCTAGGTAGACTGTATGTACCACCTTTCCCTCATCTATAGCCTTGGTAACTGTCTCAAAGAAGTCCACCATGTTTAGGAGGCATGATCTGCCTTTAACAAAGCCAAACTTGGTAGGGTCCAGTGTTTGGAGGTTCCCAATGTCTCTGTTAATGAGTTCCATGATGATGCACTCCGTAGCCTTGCAGACCAGGCTAATCAGGCTTATAGGGCAATAGTTCCCAGGATCTGTTGTGGCTCCACCTTTGTGGAGTGGAATAACCATTGTTGTTCACCACTCTGTTGATTCGTAGCCTGTGGAGAGGCTGAGTTTGAACGATGTGTTTAGGTGAGGGGTTAGTTCGTCTTTGAGCTCATGTAGGACTCAGCCTGGGACACCGTCCGGTCCCAATGATGCTGTGTGTCTGGCTTTGGAGAGGGCTGTTTTAACCTGAGTGTCTGTGATTTCAGGGATTCTACATTCTTCTGGTATGGTTATGGGGTCTTTTGGGGTTGGGGGGGTGAAGTGTGCGCTGAGCCTGTCTGCCAGGATGTTGGCGATATTGGTCGGTTCAGTGTATTTTGTGCCATTCTGCACTAACTCTGAGCAGATCTGAGCATTGCCACTTAGATTCTTGACATAGCTAAAGAATGCGTTGTGGTTATCTTTGGAGTCCTTGGCAATTTTTCTTTCAAAGCTTGCCTTGGATGATTTTATGAGGGATCATAGTTTCTTGCTGATACTGATCAGGGATGTCTTCCCTTCTTGGGATTTTACTCTTTTCAGTACTAGTTTACTCCTTCTATTGTATAGCTTGTTTATGGTAGGAGTCCACCAGACTGGTTTCCTTTTCTTGGAGGAGTGAGTCTTGGTTTTGCTTGGGATGGCACAATCCATGCATTCTTGTAGGTGCCCGTAGAATGCATTAGTAAAGGGTTTTGCAGCTTGGACAGCATTATCCTTCAGCATGGGGGCTTTGAAACTTTCCACCTCAGTCTTAAGTAATGTGAAGTTTGCTTTTGAAAAGTTTTTCATGGTGGTTTCCTTGTCTGGGGGTGGGGGCGGAATGCGGATATCCAAAGTGATTTGGTTATGGTCAGATCTAACCAATGAGGGGTTGACCTCTGGTGTGGAACACCAGTCACCTATGTTGGTGATGACCAGGTCCAATATTTTGTCACCTCTGGTGGGAGTGTTGACCATTTGAACCCCTGTGTTTGAGTTTATAAATTCTAGGAAATGTTGGGCAAGGGAGTTAGTACTTGAGTAGTTCTCCCAGTTAATGTTTGGGTAATTGAAATCACCCAATATTAGGGTGTTTGGTAGGACCTTTATGTTTCCCAGTGTTTGGGGCATGGTGGGTGATTTGTAGCAAGCTACAATATGAATTGCAGTTTTGCACTTTGTTAGTTGCACATGGATGATCTCTGAAGCATCATGCTGTGCCACTAACCTAGAAGTGTGGGTATCCTTGATGAATATTGATACGCCCCCACCTTTTGTATTTCAGTTCGGGTTCTGTGGCTGAAATGTATGGTATGAGTTGTAGCCTAGTAGTGCTGGGGTGCTCTCTGTAGCCTTAATCCAGGTTTCTGTTACTGCACATATATCAATTTTCTTCATACTGAGGAGTGCCTCGAGTGCATGTATTTTAAGGTTTAGACTTCTGACATTGAGTAGCATTACCCTCAGTTTTTTGTTACTTGTGCTATTTACGGCGCTGGGTTTGTCTTTTGAGCTTTGCCTAAAAAAGGGACTATGGGAGTGGCAAGAGCCTTGACCAGTATTTGAAAGCCTAAGGGTGACAGGTGCAAGCCGTCTCTAGCAAAGCAGCGTGGCTTGTCGAATATGTCATCCCAGGCGGACAGACACTGGACCCCCTTTGACTGACACCAGAAACTTAGCCAATTGTTGAAATCAAGAATTTTTTCTTTATACCGTGGTATCATTCTTGGTGAGGGCAGGATGCTACTCAGGGTCAGGGTCATACCGGCCTGGGCTATGTGATCAGAGAGCTCTTCCATGTCTCTTTTCATGTAGTCCAGGGAGGTACAGCTCAGGTCCTTCACACCAACATGGACAATGACAGAGTCATATTTGTACTTGTTCTGGAGTGACGTGAGTGCTTGTATTATGTGGCGGATTCTGGCACCCAACAGGCAGCTAACAGCAACCTTCTCCTTATTCAGCCTAGTGAGTGGGACGTCAGTGTGCCTGACTATATAGTCACCTATTACAAGTATGTTGGGTATGTCATTTTGCCTTAAAGGCTGTGATTGCATGGCACACTGGTTTTGTGAAGTATGTGTTTCATGGTTTGTGTTGGGGGGTGGAGGTTGCTTGGATGTTTGCTTTGGAGGTCTCTGTTGCTTTTGCAGATTTTTATTTAGAGCCTCCAAGTATGTTTTCATGTATTCATGTGTGTTTTTTGCCAGTGCTGGTTTAATGGGTCTATGTGAGACTGGTGGTATGATGCAAGTATTTCCCTTCTCCTCTTGACTGTCTGATCCAGTGTTGGGTTGAGAGATCTTAACCTCTAGTTTGGCTGTATAATTGCATCTCTCGCATGTATTAGTGTTTGGTTGTAGGAGGAGAGGGTTGTCTGTGTACATGAGGCAGTTGTAACATTGCCTCAAAATGCCCAGATTCACCAGTTGGACTGGAGAGTACTCCTGAAACTGCCCTTTGGACATGCCAGGATAGGTACAGTGAACTGTTTTACTGGATGGCTGGTAAGGTCGAATAGAGAGCCTTGTCCTTCTGTACAGTACAGGAGGGTCTAGTGCTAGGATTTATAAATGCTTGCTATGCATTTTGAGCAAGTGCCGGGCTGAGAAATGAATGGCCTGAGTGCTTAAGTTGAAAGTTTGTCTAGTTCCAAGGGAAAAATTGAACAGGAGACTTTGTGGAGCCGGGAATAGTTTTACCCTTGCTAACCGGTGCTGCCCGACACGCAAACCCGGGCAATCATAATCTTGTTTAATGCCTTTGAATTTTAACTCTTAGATGTTCAGGTCTTATACCACACCTTCCCTCTTTGAGCTCAGTATACCAAGAGATTCAGATCAGAAAGAGATTTCACCCAAACAGAAGCATAGCTGGCTAAATCAGTGCCTTGTACCAGTATCATGAACCAGCACCCCACCCTTAAAGCAAAGCAAAAAAAAAAAAAAAAACAGTTTACTATATTAAGCCAATTGATTTATTACAGATTTACCCCCCAGCTCTTCATGGAGTGTTACAGCAATTGACTTTTAGTTATTTTTTTTCTTTACTTTTAAACTGCAGTTTAGACTAAACATGTGCTACAATAGTCAGGTTTGACCACATATACAATAACTGCTTCTAAATGCTGGTATTGCATTACTTGTCAGGATTGGCTGATCACACCTTCCCCAACACTTTGCACCTGGGAAAGTTGCCTCTGTTGCCCCACCCTAGCTACACTACTGCACCCAGACTCCATCTTTGCTGCAGAAAACATTATTTTCTTTCAAATAACTCAGATACTCTCTCTCCATCAGTTTTGTTCTGCAAATCATCATCCTTACATTTGATGCATTAATCTCTCATATCTGTGAATTTTCTGTCATAAAAATGCATTCCTTTCTCTTGCTACTATATCTTCCTGGAAATGGCATTGGTGGTGCTTTTTATGCTGTTCTCTTTCTTTAAGGAGTCCTGCAGTGTATTCCTTAGGCTGCCTTTCTCTTCTATTCATTTCATCAACGTGGGTAATATATTATCCATTCTGTCTTCCACTGGCAGCACATAGTTGTCAAACTATAATTGCCTTGCAATGGCATTACAAAATTGTATTCTCTTAAAGTCAAAATTATTCAGCCTGATCCTCTAATCTACAGCTCTGTCTTGACCATACACAGAATGCTTCTTCCACCACAGGAATGTCATTTGTAACCCTTCATGGCTACCAGACCGTAACTATATATGTCTCAAATGTCATCTGTGAAGATGTAGGCTGCCTGAGATCCCAGGGCTAGTGAACAAGAAACACATAGCAAGCTCACACCTATTATGGTTGGCGTCATGAATTCCTTTGTTCTCAGAAATCCTGGCAATGTCCAGAATGGGTCTCAAAGTGTTTCCTTTTTGGGTAACAGGATGAACCTTGACTAGAACCTTGTCGAAAGGGAACATTTCTATTACTCTTGTATCTAGAAACTGTTGCCAAAAGGACACTGATAAAGATACCTGGTGGGAGGACAGTGGAAGCATTCTTAAAAAGGGTGAACATGTTTTGAATTTTTTTGTAAACTGAAGCAACTAGCCTCTTATCCATGTTGGTTATCCAGTAACCTCTAAAGTGAGAAGTTCTTCAATCTACCTGAAGTATTTGAGGAAGAGGATGGGGAAATGAAGAGGGATTGTAATACTCGATACTGATAGGGTTATTCTCTGGTAGGGGAGGAATCATTTCCTGCTTTCCTCCCTTCTTGTCTTGTCTGGATTCTGCCTCCTTTCTACTGTTCCTTTTCAGACACCATCCTTTGTTTAAATTAATATCCCCTAGATGTCATCCAGTAGGAGGATTATGGCTTAGTAGGGTACTTCCTGCTATGTTTTTTGGTATAGAAAGATGAAATAACTGACTGATTATTTGAATGATCTTCCTCTTTTCCTTCTTTCACTTGAATATCTCTTGAGAATGAGGTTGTGATAGTACTCCCTTCTTCAAATTTGCATGTACAGGCCACCTTTTATACATCATCTCATAAAAGCTGTATTTAGATTTGGTCATTCCATTGTACGAATGCTTGTCTGACATAGACATCATTGACATCATTACCACATTTGATGGGGTGTATGCCTACGTTTTCAGCTTTCAAGGATAACTTGAGTACTTTTTCCTTAAGTGACTCATCAGCCAAATCGGGCATCATGTTCTCCATTTACAAGGGATGTCAGTGTAATTTTGAAGCATGTGTTTCCCAAAATTAAATGCTATAAAGTATGGAATTTAGGATGGGCAAATGTTTTCCAAGTGTTTGGCAATATACTGTTTGTCATTTGGAAGAATGCTTAGATACTATACTAAATTATTCCCTGTTAAAGCTGGATTCATATACAGCTTCTTTAATTTCTTCCAGACCCTGTAATACCTGCTGTCCATTTTAGGGGCTGGAGGATAAGAATTAGGTTCAGGTGAACTATTTTTTAATTTTCTTTGCTCTCACTGCCTGCTGATCATCAGGCTAGTCAACCTATTAGTTCCTCCATCAATTGCAGTGAGGATCAGCTAAGATGAGCCATTATGTAGGCAACCTTCAAGTGTAGTTTGATATCTCCCCATCTCTTAAGGAACCCAGAATACAACTACCCATGAAAATATTGTGCAGTGAGCATCAGTGCTGTTCTGTCCCTCTCTTCTGCAAATGGATGACATTGTCAGGGATGGCCCACCTACCATTGGAAAGTGCAGTGCAGATGTTTCCTTGCTTTTCACCAGGGAGATTAACTTTTGTATGTGTCCTTGAAGATGCAACCCTTCCCCTTCTAGAATGGGCATCCTCATCCTTCATGCCTATTCCAGCAAGTGCCCAAGCTGGTAGTCAAAGTGCAGTCTCCTGGGCTATAGTCAGTGTGTTATCAATCTATGTCTGTTGTAGGCTAGAGGAAGCAGTCCTGAAGATGTCTTCAGATGCCTGGATGAATATAGTAATAGTGGCAGTCATGAGCTCCCCTTACCTGTTAGACCTAAGTACCTCTATGTACCTAAAAAAATTCAATGACACCCAACTGAAAATGCTCCCTTATCAAGCTGAGGATCTTTCCAGTGGGAGACAATGATGGGTTTATCTCATCCTTACTGTAACCAAGAATAGAGTAAAGGTGACTAAAATGCTGCAGGCCCTCTGCCTCATCCACTAAAGGGGTATTGTACTCTATAATGGGTCTAATGAGTGATGAGTAGAGGTTCATAGATTAGTACTAAGCTAACTGCCCTTGCGAGCCATTTTAAGCCTAGCCAATTATCCCTTGTGAGACTCAAACCCTGCACCTTGTGTTTGTAAGGCAAACACCTTAACCATTAGGCCACCCTCCTGACCTCTTTTTTCCTGGATGAGAAACCTTTTGTGATGAGGTGTGCCACTTAGAAAGATTTCCTGACTACTGTGGCGATGCGATTATCAAAAGAGAGATTACTGTCCACCTGTATCCCAAGGTCTCTTATCACACTTTTGGTGTTAAGTAGACTACCACCTATATGGTAGCTCATGGGTACAGAGTTTTTACTAAAGGAGATGACAAAGCACTTTTTGGCACTGAGCTTGAGGCCATGGCTTTGACACCAGGCATCTGTCTTAGTGAGGCCCTTTTGTAAGATGTCCACATCGTTAGGAGTTTCAATTATGGCTCCTAGTTTGCAGTCATCTGCGAACTTCATTAGCCAAAGACCTTCTGTGTTAGCCTGTACTTCAGGAAAAGTAGATACCAAACAGGAGAGGACCCAGGACTGAACCCTGTGTTACTCCACTTGTCACTGGTCTGAAGTCGGATTTGGAGTCTGCTACTTTCACAGTGTGGGTTCTGTCAGTGAGCCAGTTGGCAACCCATCTTGTGACATAGGGATTTATACCTAGTTTAGTGAGTTTGTCTATAATTCAAGAGTGGGGGATGGTGTCAAAAGCCTTGGTGAGATCTAGATAGGCTGTGTGAACCACCTTACCCTCATCTACGGCTTTAGTGACTGCTTCAAAGAAGTCAATCAGGTTTACGAGACATGATCTGTCTTTTACAAACCCGAACTGGGTGGGGTCCAGAGTGTGGAGATTACCAATGTATTTGTTTATAAGTTCCATGATGATACGTTCCATGGCCTTGCAGACCAGGCTCATTAGGCTAATAGGGCGGTAGTTCCTGGGGTCTGTGAAGGCTCCACCTTTGTGGAGTGGGATAACCGTTGCTGTGTGCCATTCAGTGGGCACAAAGCCTGAGGTGAGGCTATAATTGAACATGGTGCTTAGGTGGGGTACCAGTTCATTCTGTAGTTCATGTAGAATGTAGTCTGGAATGTTGTCAGGTCCCATGGATGCTATGTTCTTGGCTTTGGAGAGTGTGTTTTTTACCTGTGCAGCTGTGATTCTTGAATCAACAATGTAGAAAAGTCCTAGATAGAACACTAGTGCCATCGACTACTGATTGGTACTATTTTCACAATAAAATGTACTACTTATCTCCTCCCAGATATTAGATGGATTTCTCCTTCAGAAACATCCTCAAAAAGGAAACAACAGAAAACAAAAGTAAATAAAGAAGTTGTTACACACTATTTCATTACTGCATAGTTTTGGAAGCTACCTAGAACAGACTAAACATCTGTCAATTGCTCACTTTTTGAAATAGAAAATGAATTGAAGATAGTGCAGGCTATTCTCCTTGTTCCAATATGCATTCTACTGGCATCTTCAGCATGGTGCAGTGACCATCTCAACATTCGGGATGTCCAAAAGCTATGGAGGTTTGGCTAGAAGGGTACTCTATCACCAGCAGCCATTTCTAGGGTATAAGCAGTGATCCTTATGACAACCACTAAGATATATTTCCAAAGTAGTATAGCATGGTCAGCATGAAGCAAACCATACCGAACTTATTCTGAATTAATTTACAGAAAAGGACATACATTACAGAACAGAATGGTTTTACTTACAGTTGAATCATGTTCATAAACATAAGTTTCGTATCCTTTGCTGACTACTGTGTTCCATTACTTCTTCTCCATTCTTGCACAACTTGTGAACCAGGCAAATCTGAATATAGTAGGACCATTGCTGATTTACCCCCTCCATTGCCAGATTTATATTCAGTATTTTTAAATACATTATGTATTTAAAGTGCAAATGACTGCTGTTTCGTGTTGCTTGATGAATAGATTGTACACGTCAGATTTTTTTAAATCACATAACTACAACATATTTGTACAAGATATAACAGATCAGGCCACTTTGTGGAGTCATTCATCAATAAATTTCCAGTGATAGAATCCCACTATTCAAAGGAGCAGTTTATTGTGTAATGCAGAAAGTGGCTGGACCACTCAGTAAGCAGTACATTTGTGTATTATGAATGGCTAAATGGTTACTTTGGCGTTATAGGTCATGCAAGCACATACAAGGAACAAGTCAATATTTCAGAGTACTGCATCTGGTAACCGTTTGAAAATCTGAAATGTCGGGACCCACTAGAGTGAGTCTCAAAATGCAGAGACTTAATAGCTGAAAGAACAGACTTACATATACCAAGTCTGAGATCCCATTTCTCAGAATATTCCCTTTTCTCCATAGTATGCCAGTCTTGGAGTTGGTATATGTAAGTTTGGGGGATGTGGGATTGCAGGGGGATCTTGCCTTCCTGCAAAAAGATATTTTAAAACTCTTTCCCTCTGGTGCAGCTCATTTGAGTGTGTGCCTTTAACTCCTAGTGGGCGTGGCTTAAACCTTTAAAAAATGAAGTTATCACCTTACACTTCTAGAAAATACTCATTGAGAGAGGTAAAATATCAATACAGTTGTGTTTGCCATCACATATGCTTCAAGACAAAATATCCTGGTACCTTCTATGTAACATGGTTTTGGAATTATTAATGCAAATATGAACAATCAATATTTGACGCCTAGAGGAGCAGTAGGAGTTAACTGCAGAAGATGCCTGGAGGAGCAATTGGCTGTAATGAGTTAAGGAGAAGACTTGATTTTCAAAATTTGCTCTTTTCCTGTGTTATCAGACTATTTTTTTGGCATGTCAGCACTGGGCATTTCGAGACCTGACCTTTCTCTTTCTTCATACTATTCAAGCAGCTTTTCTGTGATTTGTTTTTCAGCAAAAAGTAATAAGAAGTTTGTAAGGGTGAATATCTGTCAGTCATGAAACAAAAAAGATCCAGGGTCAGATTCCAAAAGAGTTGCTCTTAGTGTAAGTTTGCACTGATTCTTAAAGACCTGGTCTCACTCCAAGTGATTGATTTCAGTGTAAGGCCTATTTATAAACAGGCTTACTACAGGGACCAAATTCCAAAACACCTGCTCTCAACCTTCTCTTGGTGTAAATGGTAATTTACACTGAGAACAAGTCTTTGGAATTGCGGCCTGACCCTTGTAGATATAGAATCCATTCATTGCACAGGAAAGCACAGGCTTTTAATGTCCAAAACTGATGCCACATGGAGTAATGCTGTAATACTCAACTAGGAACAGTTATAGTATTGATTTATTTATGGTAATAGACAAGCAAAGCATGACAATGTTTCATATCTTCTAATTATGGAATCATTATCATGAGAACATGGTGGATCTGAATACATCCTGGATTTTTTACCAAAATGGGCATACATCCTGGATTTTTTAACAAGACAGGCACAGATGTGTCACCAGCCAATACCCTACAGTCATTCTTCCCTGACGATTTGATGGTTATTCCTATCTAGCAGTACTACTGCAACATTACTTCTTAGCTATTCATTCTGTTGAAATGGACTCTGGTATTCTGCCCTGCTTCCATTTTCCACTCTTCTCGCCCATACATGGTAACTCAGCACCTGTTACCTCATTATTCATTCATGCCTTCACAGACATGCTCACAGTAAAAGATATTTGGTAACTGTGCAGCTAACAAAATTTCTAGGTTCCATAATCATATACAGCAGTACAACTGATGATCCTGGTATTCAGCAGAACAACCATGGTCCTGTTATTTATCAGAACATCCTGTCTTCTAGCCATCTGCAATTACCTCATAAATAACTTTCACAAAATTATGGCATTTATCTGTCCCTGTCAGTCATATTAGTACAGGTCCCAGGATTTCCAAATGTTATGAGCTCTGTTATACCGCACAAGGCAAGACGTTAGGAAGATAAAAAAGTGGTCCTTCTCTCTTTGTCCACAAACTGAGCAATAATGCAAATCAAATACAACATATATAATGACAGTTTACTGTAGCAAAGCTACTGTTATGTTTTAGAGACCTGGGGAAAACAGACTACCCAGAGAAAACCCACTTAACCACAGAGAGAACTTTCAAAACTACAGACAATAAACTGAAGTCTGTTTTGAACACAGACCACAGAGTTAAGAGGCAGAGATTTTGGCAGTAATGCACCATGCTGCTGTCTTATACCTTACTCCCATAGGTCAGACTGTAGAGTCTGCATACTGTTACAACGAGTTCTAAACAGACTACACAGAGGCATGACAAAGTTCCTCTACAATATGTCACTGACTGAGGAATAAAATAGTATAAGAATTTAGAATTGTAGGTGTAGTGTCCAAGCTCTCTTTAAAAAAATCTGCAAGATTGTTAAAAAAGACAGTGCTATCAGAATAGAAATTATGAGACTGTTGAACCAAATTGCTGACCCAGGTAAACAACATCATTTTCTGAGTTATTGTATTACCTAACTAAAATGTATCTTTCCTTTTTATTTTAGATATAATGTAAGGCTGTGACAGTCTAGCAAATTTTTAGGAATTTATATTACAAATGGAGATCTATGACAAACGTAGGCTAGTTTTCCTGACCTACACCTTCAGGATTTGATCCTTACTTCAAGTTACTATGTGTATATGAAGTTTTTATGCCCCTCCCATTTTCTCCCTTAGGGTGGTTTGTGTGTCTCCTGCTGTGCATTGGTGATGAGTGAGGATTATATGTTTCCCTGTGTGCATGGTTTTCTGCTTTGCCAGACAGCAGGCAATACCATGTTAAGCATTGATAACTATAGCTGCATATGCTTTTTGAAGTATAATGCAGCCATTAGCCATTAAATAATATTTAATCAAGTAGGGATAATATTATAATCTGTCACCCTGAATTAATATAGTTTGCATGATCTGACTCCCTGCAACCCTCATACACTATTCTTTTCTGATACAATGACCTAGTCAACAAACTAATGTAAGCATTATTGTAGTTCATAGGTTCATACTAAGCTAATTGCCCTTGTGAGCCATTTTAAGCCTAGCCAATTATCCCTTGTGAGACTCAAACCCTGCACCTTGTGTTTGTAAGAAAACACCTTAACCATTACGCCACCCTCCCAGCAAGCACAGATGTAATCCATGTTATCCAAACCACCAATACCTATTTAATTAACTGACATTCAGTTACCATAGCATATCAGTCATACAGGATTTACAGGCCCATATTCACTGCTATTAGACTTAACTTGTTTAATAGCTATAGACAACAATCTGTGTTAAGATTATTAGAAAAAAATGCAACAAATCTACTCTAATACATAACCTCATCAGTCATAATATTGCAATGAAAATGCACCTGAAATGTCAGTGCACATGGGTACTGCATGCCATAACCTGGATATACATTTGATTAACTTTACAATACTTTATGAAAACATGAATGTCTCTTGTCATGGAGGTTTTTCTTCTGGTTTTTCTGAAAATAAGCCTCAGCCAGTATGGCAGACCTAGTTAACAAGACATAAAATAAACATAACTACATAAACAAATACACTCTCCATTTACCCCTTCATCTAGCTGTCTTTATCTGGCTTACAATGTTTTCAGATAATTTATCTTAATTGGTTAAATAATTAAATAAAGAAATAAATGAATTGTATTCTAGTATACATATAGCAAAAATCAGAATTTTAAGCATATTTGCCTGTCTTGAATATCATGATACTATTTACATTTTATATGCTTGCTTTCATTTATATTAATGATGTCTAGCTGAGAAACAGATCATATTATTTGATGGGCACCAAGCAGTAACTATAGATTGAATTCTGGCAATAAGGAAAGACTAGAAGAACAGTAATGGCATGCTTATCATGTGTTTTAATCTAATAAAATATATATGACTAAAGTTTTATTTAAAATCACTATGACAGATTCATGACTTGAATCAGCTAGAGATTTACATGCTCAAATAAAAAAAACAGCATGGGATTTAATATGAGGCTTGTTTTGCATGCTTGTGTAACAAGCTATTTGGAAAAAAAAAAATCAAATATTACCTTTAATGAGGTTTGCATTTAACAAATGATAGTAATCATTTGCAGAGTAAAGACACTTAGAAAATCACACCTCAGATGGAAATTGCTGCATCAGATAAATAGAAATTAGATAAGGTTGGGAATAAACAAACCTCCTGTGAAATGAAACCATTCTTTATGTACAACTAATTAGATCAGCTACGTTTTATTTAAACATAGAATCTCCTTCAGTGTAAATAAGACTGAAGTCTGTCAAAAATGTTAGATCCTGTTTTATATTATTTAGCGGCATGTTATGGTTTAAATCATGAAAACATTCAAGACATAGCATAAGTTACACTGATATAACATTAAGAACTCAATGCAATCATTAGACACAATATTGGTTACTGTAGTGGGTTATGCTGTCGCTTTCTGCATTATGGGTGTAGGCTTTTAAACAACTTTTCTCCCCTTTTATCAGATCCCTGGTGATGTAATAGGATTAGCACTCTCACCACCACGGCTGGGGTATGATTCCTGGTCAGGGAATTTGAATGGATTTAGTATGTCTTTTGGAGCATAGCTTAAACTTGTTAGCTATAGTTTGTGTTGTACAAGCCGTCATTTGTTGATTGTGTGTCCTTGAGCAAGTCACTTAACCAGGCCCTGCTTATTTTTTATTTTACATTTGTTGATCAGGAAAGTCCGACTGGACACAGGTCCATTTTCAGCGGAGGCCCAGGGAGAAAAGCTCCAAACATTAATACAGAAAAAAGTAGCTAATAACAGTCTCAAATTTTGAAACCTAGTACAAAACATGTTTACAAAAAGAAAAAAGATAACACATTATAAAAATATTACATATGAGGATAGGTAGGTCTTGGGGAAGGCTCCCAGCCCTACTGCAGTTTAAAGGGGAAAGAATTAGTCGTAAAGAAGAAAACAAAGCCATGCATGTTAAGAATAAAGTAGAGTATAGATCATAAAGGTTCACATTGTCTAACATATGTGGTAGTAATCTAATTCCCACTTGTTTTTACAAGTTGGACTTAGGGATAACCTTTTGATTCATAGCTGAATCCTAGCAACAGTGCAATGGTATGGACTAACCTGGGGAGTAAGATGAGCAGAGCCAGTTATTGGTGTAGTGGGTTTTAAGAAGTTTTTTAAATTGGGAAGTAGAGGTGGTGGCATTTAAGTGGGTGGAAGTGAATTCCAGGTTCTGGCAATAGAGCAAGCAAAGAGAGATTTACCAGCTTCATTCTTATGTTTGATGACATTTATGTGGTTCTGCAAACTTGATCTTCGGGTTCTTGTGGTGGTGTAGGGGTGAATTAGATCCTGGAGTGCAGGGGTTTTGTTAGGAAAGTAGTAGAGCTTGTGAGCTATTGATAGCTGAGCTATAGATATTGAGTAGGAGTAGTTGGGGAAACTCAAGCCAGTTGAGCTGGTTGAGGGCTAAACAGTGATGGGATCTATGAGAGGCGTCTGTAGCAAACTTGGCAATCTTATTGTAGCAGGATTCCAGTTTGCTTAGTTCTATGTGGTGAAGGTTACTTAAGATAGGGGAGGCATAAAGGAGAATGGATAAGAGATTAATCCTTGCTAAGGTGGCTTTGGTAGGTTTTGTGATGAACTGACGGTTTCTGTATAGGAGGCCAAGCTTTTTGTTAACTTTTTTTAATTGTTTGGGCTATGTGTATGTCAAATTTTACATTACTATCGATTTCCACACCTAATAGTTTTGTGTTTGTTGTTGGGGTGAT
>NC_056742.1:38265849-38392070 GCF_019279795.1 Protopterus annectens | reverse complement strand
TTTATTTATTTATTTTATTTTACATTTGTTGACCGGGATTGTCCGACTGAGCTGAAAAGCCCTTTTTCAGTGGAGAACCAGGGAGAAAAGCTCTAACATATTATACAATTTTCATTTTAAATTAGCACTAAACAGCAATGTTACAGGATCATTACAAGGCAATAAGTAACAATACAATGTTATACAGTGTCAATAATAATAAGTATAGCATAACTATTTCAAGATGTATAAAAAGAAATATGTCATGAAGATGAGTATAGCTTTTGGGGGTAAGTGGTTAAAAAAAACAGCTTTATCATGATGTAGTTGCATGAAGGTGAGACAATTACAATAGAAAGTTTCTCTGAGGCAATTTGCTTAATAGATTTTAGAAGACAGTAGAAAGAGTAGTCAAGGAAGATTAGAGAGAGCTAGTGAGAAGAGTGAGTTAAGGGCAGAAAGTAGATTAAGGTATGAGAAGTAGGGGATGTTTAAGGAGGTAGAGTGCAGTGTCAGGATCAGAGACTTTTAAAGTGCTCCTTGGTGGCTGTCTTAAATTGTTTAGGATGTGTAAGGGTCCTGATTTCTAGTGGGAGCCTATTTCAGGCAATATTGAGGTGATAGCTGTACATGTTGCATCCAAATTTGAACTTGGGTTTGTAGATTTGTAGTAGGTCTTGGTTAGAGCTTTGGAGAGGTCTGGAGGAAGAATAATGGAAGATGAGAGGGGATAGTGCTGGGCAGTAGGAAGGCTGGTATAGGATATAATAGATGATTTGGAGCTTAGAAGAATCTGGTGGGGTAATTCAAGTCAGTTTGGTTGTTTTAGAGAGAGACAGTGATGGGATTTGTAGGTTTGTTGGGCAGAAAATGTTGCTACCTTGTTGTAGGTAGATTCAAGTTTGGTCAGTAGTGCTGAGTTAAGATTTGTAAAAATTTCAGAATTGTACATTACACTGGGTAGAAGGAAGGTAAGAGAGAGAGTACTCTTGGCTTCAGAGGTAAAGAATTTCTTATTACGGTAAAGGAGCCCTAATTTTGAATGTGTCTTTTTGATACAGTTATTAAAATGCAAGTCAAATTTAAGCTGATCATTGATGGTTATGCCTAAGAGCTTAGTACTGGATTCTACCTGAGTGGGAGTGTTATTAAGGGACTGTATGGAGAAGGAGGGTTTAATATTTATGAACTTTTTAGGTAGGAAGAGTAACAGCTTTGTTTTTTAGGGTTAAGGATGAGCTGGTTGTTGGAGAGTCATGTTTCAACTAAGTTAAAAGATGCCCGAGTAGCTAAGAAGAGCTTAGAGGGAGAGTTGGCTGTGGTGATGACTGTAGAGTCATCTGCATATTGCACTAAAGATGACTGAGGACAGGAGGTATAGAGCTGATTAGTAAAGATATTAAAAAGTAAAGGCCCTAGGGTAGACACTTGAGGTATACCCATTTTTGACAAGTAGAGGAGGGGAGAGTGCAGAGTGCCATCTCACTGATTGAGATCTATCAGTGGGGTCTATATCAGAAAATCAAAGTTTTAAAACTTCGAATGTTCTAATATCGACCTGTTTTGAGTGAACGCTAAAAATAACAAAGCTGCAGAACACCAAATTCTTTCCTAGGGAAGGAATTCAGTTGGCCGGTTCTGTGGCTTCGTTATTTTCAGCACTGTGGTGGAAATGTACGGGTTGGGTTCAGGTAAGTGTGTGATTGTGTAGTTATTAGGATTAGGGTGTGGGTTAGGTGAGTTAGGGTTAGGGTATGGGTTAAGTGAGTTAGGGTTAGGGCATGGGTTAGGTGAGTGTGCGATAGTGAAGGACCTTAGGTTTAGGGTTTGGGTTAAGGTAAGTGGATAGATAGTAGTGTATGTATAGTTTGGTGTAGGGTTAGTTGCAGGATTATAAGTGTATGTGTGTGTATTGATGTTTTTTATGTGTGCTTGTGTTGTGTGTATGTGTTTCAGAATAGCAAATTTTTTCCCAAGGAAAAAATTTGCTGTTCTGAATGTTCAATATTATGTGGTTTAGATATTTTAGGTTCGATGAAATAGTGTTCACTATTTTCATCTTTCGATAATGTGATATAAATGCTATCAGTGAGGTAGCTGGAGAACCATGCAACAGTATCAGAGGAGAAGCTAAGGTTATGCAGTTTGTGCAGCAGAAGAGAGTGTTAGACAGTGTTGAAAGCTTTTGAGAGGTCCAAAAATAGGCAAGAAATAAGTTTATGGTCGTCCATGGCTATAGAGACTGTGTTGAGGAAGGATAATAGAGCTGTAGTGGTGCTATGTTTGGGTCTGAAGCCATGCTGAGTGGGTGTAAGCAGATTTTCCTGTATTAGATACTGCATAACTTGTTTATGAATGCATTCTTCTAGTACTTTAGAGAGAGGGGAGAGGATAGCGATAGGTCTAAAGTTGGATATATCAGAGGAGTTACCTCTTTTGTGTATAGGTAGGGTGTAGCATTGTTTCCAGATGGAAGGGACTTTAGATTCTGAGACAGAGCGATTAATTAGGCTAGATACAGGGAGAGCAAGAGAGTCCGCTGCTAGTAGGAGAAAAGTGGAAGGAATATTATCAGCTGATGCTGAGCATGGTTTTAATTTAGAGAGTAGAGTTTTGATGTAGCTAGTAGGTACAAGTTTGAGGAAGAAGGTATTTGAGGAGATAGTATTAGGAGTAGGTTCAGAAAAGTTGTAGATGTTAGTAGTAGAGGAGTTTGGGTTAGGGCTCAGTAGCTTAGATATTCAATTGATAAAATAGGTATTGAAGATAGTGGCATTTTCTTCAGATGTCTTGTCTGGGCATGGATTGGGGGAGCTAAGATTACCGGGATGTAATATTTGGTTAATAGAGTTCCAGAATTTTTTAGGATTGGATTTTAGGGCTGTGGGAGGTTTGTTACAGAAGTACCTTTTATCTTTGTTTATGTGTTTTTTGTCAGATTTCTGAGTTCTTTATATTTTTGTGAGTCTGCAGGGAGCTTAGTTTTTGACCGTTTTTCCATAATTTGTCTCTAGTTATCATAAGGGTACGAGTGACTTTTGAAAGCCACGGAAATATGGTGGACTTAATTCGGACTTTGCAAGGGGCAGCAAGTGAGTCTAAGATGTTAAGGAAGGTGGAGTTGAAAGCTAGGACTGCTTCCTCTAGTGGGAGTTGGGTAAGGAATTTCCATTTTACTTTAGAGAGGAGGGCATTGAAGGTTTCTGGATAGAAGTTAGAGAGTTTATGACAAGTGATAAATTTATGAGGTTTTAAGAAGTGGGGAGTGAATCTAAGCAATTTTATAGGGAAGTGATCACTCAGGGTATTTGGTAGGGTTTCAGGGTTATGATATTTGGATGGATTAGATACAAGTACCCAGTCAATAAGAGTACTAGATGTGTGAGAGTTGTTTGGTATGTTGTATGGGTAGGTTGGGAGATTAGCACTGTAAAGCCATATAAATTAATATGAGTATTAGAATCTGGATTACTGAGAGTTAACCAGTTAATATTGACATCCCCAAGGAGGATTATTTCATTGGGGATGTGTTGAGAAAAGTATTAAATAATATTTTCGAGCAGAGGAATGTTGTCTCCTGGAGGAATATAGATGGCTGCTACTGTGATAGTGGTGTTTTCATTTATTTTAACGTTAGCTGTAAGTAGTTCAGCAGGAGAAAAGGATGGGATAGGTTTCATAATTCTTGTAATGGTGAGGTAGTTGGAGTAGAAGATGGCAACGCCACCCCCTTTTTTGTTTTGGCGATCTATGCGGAGTATATTATAACCAGGGAGAGATTGTCTTTATTAGAGGTTTGGGGTTTTAGCCAAGTCTCTGTTAGGGTAATGACATCAGAGGTGTTGAAGGCTATCCAGGCATGGATTTCACTAACTTTGTTTAGAATACTACAGGCATCCATAGAGTAAAAGGAAATATGTTTGTTTGGAGAGGATGAGTTTATTAAGTTGGGAGAGGTAGAGTTATGCATGGTGGGGTGATGGATGGGCCCAGGATTTAAATGTATGTCTCCTGATAGAAGTAGGGCTACATGAAGTTGTTAAAGTTTGAAATTAAATGGGTTGTAAGTCAAGTACGTAGTCTTGGTTTTAGATGCTAGAGAGTGAGGGGGAGGAAGTTTGATTTTAGGCAGAGGGATGTTCATGGAAAAGACAGAGGAGGAGATTGTAATAGAGTACTGCAGAGATGAGAAACAGTTAATATGGGGATTAGTGGGATCTCTATGGACAGATGGTAATGGAGTAGTACAAGATATAAGAATGAGAAGGGAAGTAATGGAGGCAAGAGGAAAATTGAGAGGGTTGCAAAAGCCATGGTCTAAGGTGGGGAAGTAGGATTGGGATGGAGTGAGGAGTGGATAAGGGACTAGGAAAAGTAAGTTGTTGGACCTGTTAGAGAGTTGAAGTAAAATGTAAGTGAAACAACCTGTAGGGGGGGTAGGGGATATATAGAAAGAAAGAGGATTTCCAGCAGATTAAACTATTAAGTGATAAGTAGGGGAGGGTAAGGTGTTTAGAATGTTATAGCAGACAGAAAGGGGTGGAGTTAGGGGAGGAAGGGATTAGGTGGTTAGGTATAAAGGAAATGATATGGGGGGGTGGGAATGGGGGTGGGAGGTAAACAAAGTGGGCCCGAGCGTAGCGAGGGTGAACAGAGCGGGATTCGCCAGGAAGAGTCATCACAAGAAACAATCAGCAGGGCAGGAGGGAAAGAGTAAGGCGCACACAGTGAGAGTCAGCAGGTAAGTAGAAGAGGTGGTGAGGTGTAGACAGAGAAGGAAGAGATGTAATAGTGAGGTATACACATGTATTTGCAGTAAGATAAAAACAGTTAAAAGAAAACCACAAACAGAAAAACAAAAAGAGTATAGCTAACTAAGAGAGTTGACGCTTGGGTAGTGACTAACTTATAGATGGCAGAGAGCGACAAAGGTAAGGTTTCTAAACAAGTATGGAGGGGCTCTCAGTGGTATGCAGGTATCCTGTGCAGTAGACAAAGTAAGACTACATTGTGGTATGAGCTTAGAACATACTATCTTAGAACTGTTGTGCTCTTGACTATCCTGAAGGCTAGGAACTTTACTTACATTAAACATGCTCTTAGTCTTTATGTATTTATTTGTTTTTCTTGACTGGGAAAGTCCAGCTGGGCATGATTCCTTTTTCAGTGAAGGCCCAGGCTGAAAAGTTCCACATATAGAATTAACAAGCAATATTACAATTAATTAATAATTTTACATATAATTCAAAGGTGAGACTGAAAGCATATATGAAACACTAACACACAATTCTCAAAGAGCATGCATAGCACACAAATAATATGAAGCTCTCATTTTGGCAGCTGACAATTCATTTTTACAGACATTTAACTGCCAAAATGAGAACTTGAAATATTACTCACCTGTTTAGACTTTGGTCAAAATTAAGTTATTTACTTGATACATTTTAATGATTCATTTTCTGTGTTTGATTTTGTTGGGACATCTGTAAATAATTATGGTTTTGCTTTATTTATTTTAAATAATTTTCTTTAATAATAATATTCTTTATTTATTTTAATATTATTATTATTTTTAATATTATTTTAAATAATTTTGTATAATCTTTGTTTTAAAATTAATAAAAAGTTGTTTATAAAAATAAATATCATGAGGTTCTAGTATGGTAGAAGTAGGTCTATATTATATGTTTGAAGTTTGAAAACTTTGAACGTTAAATAATTGAATTTCAATGTTTAAAGTATCAAACATCGAACATATAAAAAAAACAAAAAAAAAAACAAACGGAACTTGCCTGACTAGTGTAGGCAGGGGCAAGCCCACCTGCACCCCCACACCCGCCGCTCTTTAAATATACCAACTCCGAGACTGCACTATAGCCCAGTAAGGGAAGATCACTCTTCTCCTTTAAACATGATTAGAAATGTCTTTACTAAAGACTTTTGAAAGAGTGAATTATTCTCAAATAGAATCTTAACAGACAGTTCCTAAAGAGGAGCTTGGAGAACAACTATAAACAACACGTTAAATTTTTAAAATTTAAATGAAGTCAAGCAAACAATAACAAGGATGAGGTTAAAGACGATTCTGTAGCACAAAGAGATGGAGCCCTGACTGTTGTGTAACAAACCCAGATTTAGTCACTGGATATAGTTCATGAGCAGTTTTACAGGTGAATGGGGATGAGCAGTGTTCTTGCTAATGTATGTATGTTGGGGAAGGTAAATGTTTTATGTGAAGAAAGGAAACCATAGACATCAGATGGACTACCAGTTAAAACATCAGGAATCGCATTGCTAAATCTTGAAATGTTGATACTGAATGACTAAAAATCCAGACATAGATATACAAAGTCCAAGATGGCAATTTCTCAGAATATTTCCTTTTCTCCAAGTCTCCAAGGCATAGAATCTCTGAGTTGATATATATATATATATATATATACTTTCATTCACTGAATACACATTTCACTGAATTTCAGTTCACTCCATACTAAATCAATGAAAGATCAAATCATTGAAAACTCATTTCACCGAATCTCATTTCGCTAAATGCAGAGTACTGTAAGGCAAGTAAAATGTATATGCCCTTTTCCCCCACTGTAGTGCGATCCTGGAGTTAGTATATATGGTTGGGGGTGTGGGGGAATAGACCCCCACATTGGGGGTGTGGGATGAAGCCCACACCTAGTTTATTGTTAGCTTTCAGTGAAATGAGATTCATAAATATAAAAGCAAACTAGGTGGGGGCGCTACGCCCCTCACCCCCCCTATGTGGGGGGCTGTACCTCCCACACCACCCTTAACTATATATACTGACTCCAGGATCTCACTACAGTGGAGAAAATGGCATATACGTTTTACTTGCCTTATAATACTCTGCATTCATTGAAATGTGATTCAGTGAAATGAGTTTTCAATGATTTGAGCTTTCAGCGATTTGGTGTGTGTGTGTGAATTGAAATTCAGTGAAATGTGTTTTCAGTGAATGAAAGAAGATATATATATATATATATATATATATATATATATATATATATATATATATATATATATATATATACATATATACATTTGGGATATGGGAGGCTTGCCTCTAGAAGTATCTATTTTTCATTCCATTCCTACATTCTGGCTCCTACTCAGTGTTTTTTTTTTAATTATTTATTTATTTATTTTTTTACTATTCTACATTCCATCACAAAGAATACTATTTTCTTTCCAATAAATACATATTTAGAAGTGCATGCTTCATGATCTGAGAAACAATCATGTTTCCCAAAATGACATTGCACAAGCACTATTCTTCACAGGGAATCCACTCCATGTAGGCAGAACAGTTAACAGGAGTATTATCCATTGCCATGAATGAGGCTTTTGAATTTATTTCCGACTCTAATCTAGTTAATGAGCTGTAACCATAAGCCAAACCCATTTTTGCAACATTAGTGATGGACAGTCATTCATGAGAGCACAACTATGTCACCCCCTTTTCCCCGGAATGACAAATTGCCAGTAAAATGTTTTTTTCTCATTTGTCCATGTTGGTATATCCATGGATGTTTATATATATGTAGCTGGGTTGAGTATATGGAGAGTAATTCTGCATATTAAGGGTGGGGGGATGTCCCCCTTCAAAAAACTAATTTTCTTGTTTTGTTCATTTATGATCATACTTGTGTAAGGTGATCTTAAATGAGTCACCTAATTGTCAGGGAGCCCTCAAAGTACATGAATTGAATCCAGAAGTGATTCACCTATCCAGAAAGTGTCTGTCTACTAGAAACTATAGTGTTAAGTTGATAGACTTATTGTCTACTCCTTTCCTTATTGCATGCAAACTGCCTCAGGACTCTGTTTTGGGGCCTCTAGTCTTCACTGTCTTTATAAATGACATTAGCATCTTTCTACCTATAAAGAACTGTGTTGTGCTAATAGTCTTTCTATATAGTTTTTTTTAAATAAAGCAATTGAAAGTAGTATAACATTTGACATGATATTATCAACTGTTTTTCAACACGAGACTCAGTATAGCGTTTTTGGAAGCTAAAACAATCCTTTTTATGGAACCTCAAAACATCCCTTTGATCCATCTTCATGTATCACAGTCTCTGCACTCCAAGACAAAGTCATTGATTAGGTTTATCCTTTCAGTTATCTGGATTTCTGGACTGACCCTTCATTTACTTTGAGAAATACTGCGGCAAGGACACAATAAAACTGAATGTATAAACTGCTACCTTATTACTTATGCTACACAATATAGAATTTTCTTCCAAAGAAGGCAGACTTTCGATTGTTAATGTTGTACTCATACCAGCACACTTACAGTATTCTATTAACTTAAAGCAGATTTACAGATAATGCCAGGTGTTTACAAATATCACTAAACATGATATGTTAATCTATATGCAACTCATCACCCAGGAGCAAAACTGCTTTTCTCTCGAAAAAAGGATTACTGTCTGCTTATCTCTCTGTAGATTTTACAACTGTCACTGTAATCTTTTTGCAGACGTTTTGTGATTTTATGTATGAATCATTATCTTTACCTTGCAAATATTTTCATCCTCAAAATCTTTATTAGAACTCTCTTCTCTTTTTATGAATCTTCTCACTCTTAATCCACCATTTATATCTTTCACTTGCACAGCTCATGCATTCACAATACCTAGGCCTAAAGTCTGGAATAACACTTAGAACTGCTCTATCTCTCAATTTAAACACCATATTCTCATTCTAAGGCCCTTCACAGGTCCAATTAAGTAATCCTACAAGTTAGCACTATTAAACCATAAGCACTACTTACTCTTATACTCTCTACGATTCCCCTGTCCTCTATTGGTCCGTCTTAAATTCAGTTTCCCTATATTACTCTAGCATGTCCAAAGGTCAGTCAATGGTTTCCTCTCCAGTCCAGCTGGTGAATCTGGGAATTTTGAGGCAATGTTACAACTGTCTCATGTACACGGACAACCCTCTCCTTCTCCAAACAGGTTCAAATATATGTGAGGGATGGAACTATTTAGCCAAACTGGAGGTTGAGCTCTCTCATCTCAAAACTGGTGTAAACAGTCAGGAGGAGAAGGTAACCTCACACAACACAAGTCCAGTATCACATAGTCCCACCACATCAGCGAACCAAACACATAAATACACAAAAACATACTCAGAGGCTCTAAATAAAAATCTACCTAAGCAACAGAGAACTCCAAAGCAGACATCCAAGCAAACGCTACCTCAAAACAAAACACGCACAACACATAGCCCACAAAGTCAGTGTGCCAAGCAGCCACAGCCCTTAAGGCTGAATAACACACCTGATACTCTTGTAATAGGTGACTCTATTGTCAGACACACTGACGTCCCGCTCACCAGGCTGAATAAAGAGAAGGTCATGGTGAGCTGCCTGTCGGGTGCTAGGATCCGCCACATAACGCAAGCACTCAGGTCACTCCAAAGCAAATACAAATATGACTCAGTCATTGTACATGCTGGTGTGAATGACCTGAGACGTACCTCCCTGGACTACATGAAAAGAGACATAGAGGAGCTCTCTGATCGTGTAGCCCAGGCTGGTATGACCCTGACTTGAGCAGCATCTTACCCCCACCTAGAATGATGCCACATTACAAAGACAAAATGATCGATTTTAACAATTGGCTAAAATTTTGGTGTCATTCAAAGGGGATCCAGTGTCTGTCAGCCTGGGATGACATGCTCGATAAGCTACGTTGCTTTGCTAGGGACGGCTTGCACCTGTCACCACTGGGCTTTTGGATATTGGCAAAGGCTCTTGCCACCCCCATAGTGCCTTTTTTAGGCAAGGCTCAAAAGTCAAACCCACCCCCATAAACAGCACAAGGAACAAGAAACTAAGGGTAATGCTGCTTAACGCCAGAAGTCTTAACCTCAAGATGCACACACTCGAAGCTCTCCTCGGTATGGAGAACATCGATATCTGTGCAGTGACAGAAACCTGGTTCAAGCCTCCAGAGAGCACCCCAACACTACTAGGCTATACCTCATATCATGCTTTTCAGCCCCAAAACCCAGACCGAACCACAAAAGGAGGGGGAGTTTCCATATTTATCAAGGATATCCACACCTCCAGGTTAGTGGCATTGCACAAAGTATCGGAGACCATCCATGTGCAACTAACAGTGGGCAAGACTGCTTTTCAGTTTATAGCATCCTACAGACCACCCTCTCAAAGTCAGGAATCCCACTCGGTTTTCCTGAAAACATTGGAGAACATGAAGACCTCTCCGAAAACCATTATATTGGGTGACTTCAACTACCCAAACATTGACTGGGAGCACTATTCAAGCCCCAGCACCTTAGCCCAAAGGTTCCTGGAAATTATAAACTCAAATGCTATGGAACAACTAGTCACCACTCCCACAAGAGGAGACAACATACTAGACCTGATCATTACCAACATGGGGACTCTATGCTCCACACCAGAAGTATATCCCTCATTGGTAAGATCAGACCATAAATTAATTTCACTGGATGTCCACATCCCGACCCCACCCCCAGTCCAGAAAACCACAGTGAAAAACTTCTCAAAAGCGAACTTCTCAAAACTGAAGTGGAATCCTTCAAGGCCCCAGGACCA
Source organism: Protopterus annectens (assembly GCF_019279795.1). Classification (NCBI taxonomy): domain Eukaryota; kingdom Metazoa; phylum Chordata; order Ceratodontiformes; family Protopteridae; genus Protopterus; species Protopterus annectens. Next base: position 38,381,473 of record NC_056742.1, on the reverse strand, counting down.
GTGGAAACTACAGCCCAAACTGCAGAATCCTATATAAACGCATTCTACGGACATCTCCAGGAATGCATGGATCATGCTATCCCAAACAAAACCAAGACCCAGTCATCCAAAGGCAGGCATCCAGTCTAGCCGACCCCTGCCATAAATAAACTGTACAACAGAAGGAGGAAGCTACTACATGATAGAGCAAAATCCCTAATAGGGAAGGCATCTCTGATCAGTACTAGCAAAAAATTACGATCCCTCATAAAATCCTCCAAGGCCAGCTTCAAGAGAAAAATTGCACAGGACACCAAATACAATCATAAGGCTTTTTTCAGTTATGTTAGGAACCTGGGATGCAACTCCCAGACTTGTTCTGAGTTGATTCTAAATGACAAAAAATACACTGAACCCACAGACATCGCCAATATCTTGGCAGACAGGTTCAGTGCAAACTTCTCCACCCTCCCCAAAAGAGCAAGTATCTATCCCAGCAGAGGGCTGCCTACCAAACATCTCTGATGCTCAGGTGAAGGCTGCCCTCTCCAAAGCAAAAAACACTGCTTCCATGGGACCAGATGGCGTCCCAGGTTGCGTCCTACATGAACTCCAAGAGGAACTAATCCCTCAAATAAAACAGCTATACAATCTCAGCCTCACTACAGGATATGTGCCCACAGAATGGCGTACAGCAACAGTGGTCCCACTCCACAAAGGTGGAGCCTCTACGGACCCTGGAAACTATAGCCCCATAAGCCTGACTAGCTTAGTCTGCAAGGCTATGGAGAGGATCATCATGGAGCTCATAAACAAAGACATTGGGGACCTACAGACACTAGATCCTAACAAGTTCGGCTTTGTCAAGGGCAGATCCTGCCTTCTGAACCTGGTTGACTTCTTCGAAACAGTCACCAGAGCCATAGATGAAGGGAAGGTAGTCCACACAGCCTATCTGGACCTTGCAAAGGCATTTGACACAATACCCTAATCGGGCATCATAGATAAGCTATCCAGCTTAAATATAAACCCCTATGTCACAAGATGGGTCGCAAACTGGCTCAAAGACAGAATGCACAGAGTGAGAGTTGCTGGAGCCATGTCAGACTCGAATCCAGTCACAAGTGGTGGCCCACAGGGTTCTGTCCTGGGACCACTCTTGTTCGGTATATACTTTTCTGAGGTACAGGCAAATGTGGAAGGACTATGGCTCACCAAGTTCGCAGACGACTGCAAACTGGGTGCCATAATCGACTCTCCAGCTGACACAAACATCCTTCAAAACGGTCTCACAGAGACAGATAACTGGTGCCAGCACCATGGTTTAAAGCTAAATGCCAAAAAATGTATAGTCATACCCTTTGGCAAAAACAATGTGCCCACAAATTACCACATAGGCGGAAACCCATTAAGTACAGAGAAAGTTATTAGGGACCTGGAGACCCAAGTTGATAGCAATCTCTCCTTTGAAAATCACATTGCCAAAGTGGCTAGAAAGACCTTCTACATAGCCCACCTCATCACGAAGGGTTTCACATCTAGATCAAGAGAGGTAATCGTGCCCCTTTATTCATCCCTCATCAGGCCCATCATAGAATACAATGCCCCTTTTGGGATGTACCTTACCCGACACCTGCAGCAATTAGAAAGACCCCAAAAGTATCTCACCAAGAGGATCAAGGGTCTCAAACAGATGCCATATGCTGCTCGGTTAAAAAAACTCCAGCTCTACTCAGTTGCATACCGCCTACTTCGAGGCGATCTATGCCTGACATACAAAGCTATGTCAAATCCAGAATTAATGGACATGCTCCACCTCAGTAAATCTAAATCCCTTAGAGCCACGCTCGAGGGACTTGAACCTCAGCACAGAAATAAATAGAACTTGCTGGAGGGACAGGTTCATAACCCAGAGGCTCCCTTCACTCTGGAATAGAATTCCAGTTCATGTGAGGCAGAGCACCTCACTGAATCTCTTCAAGAAGAATCTCGATAGGTGGATGGGGGATCGTAGGTTTGTCCCAGGAATTACTCCTGTGTCACTATTAGACAGAGGCACAGAAAACTAAACCTTAAAAAGGACACAGTATACTCAAATCAAGGGGTGGCGTAAGCCATACAGAATCGGGCTAGGCTTATAATTGCCCCAGGGCAGATAGCCTAGTATGAACCTATGAACCTATGAACACCCCAGTTGTCATTTACTTGGCAGCACACTCGCAGCATCTAGCTGTTACAGCTTAAATAATTTCTTCTTACTTAATCTAGATGTAAATTCTACTGTGAAATAACATATGACTGCAATTTCAGGATGATAACTCTTATTCTAGTTACAGTGCTTGTTCATAGGTTCATAGGTTATAGGTTCATACTAGGCTATCTGCCCGAGGGCATTTACAAGCCTAGCCCATCGTTTTGTGGCTTACGCCACCCCTTTAGTATGGGGAACTATACCCATTATTTTGCTGTGCCTCTGTCGAGCAGTGACACTGAGGTAATCCCTGGGGTATATCTGCGATCTCCCATCCATTGGTATAGGTTCATAGGTTCATACTGTTAATTTACTGTTAGATGTTACTTTTACTTTTACTTGGAATACATGTCTCCTTACAAGATGGATGAGATATTAAACCACAGCCCTATCTGCCTGAACTGTTGGTAGCTTAGATGGATGTCAAAGATCCCACAGCACTTATAAAAAGAATAATTTTCTTTATTTAACACAGCATAAAAAAACATTACTTACATACTTACAAAATATGTATTTACAGGCAAGCATACATACACACGCATTTCTATTTTTTTTTTATTATTTATCATTTTTCTTATAAAATCCTCATTCTTATTCTTCCATAATTGACACTCACTCCTTCTTAAGGACTATAATCTAATTTTTACAATATATCAGGCAAAACCTGTTTCCCATTAAACAGAATTTTATTCAGTCTTTCATACCAAATAACCCATATTACATAAAATAAATTTGTATGTACTGTTTGACACATTCTTTCTTCTTGTTCTTGTAATATCCATACATAATCATATTCATAGGTTCATAGGTGTGTACTAGGCTAATGGCCATGGGACCTTTACAAGCCTAGCCCATAGAAGTGTCTTGGCATTATGCCACCCCACATTAGTTCCCAGTGCCTCTATCAAGTAGAGCCACTGGAGTGATCCCCAGGGTGAACTTTTATTTTCCATCCGCTCATCAAGATTGCGCTTGAAGAGAGCCAGTGAGGTGCTCTGCTTGACATGTATGGGAAGTCTATTCCAGAGCATGGGCAGTCTCTGGGTTATGAACCTGTCCCTCCAGCATGTTCTGTTGATTGTGGTAATGAGGTTGAGGTCTCTGGAGTGTGTGGTGTGGAAGGATTGGGATTCTTTAGATATAGCATTTCTGAAAGAGCTGGGTCAGACATGGCTTTCTAAGTCAAGCAAAGATCACCTCTTAGTAGACGATATGAGACAGAGAATAGCTGGAGTTTTTTTTAAACATTTTTTATTGATTTTCATGAAATAAAATAATACAAGAAATATGATATATAAATATGCACAATGTCTTAAAAACATCTTAACATGGAACAATAACTATTTACAATGTCCATAACAGATATAATGTCATTGTTGTGATTATATTTTATCTAGTAGTTGTTCAAGCTTCAACCAAGTTAATTTCTTATGTGTTATCTTAGTAGTTCTTTCTGAAATAGTTTGCAACTCCCTATTACATACAAGTTTAGTTAATAGTAAAAAAATCTGTAAATGACAGGATTTTTTTTACACTTCCAATTTGGTGCAATGATTTTTCTTGCAATTGCAAGCAAGGACCAAAGAAGATGTACCTGTATTTTGGGGATATGTGTTGGTATCAGTGCATTGAACAGTAATAATGAGTCAGATACTTCACACTTGTCTGACCACAATGCTTTTATGAAATTTCTGAACTCCATCCAGAATGGAGTTAGTATTTTACATGTAAGAAACATGTGTACCCAATCTGCACAAGGTATTTCCTCACACGAGTCACATCTCCAACATTTATTAAGACTATTTTTTGATATCAAGTCCATCTTATGTGGGATAATAAAGCTCTTATGGATGCATGTCCAAGTGAAAATTTTCCAAGAAGGGGATGCTGTTGTGCTACTAATTGATTTAAGTACTAATTCTTTATCACTATCTGAAAAAATAGATTTGTTTATTCTCCCTGAGAAATTCCATAAGGAGTCCTCTGGGATTTGCATATTGGTTCTTAAAGATGTATATATACTTGAAAACAATAGAATATTATTAACATGCAAAGTGTTTATTTCACAAAGAAGAGAAAGTATTTTAGGTAAAGGTGTTGTGTTGGTGATATGACATATTTTGAATTCATTAACTATGTATTCTCTAAATATTTGTATGTTCAACCAGTTGTTGTGCTTTATGTTATACCTGGCCATAAGAGAACGTGGTTTGTGGATATTTTTAATGCAGAGAAACTGGTGCCAGAAAACTAAGCCATTTTCTTCCATTACTTTTATTTTAGATACATTGAAAGAGTCCAGACATGTCTTCGTGTATGCTATGGGAAATATTAAAAATATCAAGGGTTTTGTCATATGATTTTTGTTTATTATCTTTTTAAAATTATCTACTATATTAGTGAAAAGAGATTTTTTTTATTCCTATTGGTATTGTAGAAATGTTCTTTGACAACAAGGAAGATTTTTTTTATTTTCTGAGAACATATTATTGTCAATAGTATCTATGTCAGGTAATAAGATACTTACATGAAGATTTTTCCAATTAGAACTATATTTGGAGTTTAACCATTGGCTCATCACATTAAGTATGGTCGATTCTGCATAAAATTCTAAATTTGGGAATGCTATTCCCCCATCTTTCCAGCTTCTGTAGTGCCAAGCATGGCTGATTCTTGGCTTTTGAGGAAATCATAGGAAATTTATTAACATAGAATTTAGTTTCTTCATTAACTTTTTGGATGGGGAGGCAATTAAAGTTTGGAAGTTGAACAACATTTTGGGTAATATAATCATTTTTATTAATGACAGTCTTTCTTCTATCATGAAATACATTTTATTCTGTCTATTTTAAAAAAGTCCTTAGCTGTGCATAATAGGAATTTGTATTTGTTTTTTTTAAAGTATTATTCCAGTTTGACTTTATGTATATTCCTAAGTACTTAATGGTGTCATTTGCCCAGTTAAGATTGTTGTGTTTTCTTAGTAAAGTGTTTACTTTTTTGTTTATTAATAATGTTTTTGTTTTGGTGTGATTAAAGCTTAGGCCTGAAACCTCTTCAAAAAACTTGCAGGGATTTTGTTATATTATCTATAGAGGAATCTATATTTCCAATTGTTAGCATGACATTGTCCGCAAAAAGTTGTATTTTAGAAATTTATTTTATTTTATTTTATTTTATTTTACATTTGTTGACCGGGCTAGTCTAGCTGGATATATTTCCATTTTCAGTAGAGGCCCGGGGAGAAAAGCTCCACACAAAACACAACAAAGAGACATGTTAATAATAAAAAAAAAAAAAAAAAAAAATAAGAATATAAAATTAGTAATAAAATCAACAAAAAGCTAAGCCACACAAAACTACAGTAGACATGAATAATACTAGGTCAGTTACAAAGCATCTTAATTAATGGATAAAGGCTGTGCCAAAAAAGCTTCTAAAATATAGAAAAAAATTAGAGTACAAGTGACTAGAAAAGTTGAAGGAGTAATACAAAACTAGAAAAGAGGGAAGAGACAGCAGTCAAGAAAGTGAGAAGAGAAAAGAAGACAAAAGAGAAGAGAGGGGGAGAGATGAGAGAAGTAGGTCCGAGCATAGAAGGACTGCAAAGGGCAAAAGAAAAACTAGGTATTTGCTTAACTATTAAGCACAGAGTAGGGTTCAAGGTAGAGAAAAGGGTAATGAAGAAAGTTAGTCTGGTGTACTACATGAACAAAGCCAGTGATTTTGGAAGTACAGTTTGATTTTTTGTTTGAAGAGAGGTAAGGATGTGATCAGAGTTATATCCCTAGGTAGCAGATTCCATATTCTACCAACAGTATTAGTGAATAGAGAGTCGCCAGCTAAGTTGTGGGACTTTATAGATTTGGCCAGGAGTTTACAAGAGGATTGAAGGGAGGTAAGATTGTTATAAGGGATTAAAAGTTGTGAAAGTATAGGGGTATAATCAGGTTGGTACAGTATTTTGTGGGCAATAGTAAGTTGTGAGATTATAAAATAGTTTTGTAGTTCTAGCCAGCCAAAAAGTTTCAAATTAAGACAGTGATGGGTTCTGAAAGAGTTACCAGTGGCAAAGCGGGCAATGTTGTTATAGCAAGTTGCTAGTTTGTTTAGGTTAGCTTTCTTGAGGTTGGTGAAGATAGGAGAGGCATAAAAGAGAGTAGATATAAGATGGGAGTGGGTGATAGTAGCTCTAGTAGATGGGGTGAGAAATGGTTTAATACGGTATAAGGATCCTACTTTTCTGTTAACTGATTTGATGGTGTTGTTGATGTGTTGATCAAAAGTGAGATTGTTATCAATGGTTATTCCTAGCAGTTTAGTTGTTGAGTCAGGAAAGATGACAGTGGCGTTGTTTGACAAGATGGTGACGTTTAATGGGGAGGTTCAAGTGGTGGGGGTGAAGAGGAGAAGTTTAGTTTTTTTAGCATTAAGAAGGAGGTACTGTCTAGTAAACCATGTTTCTACTGTGTTGAAGATATTTTGAGTTAGTGAGATTAGATCTGAAGAGGAAGATGCTGAACAAATAATAGTGGAGTCGTCAGCGTATTGAATGCAGGTAGCTTGAGGGATTACAGAGTGAATATCATTAATATAGAGGGAGAAGAGAAGTGGACCAAGAATAGAGCCCTGAGGGACTCCAATAGAAATGGGCAATAAGGAAGAGATGTGGTTGTCCCAAAGAACAGCTTGTTGTCTGTTACTCAGATATGAACTAAACCATTTAATGGCAAGGTTATCAAATGAGAGGGATTCAAGGATGTTAATTAAAGAAGAGTGGTTAACCATGTCGAAAGCTTTAGAGAGGTCAATGAATAGAGCAGAAGAGAAAACATTATTGTTGCGATTGCTGTTGATGGTATCTACAAAGGAAAGGAGGGCAGTGGTGGTGCTATGGTGAGGTCTAAAGCCATGATGACAGTTAGCTATAATGTTGTGTAAAGAGAGATACTATACAAGTTGCTGATGAATACATTTCTCCATAATTTTTGCTAAAGGTGAGAGAAGAGCAATTGGTCTAAAGTTAGAGTAGTCAATAGAGTTACCACCTTTGTGTAGTGGGATAATATGAGAGACATTCCAGATATCAGGGATGGTTCCCTCTTGGATTGTCCTATTTATGAGTATAGTTATCGGGTATGCAATTTTTTTGGCTGCCTTTTGAAGAAAAAGAGAAGGGAGCTTGTCAGCAGAGGGGGTACAAGGTTTCAGTTTGTGAATAAGTCTGTAGATGAAAGAGGTAGAGATGGGTTGTAGAGAGAAGTTGTAAGAAGAGTCTACTAGATTATTTGGAGGATAGAAGTTATTGGTGTTCAGTTGTCTAGCAAGAGATTGAATAGTTTCAGTAAAGAAAGAGTTAAAAGCATTTGCAGTTTGGTGAGGGGTGGCTGGGTCAGCATTTAAAGGGGAGGGAGTTTTGGCTGTTCCTGGTGAAAGGAGTCTATTGATCGAGGACCAGAATTGTTTAGGTTTATTGAAATGAGTTTCTTGAAGTTCACAGTAGAATTTTCTTTTGTCAGTGATTATAGCTTTTTTGGTAAGATTTCTAAGTTGGCGAAAGTGAAAAAAATCAGAGCTGATTCTATGGCATCTCCATTTGGCCCAAACTTTATTTCTAGAGAGGATTAGTTTTTTAGTTTCATTCGAGAGCCATGGGGCTGTATTAGACTTCATTCTAATGGTACGCTCAGGAGCATGTTTGACCAAAATGGAAAGGAAAGTAGAATTAAAGAGTAATACTGCTTCGTTAAGTGGAAGTGATTTTAAGGGGTTCCAGTTACATGTTCTGAGTTCGTTTTGAAATAGGTCTATTTTAAAGTGTTTGGCAGAGCGTATTTTTCTTATGTTAGGGAGGTTTTGACAATCAGTCTTTTCTCTTGTAATATAAGTTAAGCAGTGGTCACTGAGGTCATCAGGCATAGTTCCTACTTTATATGTGATGTTAACTTTGTTTATGAGTATCCAGTCTAAGATACTCTGTTTCTTACTTGGCTTATTAAGCCTTGTAGTAGAGGTAATGGATTGGGTAAAAGCATTTAGGTTTATGTGAGAGGAGGGATTTTCAGCATTAATAGTATTCCAGTCTATATTAAAGTCACCAAGAATTATAGTTTCTTGGGGGTAATTGGTGGAAACCCAACTGAGAAAGTCTTCTAAGATAGGTATATTGTTACCTGGCGGTATGTACATGCAGATGATGTAAAGAGATTTCTTTGCATTTAATTGGAGTTTAGTGATGATGGCTTCTACTTTACTATCCTGGGTTGGACAGGCTGAAAGGGTAGAGATATTAAGATGATTCTTAAACAGAATTGCTAATCCACCACCCTTTCGTTTAGAACGGTCAAGCCTTAGTATATTATAGCCTTGGGGTATAATCTCAGCATCTTTAGTGACTGGCTTTAGCCAGGTCTCTGAGAGGCAGAGAATGTCAAAACAGTGAGTGTCAAGGAGGGCGTGTAGGTAGGGTACTTTGTTATTTACACTTCGTATGTTAAGATGCCCTATGAGGAAGGTATTATTGAAGCTTGGTCTAGATGCTTGAGGGGAGGGATATACGGGGCCAGGGTTGGGGTGAACGTCACCGTCTTGTAAGGTAGGATTATCAGGTTTGGATGTGAAGTTGCTCTTAAGAAGGGTTAGAGGTTTCATTTTTTTATCTGAGGGTAAGGCATAGATGAGGTGAGAGTGCCTATGGAACTTAGGTAGATGGGAGCTAGGGGTGGAATTAGCATTTAAGAATGAAGTGAGATAAGTGTGGAAGGTAGATGTATGTTTCTGTGTGTAGTTTGGCTGGATATTAAGTGGGTTTTCGAAGAAGGTAAGAAGGTAAGCTGAGAATAGGGTGGTTGAGAGTAAAACTGAGAGTATAAGCAGGGTAGGTAAGTGGGGAGTCATATTTACAAGTAAATCAAGGTAGAAGTGGTTATAAAGTAAAGGTACAAGATTAGCGTTAAAGAGGTGGTAGTATATGTGTAAGCCAAAAAGAAAAAAAAATAAAAGTAAGAGGAGAGGCAAGGATATTAAAGGATATAAAAAGTAGCAGGACAGGTAAAGTGAGTGGAAGGATATAGGATGAGTGATAACAGAGGAAGAGGAGAGATGCTAGTAATAGGATAGGAGGGTAAGTAAACAAAAGAGGAAAGTGGGAGGAGGATAGGGGGTGTGTAGAGGAAATGTATCTTGGACTAACAGAAAAATCCCCTTATATTAGAATTTCTCTTATGAAGTTATCTAGAGGTTCTACTGATAGGGCAAATAATAAGGGAGAGAGTTGGCAGCCTTGTTTAGTGCCTTTTAGGATATTGAGTGGACCTGATGAACATGCGCCAATTTTGATGTATGATATTGAGTTAACATATAATCTGTTAATTATATTGATAAAGTCAGGGGAGAAGTTGAATACTTCTAATACTTTAAATAAATAGGACCAATTTATAGAGTCAAAAGCCTTGTTTAATTCTAGGCTAATAATTGATAGTTCTTTTTTTTCCCTGTTAGCTAGTTAAGGAAAGGAGCCTGATAACATTGTCTTGTACTCTTCTATTTAGGATGAAGCCTGTTTGATCATCACCTATTATGCTAGGCATCAGTTGATTTAATCTGTTAGCTAATATTGATGTAAAACATTTATAGTCCAGATTTAATAGTGAAATGGGATGATACAAAGTTACTATCTTAGGGTCTTTGTCCTGTTTTAGGATAGGGGAATCCATGACATATTTCCAGGAAGGGAATGAGCTTGTCTTTTTTCTGAATTCCTCAAAAGCTTGTAAAAGTATATTTAATGTATCGTCTGTGAGTACTTTATAAATTTCTCCTATTAATCGATCTAATCCTGGGGCTCTATTGTTCTTAAGGCTTTGAATCCTCTCTTTTAGTTCACTTAATGTTACTGGTTTGAGAAGTTTGTTATTCTGTTCTATTGATAGTTTGTTGCCTATGTTTTCATTTAAGAAGTTATCTTTTGGGATGCTGTTATTAATATTTGGATTTGTGTTAGTTACTATTTTGTGATGTTTTCTGAAAGTCTCAAGAATATCTTCTAAATCTGTTACAACTTTAGTTTTATTTTGAGATTCATCAACAATTTTCTTTATATGTTTAACATTGGCTAAGTTTTTTGATTTCACAGCTAATCTATGCATGTTTCTTGGGTTAACAGAGTAAGACTGTAATTTGATTCTTTTTAAATTTATTGCCACTTTGTGATTAAGAATTTCCATGTAATCAAGGTTTAATTGTTTCAGTTCTGTATTTGTGTTTATGTCTTTATTATTTAAATTTCTTTTTAGTTCATCAATTTTTGATTGTATTCTCGATAGTGTACTATCCCATTCCTTTCGTTTGTTTAGGTACCAGGTTTTGATTTTACCAAAAATGTAAGATTTCAGTATATGTACTAAACTGGCAGAATAAACTAGTGAAAAAACACAAAAGGCAAGTGTAATCCAAAGAAAGGTAACTCAGCCGGCAATTAAAATGTTAAAGTTCCATTTTAATGAGCGCTTTCGAAGGGGTCAGTGCCCCAACTTCATCAGACAAAAAACAACTCTAACATCCTGTCTTTTTATACTCATTCATTCACTAATTAATTATTCAATTATCTAACTCAATTATCTTATATAACCAAAATTTTCTTTGTTAAAAACATTAGAATGTAACATTAGTTCATACTTATGTATCCTCAGCTGATAGGAACAATCTATACACGCTGTTATTAAAACCAAAATAAAATAAAATAAATTTTACTATTTGTTATTAAAAGCCTTGGCATGAAATACTAATGCAACATCAAGTTGCAAAAACATTATACCGCACCGAATTGCACAAGCGTTATACATCCATAAGGCTACTTTTTTATTATTATTATTAAAACCCACATTAGATGCAATTCATACCTGCATAATACCTATGCCTATACATGTATAATAATACTGTGCTTCGATTATCAAATTCATTATTATAATAAATATATGTCATAAAAGTATATATATATCCTTAAAACTATAACCATATATTTACGCCTATATCCATAATGTAATAATTTGCAAATTATATCCAACTAAAATCCCTTTAAGTAAGACATTACTAAAATACACACACACACACACACACATATATATATATATATATATATATATATATATATATATATATATGTATATATACATGTGTTTTAAACTTTGACCAACTCATTTTATCATTATGTTTGTGTTTAAAAATGATCATTTTATGCATTTATAATTCACCACCCTTCTACCTAAAAAGTGCCTTTAACTTCAAAATGCTTTTTATTGATGCATATTTATTCAGACCTGATGGAATATGTGCTGATGTACGAATTTGCCACAATAATTCGTTTTCCTCTAATTTGAGTTGCCATGGTCCACCTCGTATATCACATTGCACTTGTTGTATAGCTGTATAGTGAAACCTGTGATTTGGGTTATCTACTATGTGTTTAGCCAGTGCATATGTATCTTAGAATAAGCTATGTTCAAGAAGGTTACTTATTAAAGCTAGATAACAAAACAGGTATCTAGAAACTGGTAAGTAACTCTCTCTGTAAATTTATGAGAGCTGGTACTGTTTTACAGATTATATTTAAATAAGAACCTTGGTCTTTTAAAAGCATGCATATCTTACTTTCATTAAACTGAGGATATAAATAAGTCAGTTAAACTGAGGAAAGCACAATAATTATCATTAAAAGAAAAGGAGAGAAACAGACAAATAAAAAATATATATTTCTGTATGCTAAATATTTTCATTAACTGAACACATAGAAACATTTCTGTAAACCTATCTGTGAACTTCATTTAAAAGCTTGCTTAAATATCTGCATTGTTACAAGTAATTAAAACACTGAATATACATTTTGACAGTCAAAATATCATTTACCATTAAAAAAGTTTATATAACAATGTGCAGCATTTAACACTTACTTAAGGCAAATCCTTTCATTCCTTAACAGTCCTTTTGTTCTCAGCAATTCTGTGGCATTAACTTCCTTAGTCTCCTCAGATAACATCATCTGAGCATGCTAAGAGGTCAAATGTCACACTGCATGTCTATTCGTGCTGTTACAGTGATGTAATCAGTTTACAAACAAGCAGGAAGTGTTCTAGGTGTGAGAAAGAGTTCTTTTGAAGCTTTTTGATTTTTCGGCAGCAAAATACACCACAAAGGTAATTTAAACAAGTAGATTGTGCTCAAGAATGTTGTATGGCTCTCATGTATAGCAAAAAAAAAAAAAAAAAAAACAAGCAGAGAGAGTTAAGTAAATCAAACAGTAAAATGCTTAAAATACTTCTTTTTGAACAGTAAATCTATACATTGTAAAGCTCTCTTTCCCCTTCCACTTCCCTAAGCTCTAATATACTTTTTTCAATATAAAATTAGCACTATTTACATATTAATTAAAAACTTTCTGCTATCTATCTCATATTAATTTATAGAGCCAAAAGACTGTGTAGAATGTGTGTATGGTCACAACAGATGTATACTTTGTGTAGAAATCTTATTATAACTTTATATGATGGGTATAGTGTCTTAATTGTTAAATGGAAGTAACGTGAATCGTTTGCATACTGTGTGAAGCTGTTGTTTGAAGGCTATTGTCATTTGCTGACTGTGTCTGTAAGATCAATAGAACAGTGTGAATGGATAGGAAAGAGAGGAGAGAAAAACAATAATCAATAAGTGCTGGGTAGCAAAATTATGTTACCATTGATGTAATGCATAGCCTGCATAATAAATCTTTGCTGTAAGGTGTTTATATTACTGCAGCTTATTTTTAAGTAAATATTTAAACAAGTTTGTTTATATTGAAGTACTTAGCAACTGTATATATTATTATGCAAAATAAAAGGAAAAGAATGAAAAACAAAAGAAAGTAAGAAAAAAGAGAGCAATACTGAGAAATAGAAAAAGGTAATATAGAAGAAAGCCAGCTTAAGTATATATATATATATATATATATATATATATATATATATATATATATATTTACTAAATAAGTCGAAAGTTTGTACCTTATGATTCCATTTGTATCCTGCATTTTCAGATGTATTGTTTGTTAATACATTTTGAGAGTGATGGTTTTTATACTATTTCCCCTTAAGCTTCTTACTAGATTTGTCAGCTGCAGTTATTTTACCATTAGCAGCTTGTCTTGGACTGGGCAAACAAAGGTCCATTTCTTCTACTTTCTCAAGTAATTTGCTTTTCCTCACAAAGGCTAATGCTTCTTCAAGAGAATTGAATATTTTTTGACCATCCAAGAGGGTAATTTTGATTCTAACTGGAAACATTATCTGGGCTTTAATGATGGCTTTTTTTTAAGTCTTTAATAAGTGGGACACACGCTTTTCTCTTTGTGATCACAGTGGAAGTGTAATCATGTTGTTTCTTCTGGATCTACACTCTAGGTCTTCCACTTTTTCTAGTAACTGGTTATTTTGTTTTAGTAAAAAGTTTAACTGGTTGTCATTTTCCATTTGCCTGGCATCTATTTCACTTACTGATTCTTCTATAGTTGTTATTTGGCAGAGCGAGTAATAATTTCCTTTAAGTTATCAATTTGTTTTTGCTTTCTTTCTTCATATTTTCCATAATCTTCTATAAATTATCCATCTTTATAGAAATGTCTTGAATGTTGGTGATTATTGTTTGAAATTCCTTTTTCATAGTGCTGTCTTGTAGAGATGTCTTCATAGCTGCTTCAGTCTGCAACTGGTGACAGAATTTCTGACAGGTAATATGTTGGTAAATAATTGAAATAAAATAAGATTTCTTCTGATAAAGTTGTTCACAATATCAAGATAAGTAGTTGTGGAAAAAATATTCAATGTTTGTTGAGTTAAAATAGAAAAGTCCTGTCAGAAAAAATAATTTCAGGCAGAACATCAAGAAAGTGCAGCTAACTCCTTGGTATCTTGGCCACACCTCCTAGCTGGAGTTTTTTGAGTCTGTCCATGTAGGACATGTGTTTAAGGTCTAAGATCCTCTTTGTGAGGTACTTTTGTGGCCTCTCCAGCTGTTGCAGGTGTCTAGTGAGGTACATGCCAAATGGGGCATTATTCTCTATGACTGGTCTAATGAGGGAAGAGGAGAGAGAAATGATGACCTCTTTCTTCATGGATGCAAAACCCTTGGTAATGAGATGTGCCACATAGAAGGACTTTCTGACCACAGTGGCAATGTGGTGGGCGAAGGAGAGGTTGCTGTCAACCTGTGTCCCCAGATCTCTTATAACATCTTCAGTGTTCAGTGGGCTCCCATTGATGTGGTAATTAGTGGGAACTGAGTTTTTCCCAAAGGAGATGATGATGATGATGCATTTTTTGGCTTTAAGCTTAAGGCCATGGTTTCAACACCAGTCATTGGTCTCAGTGAGGCCTTTCTGTAGGATGTCTGCATCACTTGGGGAGTTAATAATTGCTCCCAGCTTGCAGTCATCTGCGAACTTGGTCAGCCAGTGTCCCTCCGTGTTGGCCTTGACTTCTGAAAAGTAGATGCCAAACAGGAGAGGACCCAGGACCGATCCCTGTGAAACTGCACTTGTGAGTGGTTGGCAATCTGACTTGGAGTCTGCTCCTTTCACACTATGAGTTCTACCTGTGAGCCAGTTTGCAACCCACCTAATGATATAGGTGTTGATGACTAGTTTAGTGAGTTTATCAATAATTCCTGAGTAAGGAATGGTATCAAAGGCCTTGGCCGGATCGAGGTAGGCTATATGAACTGCCTTACCTTCATCCACAGTTCTGGTGACTGACTTAAAGAAGACAACCAGGTTGAGCAGGCATGAGCTACCTTTCACAAAACCAAATTGCATAAGATCTAGAGTTTGGAGATTCCCAATATCCTTGTTAATTAGGACCATGATGATGCACTCCATAGCTATACATATCAGACGTGTCAGGCTAATGGGGCAATAATTTCGAGGGTCTGTAGTCACTCTTCCTTTATGGAGAAGGATGACTGTAGCAGTGCACCATTCAATAGGGACAAAGCCTGAGGTGAGGCTGTGAGTGAACAGGGCACACAGATGTAGTGCCAGTTCACTTTGTAATTCATGTAGAACACAGACATGGACATCATTGGATCCCATGGAAGCTGTATTCTTGGCCTTGGACAATGCAGCTTTAACCTGTGCTGCAGTAATGTTGGGTGCCTGGCATTCTTCTGGTATTGAGATTGGTCCTTTGGGGGGGGGTGAGAGGGGTAAAGTTGGCAGTGAATCTGTTGGCCAGTATATTGGCAATGTCTGTTGGCTCAGTATAGGAGGTACCACTGTGAATTAACTCAGAGAAAATCTGGGTATTGCTGTGAAGATTCTTGATATAACTATAGAAGGCTTTGTGGTTGTTTTTAGTGTTTGCTGCAATTCTGCCTTCATATCTGGCTTTGGAAGTTTTGATGAGGGAGCTCAACTTTTTGGTGAGGCTGATAAGGAAATTTTTCCAGTCATGGGACTTCACCTTTTTCTGCAGCAGTTTCTTCCTTCTGTTGTAGAGTTTATTAATTGTAGAGGACCACCAGATTGGCTTCCTTTTTTTGGAGGAGAGCATCTTGGGTATGGCTAGTTCCATGCATTTATGTATGTGTTCATACAGTGCTTTGGTGTATGATTTGGCAGTCATGCATCTATTTTCCATTGGCATGGGTGCCGTGAAGTTAGCCACCTCTGGTTTCAGGAATCCAAAGTCAGCTTTGGAGGAGTTTTTCATGGTGGATACCTTTGCGGGGGGTGAGGTGAGATGTGGATTTCCATGGTGATTAGTTTGTGGACAGATCTAACCAGGGAGAACTGACAACTGGTGTAGAGCAACCGTTGCCCATGTTAGTAATAACCAGGTCAAGGATGTTGCTTCCTCTAGTGGGGGTAAGAATGAGCTGGTCCAGGGCATTGGAATTGATGAATTCCAAGAAGCGTTGGGCCAGTGCATTGGTGCTTGAGTAGTTTTCCCAGTTGATGGAGGGGTAGTTGAAGTCACCTAGTATGAGAGTGTTGGGTTGGATCTTAATAGTTTCCAGGGTGCTTAGGAATGTGGAGTGAGAGTCTTGGGACATGGTTGATGATCTATAGCAGGCTACGACCTGAGTCACTATCTTACCCAGTGTTAGTTGTACCTGGAGTATCTCAGATGCGTTATGCTGGGCTACTAGTCTGGAGATGTGCATATCCTTTATGAATATGGAGACACCACCATCTTTGGAACTTCGGTCCATGTCCTGGGACTGAAAGATGCAGGCCATCTCTGACAAAGCATCGAGGACTGTCAGTCATGTCATCCCAAGCAGACAGATACTGGATCCCTTAGAATGACACCAGAAACTTTGCCAATTGTTGAAGTCAATCATTTTCTGTTTGTACTGCGATATCATTCTGGGTTACGGCAGGATGCTGCTCAGGGCTAGGGTCATACCTGCCTGGGCCACATAATCCAAGAGCTCCACCATGTCACTTTCCATGTAGTCCAGGGAGGTGCAGTTCAGGTCATTCACACCAACATGGACAATGACAGAGTGATACTTGTATTTGTTGTGCAGTGACCTGAGTGCGTGTGTTATGTGTCAGATTCTGGCACCTGATAGACAGCTGACAATTACCTTCTCCTTATTCAACCTAGTAAGTGGGACGTCAGTATGTTTCACTATTGAGTCACCTATGATTATTGTATTGGGCAAGCTGTTTTGCCTTAGGGGCTTAGGTTGAGGGGCACACTGTGTAGGTGAGCTATGTGTCTTGTGGTTTGTGCCTGTATCTATATTGTTTATATCATTAATATTCTTGTAACATTTTACTTCACACAACTGTTTCCAGAGTTTCACCGCATTTTAAATTTAAAAAAATAAAACACTGTTGTCTCCTTATCCCCACAAAATAAACACACTCTTTCAACTTCATCTTTCTTTTTATATGGGATATACCAGTCTCCACAAGAAATTGAGACATGGTACACCACTTGTTCCTTACTTTAATGGCTTTAATTACTACCTTTGCTAAGTTTTCCCATGGATTTACATAATAATACTGTTTCTTCACATTATTTTTCCATATCCTTCTATCTTTCTATATAACCAGTTTTGATTTTCTGTTTGTATTTTTTTATTGATATTTTTAATTTCAATTACATATTCTTTTTCTCTTTTTTCATATTCACGTTTTTCATCTCCCACAACATTTTGTAGTTGCATTTAAACATTCTCACTATTAATTTCTCAATCTCTTCCTTTTCTACTTTTATACTCTATACAACTTTAAAGAAGCAGAATAAACAAATGGATTTAGCAATCCTTTATCTTCACTCATATACACTACACCTTTTTTCATTGGGTTTATTCTTGAACCCCATATGAAAGAAGACAACCACACAATTTTCTTTTCATATTCTTCTGGGATCATGTAAACATTTGATAAATATGCTGTTTTTCCCATTAATACAGAATTCCTCATCTGAACATCATTTATTGTGCCTGAACCTCATACATGAGACAATAATAACACTAATGGATGATCTACCCAGATTGTATTACAAACTGATAACATGCAATGTAAGTAAAAGAAATCTTGCAAGACAATTACAATAAGGCAGATTCAACCATAAATCTGAGGCAGTGTGTTAGAATAATCACTGCTACTACTTACCAGTAGACAAACCAGTAACCAAACCTTCAATATGGCAGAGTGGTAGAACTCTCACCTCTTTAAATTCCACTCAGCAGTGTCACAGAACCACATACTGCATACCAAACAAAGCCCTTCCCAGAGCAGCGTACAGTACTCCTCACTCTGACTTGAACTACTGGAAGGAAGGCAGGGAAAAGAAGGACCTCCTACTTCAAAGGAAACATCTCTGCCCTTTACCTAAACATAATCTTGGAAACAAGGAGGGTGGACAGGCTAGCTATAAAATTCAAGCCCAGAAGAGGCTGCTGAGTTCTAAACCAACTAATATAAGATCAGGCACCCCATTCCAAGCTAGATACATCACTTCTTTTTCTAAAATGTCCCAACCTGAGCAATCTCTAAACAGCACTTACACTTCTCCCTCCTCCTTTCCACACACACATCCCAATCTAGCTATTTAAATAAACTGTGTGGCAACAGCCAGCAGCAAGCTTTAAGATTCACACCTTCTCTCTAAAAATGCAGTCAGGGACAAAACAATCTGCATGTAAACTCTATTTGTCCCTGAATGCCATGCATGACACAAAAAATATACCAAAAGATGATGTGACCAGGTTTGATTTTATTACAAACTGTTAGCAGCCAATGTAAGTAAACAGATGTTTAGCAAGACATTAACAATAACATGAATTCAACCATAAAGCCCAGGTAGTGTGTCAGAATTCTCACTTTCAATATTTACAGGAACTGACACAACAAATCAGTATACCAAAACTTCAGTGTTGCAGTGTGGTAAAACACTCACCTCATTAACATCCAGGTAGCAGCATTATACAACCAATAAGAAAATACCAAAAAAAAAAAAAATAAAAAAAATAAAAAATAAATAAATAAAAACATTCCTATAGCAGAGTACACCACCTCTCATTCTAACAGGAAGTACTGGAAGAAAACCCCTTCTTTGACACACCAGTAGCCTGTTCTTCTCTTCCTTCCAGCCCTGTATTAACCAAACAAGAAATCTTACAACACCAAGTCCATCAAAACTATGAAACATGCACATCAAATATGTCCAGTCCTATATTAGTGAGGTGAACACAATCAGCTCTAAGCCACAGGTTCACCAGCACTGAAAATCCAAAACTGACCCTACTTGTGCTTAATTATAGTTAATAAATCTCCTGGCAGTCTCCACTTCCTCAGACTGACTGACGATCTCCAAACTAGTTCTAGCATAATGTCCAACCTTCAGGGCAGAACTCCCTCGAAACCTCTACTTAACCACCATCAAGCCCCTAATGGCCCACAGTAGGAGCCTATGTTTGTGTAGCATGCCCAAATAATAATAATAATAATAATAATAATAATAATAATAATAATACTCATTTATTAACCAGGTAAACCCACTGGACATGCAATTGCTGTTCAAGGGTGTCCTGAAATCAGTGTCTGGTTAAGTTAATGTCACAAAGCAGGCAAATGAGATCTGAGGAAATCAAACCCCATACCACAGGAACAACTGCTCACAACCTTAACCCTCTATGCTAACTGCCTGTCACATTTTAAATAAAGTGTGAGGTACACTTTATTTTTCCTGAACATCACCATCCATACCCATCAGATGATTTTACTGCAAACCTATAACCTTATCAAATAACCTCAAACGTTTGTGGATCAAGACCCAGATAAACACTCCCAACCCCAAGCCTTACTACTTATGTTCCGGATGATCAATATGTTTAGGAATGGCCAAGTAACAGAACCTTCCTTCTACCTGTGAAAGAAAATAACAATTAAATAACGTACACCACAAATCCAATTGTCTTACACTAATTACCTAACGTAGGACAAGACTGCATTAGACACCTATCTGTCTACCACCTCTATACATTCAACTGACCTGCCTTCCCTGGCTAAAACTGTTTCCCTGACATTCCTGAACAAGTTAAGTAGAATAACAATCACCAGAAATACCCCAAAACCCTAAAGATCTCTTAATTTTGATATTAAACTGACCTGGTGTAACAGGCCTGCCCTTCCAATCTTGGAAAACTAACTCTACTCACTTAGCTGAAACCAATCCTTTTTCAACTCAATCCCTATGCCAGTGGGCAAACATGTAAATCCTGTTTGTAATCAAATCCACCTGCTGCTTTTTACTTTAGATTTGCTTAAACATAAAATATGTATCCATAAATTGCTACTAAACCAGCACAGCTCCTGGTGCCAAACAGCAGGACTAAACGCCTCCCAAACACACGTATGCTTGTTCTGGAAGTCAAAGGCAAAAACAACAAGCTACTGCTAAGCCAGCACAGTTCCTAATTCCAAGCAGCAGAACTAAACACCTCCAATAAGCACAGTCAGAGAGGTGAAAGTCATCAAAGATAAACTCAGCCAGATAGCCAACCCCACTGAAGCAAGCACAGTCAGAGAGGTGAAACTCATCAAAGATAAACTCAGCCAGATAGCCAAACCCACTGAAGCAGGAACCTGCTTCAGTGGGTTTGGCTATCTGGCTGAGTTTATCTTTGATGAGTTTCACCTCTCTGACTGTGCTTATTGGAGGTGTTTAGTTCTGCTGCTTGGAATTAGGAACTGTGCTGGCTTAGCAGCAGCTTGTTGTTTTTGTCTTTGACTTCCAGAACAAGCATACGTGTGTTTGGGAGGTGTTTAGTCCTGCTGTTTGGCACCAGGAGCTGTGCTGGTTTAGTAGCAGTTTGCTTTTTCTTGCCTTTGATCTTCATGCATCCATAAATCAAACATAATTCCATCTGAGATTACCTAACAACTCAATGACCTGAAAAGCACCTGCATACAAGAAAATGACTCATGATGACTAACAAAACTTGCCAAAGAATAAAACCTTAACAAAACTCATAACAAATGCTTACCCAGTGGAAGCCTACTGCTACCTAACAAACCTCAAGCTTTTCTCAACCTGTTAACATCCTTACAAAATACAAATGTTTGGTAAAATCATTAATGCCCATGAGACAGGTGACTGGACTTTGTGCAGCCAAATGAACCCTGATGATTCTTACTGCTTCCTCTGGTTCCCATCTGTAACCTAAATATCTGAGCAACTTTCTCACAGATCATTCTACAAAGTACTAAAAGAGGCTGCTGAGTTTTAAACTAACTAATATAAGATAAGACAGTCTACCCTATCTAGATACCTCAGTTCCTGTCCTAACCTTTCCTAACATGACCACTTACTAAACAGCACCTAGCCCCCCCCCCCACATACACAAATCCCTTTAGCCCTACCAACAAACTGCCTAGCAAATGCCAGCAGCACGTTCTACACTCTCTCCCTAAAGCAGGTGGACAGGAGCACAGTAGTCTGCAAGTCATCTCCATTTGCAAATTGTTCTTAATTCACTGTCCTCTGGAACACAGGGGGTGTGTCATTCAGTGATTCCCATTACCCAGATCTGTCACCTGACAGGTACAACATATCACTACACCAATAAGTCATTCAAGAAGTATGGAGTCAGAGTGAATCAACTGCATGTACATCATATTAACATTAGCTGCAAGGGGGTAGAGTTCAGAATCATTATTATGCACAAAGTTTAACTTTGATAAAACAAACTCATTAACTTACAAAAGCATTACAAGTGTTCAATATGCATAGGAAAGTGAGGTTGCTCTTGGATTGTAAGCACTTTTATATTTAGAAGAGATATGCAGGGTGGTCCGGTCAGTAAAGATTCTTTTCAATTTCAATATAGGAAAAACATTTTGAGGTGTTGGCATGACATAATTTATTAAAATGGATGTAAATGTGGAGATTCCACACAATAAGCTCTATGTCTTTTTTATTTGGCTCAGGTGAGAGGGCAGGCCAACCACAGGTAATGTGTACTGCCTATGTTACCTTGATGACATAGTCATTAATGTTCATAGGTTCATAGGTTGGTACTAGGCTATCGGCCCTAGGGCCTATACAAGCCTAGCCGTAACAATTCCCTGGATACTTCTTCCCACAGTATTTACTTCCCTGGACCCCTGTCTAGCAAGGTGACTGACATGTTCCCTGGGGTGAATTTCCTATCTCCCATCCAGACATCAAGGTTCTTTATGAAGAGGGCCAAGGAGGCACTCTGCTTGACATGTATGGGCATTCTGTTCCAGAGTATGGGCAGTCCCTGGGTCAGGAACCTATCCCTCCAGCATGTTTTGTTCATTGTGATGACAAGGTTTAGATCCCTGGAGTATATGGTTCTGAGGGATTGGGATTTCTTTAATTGGAGCATGTCCAACAGCTCAGGGCTTGACATGGCCTTGTATGTTAAGCAGAGATCGCCTCTGAGTAGACGATATGCCACAGAGTATAGCTGGAGTTTTTTTTAGACGGTCAGTATATGGCATCTGCTTTAGACCTGTGATTCTTTTAGTGAGGTATTTCTGTGGCCTTTCCAGCTGTTGCAGATGTCTTGTGAGGTACATACCAAACGGGACATTATACTCTACAATGGATCTAATGAGGGATGAGTACAGTGGAACAATGACCTCCTGTTTTCTGGATGAAAAGCCCTTAGTGATGAGATGTGCCACATAGAAGGATTTCCTGACTGTTGTGGCAGTGGTTATCGAAGGTGAGACCACTGTCCACCCGTGTCCCTAAGTCTCTCATCACACTTTTGATGTTTAGTGTACTGCCACCTATGTGGTAATTCATGGGTACATGTTTTTTTTCCAAAGGGGATAACTATACATTTCCTGGCATTAAGCTTGAGCCCATGGCTCTGGCACCAGGCATCTGTTTCTGTAAGGCCCTTTTGTAGAATATCCACATCATTTGGGGATTCAATAATGACTCCCATTTTGCAGTCATCTGCAAACTTTGTTAGCCAGAATCCCTTAGTGTTGGCCTGTACTTCAGAGAAGTAGATGCCAAACAAGAGTGGTCCCAGGACTGAATCCTGAAGTACTCCACTTGTCACTTGTCTGGAGCTGGATTTGGAGTCGGTTACTTTTACAGTCTGGATTCTGTCAGTAAGCCAGTTGGCAACCCATCGAGTGACATAGGAATTTATGTCCAGCTTAGTAAGTTTATCTATGATTCCAGAGTGGGGGATGGTGTCAAAGGCCTTGGTGAAGTCCAGATAGGCTGTGTGGACTGCCTTACCCTCGTCCACAGCTCTGGAGACTGATTTGAAGAAGTCAATCAGGTTCAGGAGACAAGATCGGCCCTTCACAAACCCAAACTGGTGGATTGGGATAACTGTAGCTGTGCACCACTCAGTGGGCATGAAGCCTGAGGTGAGGCTATGATTAAACATGACACTTAGGTGAGGTGCCAGTTCATTTTGTAGTTCATGTAGTACACAGTCTGGGATGTCATCTGGTCCCATGGATGCTGTATTCCTAGCTTTGGAGAGTGCGGTTTCTACCTGTGTGGCCGTGATTATCGGAATTTGACAATCTTTTGGTACTGGGATGTGCCCTTCAGGGGGTGAGAGGGAGGTGAAGTTGGCACTAAATCGTTCTGCCAGGATATTGGCAATATCCTTGGGATCAATATATTTAATGCCATTCTGTTGTAGCTCAGAGCAGATCAGAGCATTGCCATTTAGATTCTTGACATAACTGTAGAATGCCTTGTGGTTGTCTTTGGAATTTTTGGCAATTTTATTTTCGTAACTAGCTTTTGAGGATTTTATGAGGGATCTCAGCTTCTTACTGAGGCTGGTGAGGGAGATTTTTGCATCCTGGGATTTTCCTCTTTCTGCAACAGTTTCTTCCTTCTGTTGTATAGTTTGTTTATAGCAGGGGACCACCAGATTGGCTTCCTTTTTTTGGAGGAGAGCATCTTGGTTCTATTTGGGATGGCACGATTCATGCATGAGTGGATGTGCTCATACAGTGCCTTAGTGTAGGATTCTGCAGTTGAACTTTCAGATCCCATCTGCATGGGTGTCATGAAGTTTTGTCACTTCTGACTTCAGTAGCATGAAGTTGGCTTTGGAGAAGTTTTTTAAGGAGGTTTCCTTACTGGGGGGTGGGATGTGGATGTCAAGGGTGATTTGCTTATGGTCAGACCTGACCAATGAGGGGGTGACCAGTGGTGTGGAGCATCTATCTCCCATATTGGTAATGACCAGGTCTAGGGTATTGGATCACCTGGTGGGACAATGGATTAGTTGATCCAGGGCGTTGGAATTTATGAATTCCATGAACCGTTGAAAAAAGGAGATGGTACCCGAGTAGTTTTCCCAGTAAATGGCAGGGTAGTTGAAATCACCCAGTATTAGGGCATTTGGTTGTATCTTAATATTTTCCAGCATGTTTAGAAAGGTATAGTGAGAATCTTGGGGCATGGTGGGGGATCTGTAGCAAGCTACAATTTGGATTGCAGTCTTACTTAGTGTTAGTTGCACCTGGAGAATTTCAGATGCATTGTGTTGGGCAACTAGCCTGGAGGTATCCTTGTTGAATATTGACACTCTTCCACCTTTAGTGTTTTGGTCTTGGTTTTGTGGCCGAAAAGTGTGGGAAGAGTTGTAGCCTGGTATTGCAGGAGTGCTCTCTGGAGCCTTGAACCAGGTCTCATTTACTGCACAGATATCAATGTTCTCCATTTTAGGAGTGCCTGAAAAGAGTGCATTTTGAGGTTTAGACTTCTAGCATTGAGTAGTATTACCTTCAGATTTTGCATGCTTGTATCTGTTACAGTGGTGATTTTGTCCTTTGAATCTTGCCTAAAAAAGGCACTATAGGGGTGGCAAGAGCGTTAGCCAGTAAACTGAATCCCAGGGGGTTCATTAGATGTGGAGGAAATGTATGCACTGTACAGCATTTTTCCATTACAACTTATGGTCATATTCCACTCTGTGGAAATGATTGAAAAGTACAGTAGAGCCTACAGGTATCCCAACAAAGATTCCTGCTAATATGTACCACAGTATATTTATACATCCGCCAATGTGTATATGGTCTTTGGCAGATACATGTTGCATAACAGAAGTTTGGCTATGGTATCAGATACTTTGTTTTTGAAATCCACCCAATACAATTAAGCCTCTTTTTGCATGCAGAGTATTAAATGCAATATTTGTAGAAAATGACCGTAGGTTGTAATGGAATAATGTTGTCTATAAAAAAGCAAAACTGCTACAATGCTTTCTCATTTAGATTCCACTGACCATAGTATACTAATATGTTCTGATATACCCAACAGACTGTAAATTTGATATTTTGCATCATGTCATGCATGGACTTCATAAAGTGTTCTTCTATAAGCACAATACTCAGAAAATGCTCTCTGATTTGAGTGGCACTGGTACTTCATATCAGTTTGTCTTAGCAGAAGTAGTCTGTCTTTACAGTTTTCTTTTTAAGTATCTGACTTGATGACCTTTACTTTATTAATTAAAAACTGAATAGTGGGATCAACATCTGATTTAAAACTAAGGGAAAGGGAAATGTTTATAAATGGAGAAAATGTTTTTGTAATAGGATTTATATAATTTCATTTTGTGTTTGTTCTTCAACAAGTTCTAGGGAACTACTAAAGAGGTGGTGAATACCGCACAACGTGGCTGGGCTAATATATGCGTTCGGGCAGAGAGTCCAGTACCAACCTATGAACCTATGAACCTAAAAGTGTAATTAGACAGTGCTGGTGGCATAGCAAGATAAAACCCTGACTATGAGCCTAGCATCCTGAGTTTGATTGGCAGTTTAGGTGCTTAACATTGTGGGTAGGAAGGATGGGCATGCTGATACCAGGGGAGGACACATTCTCACACACACCTCCATCATTGATATGTGGTGAGCCTTGGTGATACATGTCGAGGGCTGGTAACAAGAAAAGTAGAGCCTTGGCTAAGTTATATGCAGAGTTGTCAATTTTCCACCATGAGCCCAGATGTATGCTATGTGCATGGCGATGGGTGGGGTTTGGGACAAAACAAAAAAACAAAGAAAGCATTCCTTGGCTACAATGTGATACTCCCCTATGTGCTTCATTTTCCCTACTGCCCCAGGCATGGGATGGCATTAGTCTGGTGGAGTTGAGGAGAGCCTGGTAGACCCGATAAATGAAGACAGTCCCTCGTTACAGTGGATAGTCAGCTGCTGGATTCAAAAATACGTGTATTTTTTGCTGCAGACACCTTTGTCATTGGATCATATTTCCAACAAATGTTATTTTCCTTGGTAAAACCACTTGTAGGTAGTTCTAACTATCATTAAAAAATTCTGTAGCATAAGGACTTACTGAACACACTTATTAGTAGTACTGCAGAGTTCCTTTCAAGTAAATGTAAAAAAAACTGTCTAAGAACCCAATTTCAGGTTGGGGGATTGAAGTACATAAACTAGATTGACTTCTCAAGAGCAGCGAGACATAATAAAGAAAACTGACTAAAACACATGAAAAAAAAGTAGTTCCTGAAATGTCATCTTTCATGCATTTTTTGTAGTCCCCCCTGGCAACTGCTCATTGGTTATCACCAGTACCTCTCCTCATTTATTGAATCTACTGGACTCTCCGATTCATCCTTGGATGTAGTCAGACCTGTTCTGGTGGCTGATGAGGAGATTAAGGTGTCATATTGCTTTGAAGAGTATTTTTAGCGTAAGCCCTAGCATCCTTATTTATCTCTTACATACATCCATGAGTGTCTGATGGGTGAATATACAATGAGGACTTCTGGCATGTGCAGAGGGTATAGAATATGTAAGGTAACATTTGCTAGCAGCAAAATGCTTCTGTCCTACAGTCCTGGATGTGTGTTTAGAGTAACCTGGGTTCTGGTGAGGGCAGCTAATGGTAAGCTTGGTGGAGCCAAAAATAGCAGCAAAAATATTGTCCTTTTATGTAGTATTTACCTTTGACCTTGTGGCTTGAATAATTGTTGAAAGGGGTCAAGGAAGGCCCAGTTTAGTCCCTATGTTAACATAGATACATAAACAAACAAACATTCAGGTAAGTAATGAGGTGCTACGTGGCATTAGCATTTCCTTATTCCTACAATTGTGGTTGTCTTATGGTCTGCATTTTTCAGACTCGTCAGTATACAGGAGTTAAGATATTTGCCCTCTGCAGAGCTATAGTAAGTTACAGATGAAAACCTAATCAAGGAACATTTTATCATCTTCTTGATACATTCTACTGGAATCACCCATTTGTCTGTTGCACACATTCATGAGGATCCGTGTTCAGTAATAGTGCTTCTTGGTTCAGAATAATTTCAGGATGCAATCAATATATTTCACTGTGGCTGTCAAACAAATAAAGCAATGTATTTGTTATGGCATAAATGTTTTTATAGCAATTACTATTATTAATAATTATAAATGGTACCTGTAGCCTTTTAGGAATCTGAAAGGCTGTTAATCACTAACACTTTGTGCAAAAATGGTAAATAGAATGAAGGAAATAGATTGTACTTAACTATATGGAGACAGCAACTGGGATGAAAGAATGCATGAAAGAGAAAAGTGAAAGCTGACTTAACAACCTGTGCTACTAAAATGCACATAAAATGGATGATAATACAACAACATAAATCTAGCAATAGTTATGTTGCTATACCAAATAAACTACTGCCAAACTTAAAAGAAACAAAGGACTATAATATGCTGGTTCACAGACTAATGTTAGTGTAAGGGCAAAATACCATAGAGCAAATGTGTCAAGTTACTCTACAGGCCATAACATTAAGTAGACAGGATGGGAATAAAAGTGTGCTCACTGGCATGAAATACCAAAAGTAAAAACAAGCTGAAAAGCACACATATACAGTAAGACAGTGGAAAAAATGCATATACCAAAAAGTATTGAACAAATTAAGAAATAATGGTTCCCCTTATATATGCACAAACAAAACCAGTCAACTAACAGCATAATACTATAACCTGCAAGAAGAAGGCAGAAAAAAGTAGTTCAGTGTAGTAATAGGATACAAAAACTACAGAGTTTAGGTGTCAGCCACAGGATGTGGATAAAGATGAAACTGTGGTAACTGTTTGAAATGTCGGGACCCGCTAGAGCAAGTCCCAAAATAAGGAGATTGAATGGCTGAAAAATCAGACTTACATATACTAAGTCCGAGATGCCATTTCTCAGAATATTCCCTTTTTTCAGAGGTATACCGATCTTGAAGTTGGTTCAGGGGGTGTAGGGCACTCTTCTCCTGTGTTTTCAGCCACTTTAATGTTGCCTTTTTATGGTATTTACTATTAGTGTAGCACAGATTAATTACATTTTGCTTATTTTTTGGCATGCTCACAAGTACTAAGTTTGTAAGATTCAGGATTGCTCTCTATCCTTTATTTTATGAATCCTCACTGATACCTTCTTTCTTTTACATTTCCACAGGGGATTTTTTTTTTTATTTTGCATTTCATGTCTGTGATAATTCAGTTGCATGCAAAAAAGACTATTCCATGGCACATTACTGTGTTTTCCTCGTTCTTCCTTTTATAACTCGTGTTTGTTTTTCCTATCAAGTATTTATTTTTATTTATAACGCTGGAATGTCCTTAAACCTGGTGGCAGGTGTTTAATTCATGAGTCTGTTATCATGTTGCTTGTGTAATAATTGCAATTTGCAACGAAAATCATAAAGTATATGAATCATAACTGTTAAAACGTGCCTGGCATTTAAAAATGAGAAGTGAGTACATTCACTTACTGTCCACATGACATCTATTCCATTGGCATATCTGCATGTATCAGGGAAAGAAACCAGCTTGAGTCATAACAGCCTGCATTTAAGCAGGTATAAAGTGGAACTGCAAGTAGTATAATTGTTTAAAAGAATTAAGTTTGAGGATAATTATTCACAAGAAAATCAGCACGTCTATAGTCAATAAACTTCCACAATGTACAATTATGCACACTAAAGGCTAAACATTATATGTGAGGAATAGCGCTAGCTACATGCCATGTTTGTAGCTCCATTAATGCAGTAATACCATAAACTTTCATTGTGTGTTACCAATATGGTGCTTAACTTTTTGATAATTTTTTGGTTTCCTGTTGTTAACACAAACTGTCTGACTTCGTTATTTTTACATCCTGAACTTCCCAGGTTCAGAATATAACTAAATTCTATTGTCAAGTCTCTAAACATAAAGATATTAAGATGTTTGCCAATATATCATTTTTGATGAGTATTTTTGCTTTAAAATGGAAAAAGAGAAATTAACTGAGTCAGAATAATCAAACTCAATTTACATTCATGTTTCATTCTGGCAAAAGGCAAACTACTCTAAACTCTCAAAGGAAGTAAACGCAATAATTACAGCACAAACTGCGCTGAATGTTTGATTGTTCAGTCATCTGTAACATTTCAATTAGTTATGCAGCTTACGAAACACATAATGGTTAATTTACTAAGAACTACAGAAACACAGAAACAATTTTTCAACACAGAAAGATTAGTTCATCTTTCTAGTCATTAAAAACTTTGATATTTTAAGTAACCTGTACAAATTACTTTATTACTTTATCTTTGTTTTCTTTCCTTGTAACTTTTGTTTTACAATAAGAATCAGATATTCTTTCCCATTGATTTATGTGATATTGGTTTCCTGACCAGTGCTGTGTGAAGTAAAATATGTTTCAGGACTCCAGAATATGCACTGTGAGGAAAAAAAAATGTGTACAGAACTTCACTTATCCTTTAACTGCACTTCTTTTGTACTCAGTGTAGAACTTACTTCCAAAAGCCTTTAATGAGACAATGCCTTCTTCCTTACCTGTGGAGAACCTATTACTCGCAACAGTGAGATACATGGAAGACTCCCAAGGACTCTTCGTTGAGTGGTGAGCAATGTTATTTCAGGGTTGTCGACAGTACGTATGTTTGGGCATTTATTGGGCCTGGTGTCCTGGATGTGGCAAATCCTGCTTGTGTATATCACAGGTCTACTTTCTGCCAGGACTGATGGTTTTATCATGACCTCCTTCAGATTCAAAGTGAGAATTGGTGTAGTGGAACTGGATAAACACTGGTCTTCTCAGGCATAAGCTTATTCTGGTTGTCCTTTATTCTACACACAAGATAGACTAAGACACTATTTGTGGATTAATATTTCTGCCTCATTACATCATGTGGCTGTATTCTGTGGAGAAGTCATTGGTTGGATATAGAATATGGCATGTCTCACTGGTCTATGATCACTTTATACTCTTTGGCTGGTACACATAGTGGGCAGGATAGAGAAATTAGTGTAATTTGTTTTATTTTATTAGTATGTTAGCTATTGAATGTAAAATTTCAATAAATACTATCTGAAAACAATACCATGTTTTCATCTAAGGAATATCATCAATATCGGAAATGACATTCCATTATTTGACTTAGCTACTGTGGTTCATGCATTAGTATAGTCTTGATTACAATCACTACTATGTTATTCTTATTGAACTGCCAATGGGGCTGAATCCCACACACATGAAGGTTATTTACTGGAAGATGCAATTTCTGCAATGTTATTTCATAGGTTCATAGGTTCATACTAGGCCCTGGGGCATTTATAAGCCTAGCCCGATTGTGTTTGGCTTACGCCACCCCTTGATTTGAGTATACTGTGCCCTTTTTAAAGTTTAGTTTACTGTGCCTCTGTCTAATAGTGACACAGAAGTAATCCCTGGGACAAACCTACGATCCCCCATCCACTCATCAAGATTCTTCTTGAAGAGAGTCAGTGAGGTGCTCTGCCTAACATGAATTGGAATTCTATTCCAGAGCGAAGGGAGCCTCTGGGTTATGAATCTGTCCCTCCAGCATGTTCTATTTATTTCTGTGCTGAGGTTCAAGTCCCTCGAGCGCGTGGCTCTAAGGGATTTAGATTTACTGAGGTGGAGCGTGTCCATTAATTCTGGGTTGTACATAGCTTTATATGTCAGGCATAGATAGCCTCGAAGTAGGCGGTATGCAACTGAGTAGAGCTGGAGTTTTTTTAACCAAGCAACATATGGCATCTGTTTGAGTCCCTTGATCCTCCTGGTGAGGTACTTTTGGGGTCTTTCTAAATGCTGCAGGTGTCGGGTAAGGTACATCCCAAAGGGGGCATTGTATTCTATGATGGGCCTGATGAGGGTTGAATAAAGGGGCACGATTACCTCTCTTGATCTAGATGTGAATCCTTTCATGATGAGGTGGGCTATGTAGAAGGTCTTTCTAACCACTTTGGCAATATGGTTGTCAAAGGAGAGATTGCTATCAACTTGGGTCCCCAGATCCCTAATTACTTTCTCTGTACTTAATGGGTTACCACCTATGTGGTAATTTGTGGGCACATTGTTTTTGCCAAAGGGTATGACTATACACTTTTGGGCATTTAGCTTTAAACCATGGCTCTGGCACCAGTTATCCATCCCTGCGAGACCTTTTTGAAGGATGTTTGTGTCAGCTGGAGAGTCGATTATTTTGACTCACTGTGTCATCACTGTTTGGCAGCTCTGATTACCAAATATGGACATGTCCGTATATAACAAACTACTACTTACTTTCTATGTCATAATCAACACAATATCCTGATTACCTGAAAGAGCTTTGTGTTCTATATAGCTTGATGTTACAAGTTACAGCAAGAGGGGTTACGAGCTTTTGCAAGTGCCCATCTAAAAACATTTGGCAGGGTAATGTTTGCTTCCACTGTCCAGTTCTTGACTGTCAGGTACCTTCCCTGACTTGGGCATACACCACTGAAGCATACTTTAGGATATCCCTGAAATGCTATCTTTTTAGAAAAGCTCTCCTAAATCTTGTAAGGGAGGCAGTTTTAAACTCGCAGATTGTTTAAATTATGCCTATCCATTCCATATTTATATTTTAGAAGCTGCCTTTTTGAGATGTCATTGTTTTATTTTTATTTTGTATAGTATCGAGTTGGTTAAGTTTTTAATACATGAATGAGTATTATGCCTTTATGCCTGCCTATGCTTGAAAGCACAGTGAGTCAAAATAATTGTGCATGATATATTTCTGTGAATCAGTTTATGGTTTTAGTGTTCCTTTTCATTGATCCAATTACATGTGTATATATATATATATATATATATATATATATATATATATATATATATATATATATAAAGCTTTTAATACGGTCTCCCATTCCAAACTAATAGATGCACTAACTGAACTATCATTCTCATCATCTGCCACATAATGGTTTCATAACCATTTATCTGGCCGTCAACAATCTGTTCTATGGCAGGGTGACCTATCTCCATTCCTTCCTTTATCCATTGGCGTCCCTCAAGGATCTATCTTAGGCCCTCATCTTTTCTCCCTTGTTACTAATAATCTACACACGGTTACTCCACATGTATTTATAATACAGTATGCAGATGATTCAACACTTATCTGTGCTGCCACTTCTCTATCAGCTTTTCATTATCAAACACAGGAATATTTCACTTCTGTAGAAACATGGTTAGCCAATGCCCATCTAATTCTGAACCCAAACAAAACTAAATTATTAGTCTTCCAACCTAACAAGACATCTATCTCATACCCACCATATAACATAATAGCCAAAGACAATACTGTCATCTCCCCAAAAACCCACACAAAGCTTCTTGGAGTGGAAATAGACAATAACCTAAAATTTGACTTACATGTCTCCCTAACAATAAAAATGTCCTTAAGAAATTTGGAAGTCTATATAGGCACAAAAGGTTCCTGACCAAAGTGGCCAAAATTACACTCTGATGCAAACAAGTAACCTGTTATGGTTTATCTCCCAGGTCCATGGTTACACTTATCAAGGGTATCAGAACTTCTCAAAGATTTGGGATGTATGGATAGGCTTAAAAAGGCCCTTGTGGTCATTAGCCTAGTAAACACCTATGAACCTATGAGCCTATGAACCTATTAGTACAAACTCATCTGCTCTCCACTTTACTATATGCCCCTCCAATTTTAACTAATATTAGGAAAACTGACCTATATAAGCTAGAAGCATGTTATAATGCAATTGCTAAGTTTATCATCTGACTGCCCATATCAAACATATCATTGTACAGCTTTAAGGATACTAGATTGGGTTGAACTTCCCAACATTATTCTCTACAACCAATTCTCTCTAACTCACAAAATTGTAACACAACCAACCAGAATCCCGGCACTACAAAATCTCATCCTTCCTTACAGTTACAGCAGAAGACTTCGCTCTAACAATAAGAACTTACTCATTGTCTCCGAGACCAACAACACTGCAGAAGAATCTTTATTTTCCAGCTATGTATCTCATATATGGAACACCCTTCCTAACTCCATTCTCTCAATCTCATCCACTAACCACTTTAAGCCATCACTTAAAGCTTATCTAAAAAATAAGTGGCTATGTTCCTGTACTAACATCTTGTGAATTCTTCGATACATCACAGTATACCACAACCATATCCAACTTCTTCCCCTCTGTTTAATCTTTTATTCCTATTGGTCTAACTTAATCTTATATCTTGACATAAGTCATACTTTACAAATAGTACTAGCTAAGTTCAAAGCCTAGGCTTTGTTATCATGATGCAACAAATTTGGATTTTCTTATGTTTACTACATTTTGTTTACTTTATACTTTATTAGTTATTGTAATTTGTGCATTAAAATTTACTGTTACTCATGGAACTTTTCTCCTTGGGTCTCCACTGAAATAGGACCTGTGTCCAGTCGGACTCTCCCGGTAAACAAATGTTAACTAACTAACTAACTAAATAAACAAATAAATATATATATATATATATATATATATATATATATATATATATATATATATATATATATATATGTGTGTGTGTGTATATATGTGGTTATAAGATTAAAATTTTACGTCTTGTGGCAGATTTTTGGATCCGGACACCCCTTCTAGCAGATCTGTGTGGTATTGTGTTATTGGTTATCGTCTGCTGGCTTGTTCATTTTTATTAGATGTGTATTCAAGAAATCTGAGTTGATGGGGAGGGAAACATCACAAATTGATATAATGGACCCTTTGTGAACAAACAAGGAAAAGATGATGGGTTATTTTCTAAAATATATACACATTTGAAACTGCCATGTTGCAATAAAGTTTCTGATCTTTGAAGTACAGTAAGGGGAGAAGACAGAAAAGCATAATTCCTTGGCTTCATTGCAGTGAATTTTGATGTATTGTATCCAAAAGTTCTCAGCAGTATAGTTCCTGTTTCTCTGTGTTTGTGAAGTTAAGCTTACTGGATTCACAATGGTCCACCTTCAGCCATAACCTTCTTACAGTGATATAAAAATAATTAAGGCTGAAGCAAGCAAATATGAAAAACTGAAAAAAAGAGTAATTGTGCACAATGGAATGAGGATTATTTGGTGAATGGTACATATTTTTAAAATAACAGATATATAAATTTGTAAAAAAACTATGTCCATATAAGAAGTTAAAAGAAAAGAAGTCTGCTTAATAGTGATTGTGAGAAGAAAGACAGAATATTATAAATTACATATCGATTAGATTTTTCTGGGAAACATGATATACAGATGCATTTGCAAAAAGGCAAGACTGCAAACCCAGCTACTCATCTCCACTGTTTAAAAAGTACATTATAATTGAAACTGTGACCACCCTCATTTCTCACTTAAGAATGAATACAATGACAAACTGCATATCTTTCAGTAAAAAGAAATTTATCATTGATTCTGTTCCATTCCCACTATTTGAATGCATCTTCAATTATATTTCAGTACAAATAGTTTGCATAATGATTTGAATCCAGTGTTCATGACTAAATGGCACACAAAGCCTGCAGCTAAATGTTTAATTTACACCTGTATCAGTGCGCACACAGAAAAAAAATCAATAAAGTATAAGACACAATAGGAATAGATTTATAAATTCATAGATATTCCAAGACTACTGAGTCGTATGATCATTTACACCTAGCCAGTACCCTCCCTCTGGCTGTGCCTCCTTACCACAGAATACCCATACCACTCAATCCTGGAGAAAATTTGGGAAAACACTTCCAGTCATCTAGGTTAGGTTTAAGAAATGGAGATGAGTCATACTGTGTACTTTTCCAGAGGTTAAGGAGATGCCAAGTTATAAATCTGTTCCTCTACCTTGTTTTATTAATCTGTTATTGAAGATTTGGGTCCCTGGTTCTAGTGCTGGTAAAGTCATTGGACTTATTGAGATACTAGAGGTCCAGGGTAACTGTTTCTGTAATGGCATGTTGAGCAAGACAGAGGTCTACACTCAAAAGACTATAAGACACTGAAAATGGTATAGAGTTTCCAGCATCTATTGATAACTCAGAGAGATGATTTAAAAATCTGATTCTTTTATGAGCATAAACACAACTCTGCAAAATTGGTTGCTTTTTATGTAGAAGTAAAGATGTTCAACACACACTGTTTTATGAGTCACAGATGACTCCTAGTATAACCCTGCAGACAGCCACTGTTATTTGTGGAGTTTACAAGGCAAAGTGGGAGTCAGAAGGTTACCCAGGCCTTCTTTTGCATCACAGATGAATGCACTCACAACTGCAAATAATTTAGTGCATGCAATCTACCTATTAAAAGTTTTTAGAATGTTGGAGAAAACTCGGGGAAAAAAAATCCACACCAACACAGGGAGGACATGCAGACTCCATACAGAAGGCACTCTGGCACAACTCAAACCAGAGACCCTCTTGTTCTTAGTATCTAGTAATTTAATGGTGCCTGCAGATTTCCAGGACTTACTAGGGTATGGTGATTTCATAACATCAACAGTAATTCTATTTATTTACATGTGTTAACCAGGTGGTTGAGCTGGCCCAATACAATTACAAATATGTACAATACAAAGGAGAAAACGCCCAAATAAGAAGATGAGTATGTGTGCATATAACTATAGAGTGTAAATAATCCTGCATTAGTCACCAGTGTTTACTAAATAACAACTGATAATAAGGAAAGTGCAGATTCTAGCATTGTCTATTTAAAATTAAAACTGATAAATGAAATAGCTGATTTTAGATCACCATAAGCTGCTAGATGACTAATGAATGAATAACCTTAGTTAGAAAACCTACATAAGAGACAGGAATGTAGGATGCTAACTGGTTAGAAAGTTTAGATTTAAGTTGGTCAAATGCATTTTAAAAATGATATTCTCAAAAATGTCATTATGATGTGTTGTAAATCTGTGAGTGTTTATTATATATTTCCCTCTCTCTCCCTCTGTTTTTAATTTTGCAGAGTTATGTTTATCTGCCATTCAACACTGTGCCCAACTTATGGACCTGGTCACAATCACTGCAGACCTTTTGGTTTAAGTTAGTTAACTGCATATAAAACTGCAATTCTCATAAATGTCATTATAATACCAGTCTTTTAAATTGGTGAATGTTCCATATAAATTCTGTCTCTCTCTTTTTTTAACTTTCTGTACTTTTTCCTCCTCTGAAGAGCATCTACTATTTAACAGTGCACCCAGCCCACGAACCTGGTCACAATCAATGCAGTCCTTCTGATTCCCCTTTATTCTTCATCACACTTTTTCCTGATCCATGTACCATAGGCCAACTCTTCCATTATCTTTCCCATGATATTGACTTCTCCTTCCACAGAATGTGGCCTTCCTAATCATCAGAGTATGCCTTTTCCTTCCATATCATGACAGTGCCCACTGAAGCATGAGTGGAATTATTGCACTGTTGTATGAACAGTTCAATAACACATGTTCAGCATAGACAGGATAAGGCCCAAACTCCTTTTCAACATTTCTTTCTAGAGACCATGCATATAATGTTCTCATCTACACTTTCCCTTATTCCCCTTAATAAAGTGATGCCGCTATTCAAGTCTCCATTACGAACATCTGCAACTATCGCTAAGGAAGGAAAATCACCACAAGCAATCAACCTTTCCCACAGCCACGTTCCCACACTCTGCTTAGTCTCATAACTAACCCCCAGACACTGGTTAGGACAGCACAGTGGGCTAACATTATTTTAAACTTGATTGATACAATTCCTCTTCTACCTTATAAACTAGACAGTACATCAATGGGGCACTTCCCTTCTGTATAAAGTCTTTTCATTTCTTTTCCTTAAAGTCCTCCAGGATACCTCAAGCAGATACCTAAATAACCTGAAACCTTTTTGTAATATTAATAATAATGCTACTACTGCTACTACTACAATGACTAATCATATTAATACAATTTTGTTAACCAGGTAGGCTCATTGGACACAGTGCATTTTCAGGAGTGACCTGGGAGCAATGACTTGTTAAGTGATTTACTCGAGGTCACACATTAGGCAAAAAAGGGCTGAGGGAATCAAAACCTGTACTACAGGAATTACAGCTCACAACTTTAACCTCTGCATCGAGTGAAAGACCCTACCTAGTTCCACAATCTTTCAAATGTCTAAACTTTACTAAATAGAAGAGGCTCTGCCTACCATAGCTCCATCTAGATCTTAAATCATTTTAAATATAACTATACCATATAACTTAGACACTGCCATTATCCACAAATACAATCCACATAGTTCACTTATCACAACTAGGAGACTGAAAACTTTTATGTCTTGAAAAAAAAAAAAAGAAAAGAAACTGCAATTCAAAGATGAAAAATAGCAAATTGCACAGATCACTGTTTTATCTTTCAAATTGCTTTTCCTGGGGGGCTTTATTCCTTTGCCCCTTCTGACATGGGGTTGGTACACCTCTCATACTCCCATTACTTAGGTACGATAATTCCATGATCAGTATATCTTAGAGCAGAGGGAATATTCCCATAATGCAACCTTTCATTCATACTTCTGTTTTGAGGATAGCAGTTATGGCCCTTGGGACATCAAAACACATACCTTTGCATGCTGTGTTGCTTGAGAGAATGTCTTTTTGTGTCTATTCACATTTCAATGCATGTTCAACATCTGTTGTCCCTGCTTAAATAATAATATGATACTTCAAACAAATTAGCAAAACAAACAACAATATCTACAGAAATTACAATCAGTCCAATTAAATGGATGTCAAATTGTACAGACGCTTAAACGATTTTGCCAGTACATTGTTTGTTTTCTAACAGGATCGAATAACAGTGAGCAAAATGAGTTAAATTTTTCAGATCAGAAGCATTATACTTCCTGTATTTTGAAGTAAAAAATGAAGTCACACACTTTGTAACTAAAGATTAATAAATCTGTGTTTATCACAGGGTACATCCATTTCTTTCATTTCCAATACACTTTTAGCAGGATTAATGAAATATTAATTCTTGTCATGCTCCGTAAGTAATTTTTGGCCTTGAAAGTGAAATATCTCTCTGTGATGAAAAAATAATCCTGTCATATGTTTAAACAATGGCAAGTGCCACCGTCGTGACCATTTATTAAGAAACTGGCACATTATTATTTCCATCTCTAAATACATTGTAATTTAAGAGGCTACATTTTCATAACCATACAAAGGCTTCTGACATGAATGATTGCTACATTTTTTGTCACATGTTTTCAACTTATTTATTAACTTGGTATAATTAACAAAAGTGTAATACTTAATTCAATTTCTCAGTGTCTATAGAGTTAGATTTCACTATAATTATGCATAGTTACTTAGAGTTCATGATGAGGGTGCCGGTAAATGAACTGTTGAAAACTTTGCATAAAACGTAAAGAAATTTCGATTGTTCTTGAGCCGAAATTACACAAATATAGAAAATAATGATGTTAGTGTAACAAGTCATGGAATATAACAAAATTATCAGTTTGGCTTTAATACGTCTTCTTTTTATGAACGTTATCTCACATGGTTTTTGATGATAAGTGAAAATTATGGAGTGGGACATGACAGGTAATGATTGTGCAGTGGAGGGATGACAAATAGCTTTTTGTTTCATAGCTTTGTAGACTGTATATTTTGCAGTGCAGCCGACTCTGAGAGGTGACACTGTGGTTTGGGTAATCTAAGCCTTATTTTTTTTTATTGTCCATGAATACACACAACAGAGGCCAGCAGAGACGCTGAAGAGGTGGATGATTATATGAGAATCACAGGCATTACTGTCATCTGATGCCTGAGAACAGGAAACCTTGCTGTATTCTAAAGCCAGGGAATAGATATTGGTCTTTCTGAGCCTTGTTAGTTATTTTTGCCTATGTGTCATATTCAAGGTTATTTCACACATAAGAGAATATAGAAATCATCCAATAAAGAAGTCAAGAAAAGTTCTCTTTCTTTACTGAATTCATTAGCTATAAGTACTGCACAGTTTGATGGTTCATTCAGATGGCTTGGGTTTCCAATTTCCTTTACTATATGCAGGTACCAATATGGGAAGCCTAGTAATCAAAAGTACAAAGAAAAATAATATTATTACATATGTCTGTGCAAGGAGGATATACATTCTGCAAACTTTTCAATGCTAGGAAGCTGACATTAAATAATGGACACACCCATTATCATTTAACAGTATGTGAGTGTTTACGCATATAGAAGGGTGTGTGTGTGTGTGTGTGTGTGTGTGTGTGTGTGTGTGTGTGTGTGTGTGTGTGTGCGTGCGTGAGTGTGTGTACATTCCTTTGAATGTGTATATGTTTGTGTATACGTGTGTGATATGTGCATGCATGTATGTGCATTTATGTGTGAGATGAAGAACTTGTATAAAAAACCCCAGAAACTAATGATTTCATTGGTATTTTTTACATAACAGCATTATTTATTCTGCAGCACTCCGCTAAACATCAAATTGCATCACAGCATTATAATGGTTTTGCATTTAACACACAGATCTAAAGATCTTGGCTATTAATGCGCTACATGATGTGCCCATGCTAAATGATTTGGCTTCCTCTACCTTAATTTCTGTACTGTGACTCTTAGAAAGTCACTTAACCAGATGGTGCTAGTCAGTTGCCTGTGAAAAAGGACAATTTGTCCATTGGGCTTATGTGGTTAACAAATAGTTTAAATTAAATTTTAAAAATAAATTAAAATGCTTAGATTTCTCAGTTTTAACTTTGAATTCATGCTTGGTCTACAAGTTTGTTTATGTATTCAAATTTCTAAAGAGTTCCATTTACACCCCTCACTAATTTTTGCAAGCAAGCGAAACACTAAAATAGATTGTTTTGTAATAATATATCATAGTTAGTAGCCCAAAATGATTCTTACTCTTCCTGATAAACCTTATTTCATCTAAACTGCATTTTCAGTTAAACTACTTTCTACCATTTTCTAAACAAGACTTTCTCTTAATGTCCTACAGATTTATTGGATTTTAGTTTGCTGCCTCATTTTATTGCATTTTGGATGGGTGAAGTAAACATCAAAATCTAGGTAAAAAATACCCTCATGCTAGGATTTAGTAATTATTTTAATGGATATGAAAAAGTCTTAGGTTATGTGTAGGATTCCATTTAAATTCTGTTTTCCATTGTTATATTTTTATTTGGTAGCTCATTAAGAGACCATTTTGCTTAAATGTTTTGATGTTTTTATCTTTTGCATAACTGAAGACTCTTCTATTTTTGGATCTGACTTTTGCTCAAGAATTATGTTACTACAAAGTTTTAACTGATACCTTACTATTATCACCCCCATCATTTTTTAGAATAATTCTGATTTTTATGTTATTTTGTAACTTACTGAAGTGGGCTCATTTCAAACATTTATTTTTATTTTACTATTACCCCAGTTGTACTTTTTTTTTCTCCGCATATCACCCAGTGTTTCCTATATTTGGGTCAGGAGTATCTCTTTTTTTTTAAAGAATGCTCACAAAGCATACAGCTAATTGGGGCATTGTTGACTCCACTGTAGACACTTGAGTGCTACATGAAGGACTAAGAGCAGATCAAAAGCATATGATCCACAGTTGCAGAAATAGTTGAAGGTCTAATTAGTGATAAACAGACTATAAGTTCATGCTGTGTTGTCTGTGGGTTCTGCTGAATAAAAAAAATATCTGAGCATGGTGTGAAGTAATGTGGAAGGCCATAAAATGTAGAAGGCATTATAAAGGGGAACTTGATTAGCAGCTAGTTAGAATTCAATAGCTTATGGTGACTATTGCAGCCCGGTGTGAGAATTTTCATTTTGTAATCAGTGGTAAAGGCAACAGAGAAATTATCAGATATGAAGAATCTTCTATTACGTGGGCTTTGTGAAAAGTTTAAGTGGTGAGATTCTCTAGTAAAATCATTCTTAAATGTTAAGGCCAGCTTTCATAATAATGCTTAGGTTTGCTGCAAGGGAGGCTCAGGTAGGTCTACATACTTTGTGTGATTATAAAGCTAATTATGTAATGCAGTTTTAAGTGTGATCAGGATAATGTCAGATGCATAACCAATATGCATGTATGACTGCATATCAACCATGACATACTAAATAATCATAATAATTTCAAATGTGTAAAAGATTAGTAGGAGGCAGTCTATTTTGTACAGTTCAGCATATAAAATGTGTTTATATCATGTTATCGAAAGATGAAAATAGCGAACGCTATTTCATCGGCCCCAAAACATCTAAACATGAAAATATCGAACATTCAGAACAGCAAATTTTTTACCATGGAAAAAATTTGCTGCTCCGAAACACATACACACAACACAAGCACATCAAACAAACAGCAACCACACACATACACTTAAATTCCTACATCTAACACTGCACTAAACTAAACATACACTACTATCTACCCACTTACCTTAACCTGATCCCTAACCCTAAGGTCCATCACTATCGCACATTCACCTAACCCACGCCCTAACCCTAACTCACTTAAACCGCCCCTAACCCTAAAGTCTGTCACTATCGCACACACGCCTAACCCGCGCCCTAACCCTAACTCACTTAACCCGCCCCTAACCCTAATGTACAAACAATTGCACACTTACCTGAACCCAACCTGTAACTTTCCACCACAGCGCTAAGAATAGTGAAGCCAAAGAAACAGCCAATCGAATTCTTTCCCGAGGAAAGAATTCGCTGTTCTGCAGCTTCGCTATTCTTAGCGTTCGCTGAATAGTGTTTGCTATCAGAACATTCAAAGTTTTAATACTTCGATGTTCTGATATAGACCCTATAAAACTGTACCACCAATGACATACATGACTGTCAAGGGAAGCTCATATTTTTTTTCTGTGGTCACCATGATATATCATAAAACCTATAATCTAGTGTTTCTGTTGCAAGAATTAATGCATCTCTATGAGTGCCCTCTAGTCTAGACATTACAAAGTACCCACAGAATGAGGCAGCTTATAGCTGGGCACCTGCATTCCAGGCACTTTTCTAGGTTTCATGACTTTAAAGTTCAAAGAAAAGTTTTTTTTTTTTTTATAAAGAATGTGGTCAAACTGAAAGGCCAGATATTTATTTGTTGATTATTTCACTAATATTGTAGGGTACAAAACTGATCTCAAACTGCACTGAAGACACAATACAGCAATATAAAGTTCAATATATTAATATAATACAATAGAAAATAGTTTACTGTATCAACAGATATGAAATTTTTGATGAAGTAAGAATGTAAATGTTGGAATATTCTCATGACCTTTGCATTCAGAATGACAAAAACTTAGTGCAGGAAACAGAAAAAGAAAAAAAAAGTATTATAAAATGTACTTTGGAACAATGTGCTTTGTAGAAAGCATGGATTAGGAAGCTGGATCTCCAGCTCAAGAGAGCTGTGTGATGTTTTGGGTGAATCATTCTGAGTAAAACTGTTGCATGCGACTGTATCAAAATGAACTTTTAAATTAAATTTGAAATTCTTTTAAGCAGTCCATTCTTTTTTTGCATGGAGGTATTCAAAGATTTTGGTGCTAATATGGGTATTTACAATATTGATATGCATAGTTGGAACTATTACTGAGACTGTGTTTAGTCTTCCTCAATTACAGTTTAGCTGCTAAGTGGGAAAAGTAGTCCATTTACAAAAAAATAAATAAACAGATGGGGTGAACATACAGCCTAACTATCCAGTGCCACACTGTAAGCTTCTGGTGTTCCAGATAAGAAGCTAGAGTGATGAGATGCAGATTCAGTTGGTCAGAACTTGGAGAAAGGACAGATTATTCTTCATGGCAGCTGAAATTATTGGTAACCTCTATTTAAAGTAGGTTAGAAGAAGGATTAGCAAGACAAAGTTAAGATGCAGTTATCATCTGAAGTCAGCTACAACTGGCAATTATTTAATGGATACTATGACATTTCAATTAGGGATGTGGGGGTAAAATCTCCTACCCTGCAGTTAAAAAATCATATATGAAAAGGAGAAGGTTACAATATAGCAAGGCTGGTGAAACCATGGCATTCTTCATCAGAGAGCTTTCGAGAATGATAATGGTTAATGAGGGAATGCAGAGTGCTGGAAAAAATGGAGGAGCAGTGAGAAACAGAAATGTTTGAGGAGCAAAATGGGTGAGAGATGGAGCCCAGGTTTTAAATGATACGGGAAGGAAATAAAGGATGCTTATGCTTTAGGCAGAGTTTTGTACAGTCTGTGTGGACCATTTGTATAGAACAGACATCTAGTTACAGACTGAAATGAGATATGGAAGAAAATAGAGTTTCATGATGAATTTAAGCCAATATGCTGCAGAAAAACAAACAGATATGGAGCTAAAATGTGTAATGAGGTAAACATTAGCTCTAGGTGATTTGATCACTGTAGATGGAACTCCCAATCCCAATGTACAAATGGAAAAAAAAAAGTTGATGCTGATGCTGATGAGAAGCAGATATAAGGAGAAAGAACAGAAAGACACAAAGCTAGAGCTGTTGCTAGATCATGTCATGTGATGTTTGTATACAAGAGAGTAATACAAGTAGGACTGTATGACTGGGAACATCCCAGAGCCACAAGTGTAGGTCAGGATGCTACTGAATTTCCTGACAGCTAGTTTATCTGCTTTGGTTGCCTTTTCTTAGTTACCTGTCCTGTAGTTAGACAGTGTAATGAATGACAACAAAATGATGGAGAGTGTCATGGTACTTAAAGAATTAATGAGGAGAAGCGAGTCTAGAAGTAACTAAAGGTGCATCCATGTTATATTGCCTGAAGGCTGTCCATGATGAAAATTAATTTACATAACAATTTATTAGTTTGTTTTTTTAATATAGCATGGCAAAGAGGGATGAAAGAAGCTTTTATATGAGTTGATATTACCTGCCCTCCTAAAAGGAAGCTAGCCAAAGGAATGTCAGTTAGCTAACAGATGGACACTCTAATGACTAGAAGTTAATGTGGCTACACAGAGGGAGTGGAAGGTCTTTAACATAATAATATGGCATAATTAATACAGAGATGGATGTGATAGACATGTTTTTGATGCTTTTTTGTAACATTAGTGAAGCTGTTAGTATATGCATGATGATTTAAATATGCGGGAGCTAAGATGATATTGGGGAATTTTTAAGTAAAGTCATATATAATATATATTGTTGTTGGATGTTACTTTAAGATAATGATGATCCCAATGTTTGTAGAACTTGAATATGCACATTGCTGCCAGAGGGCTAGGCACTGAATGGTGGACTATGATGAAGAAAATGCAGTAGTAAAGTAAGTTTAACAATTAGTTACCACAACACAATCCACATAGAGCTGCCTTCATGGCTATGTAAAAGAGACAACACAACCATCATCTGTTCCGATGTTGTTACTCAAAAGTGAAACTCGGTGGCCCATTTCAACAAATGAAGTATAGCAACACCACTAGTAAAATCAAGTACCTTTTTATTCATGTAAAAAGTTTAGCGCTTTTGTCCTGTTCACATCAAGACTTTATCAGAACTGAAAAAAACAACTTCCTTCCTTCCTTCGTTTTATATGTCATAATTAAATTCTTATTTTAAAATACACCTATTAACTTCTTAAAGGTGTACAGACACAGAAC
Source organism: Protopterus annectens (assembly GCF_019279795.1). Taxonomy (NCBI): domain Eukaryota; kingdom Metazoa; phylum Chordata; order Ceratodontiformes; family Protopteridae; genus Protopterus; species Protopterus annectens. The sequence continues at coordinate 38,336,749 of NC_056742.1, read as the reverse complement.
AAAAACCCACACAAAAACATAGCCTCAACTAGTAGCATAACAGTTACATCAAAGACATATGTACATTCTTATAACCAATCACTCCTAAAGGAACCAGTATTATGTTCCACCGTATTACAGTTTTGCTGTCTTTAATTTTAATACAGGTGTAATAGAGACACATTTATTAAGTCCAGGTTGTTTGTTCCCCCTCTAAATCCAACTGCCACATTAATTCTCTGTACTCTAAAAAATCCTGCCATTGGCCCCCTCTAGTATCCATTTTTATTTGTTCTAGTACAGAGAACTTGAACATCCACTTATGTCAGTGTTTTATATGTTTAGTCAAAACATTGTTCTCATTGCTTTTATTAATGTCACATATATGTTCATATGCCCGCGTCTTTAAGGTCCTTTCAATTTCCCATTTATAAAATTACTTGCACTGGTCACAAATAGCAATGTAAATTATCCCACTTCTATTACAATTAAAACACACTCTCGTTCTTATAGTCCTGTTTCTAGAAACTACTTCTATGACTTCCAAATTAGTCATATAGGGACATTGTTTATACTTCCCACATCTATATGTTCCTACTTTTTTTGGAGGTTCATTGTTACCTTTCTTCTTTTCATAGAAATTTTTCAAAGCTCTTCCCTTTTTAAATACCATATTGGGGCAATTATTGAAAACCCTAGAGGTTTCTGGTAATTGTTTAAATATATGCCAATATTTATTGACCATTCCTCTAATTCTTTTAGAATATTGATCAAATTCAATGCACAATACTTGCTCAAACTTATCAATATGTTTATTTCTAAAACTAATGTTTACTAAATGGGAATCATTCACAGTGTTCCTATTCCTTGTGTCTCATATAATGGGTACAAACTTTATCCCCCATCCATTAGTGACTTCTCTTTGTGTTTCTGCTATAAGACACTCCGGGTAACCTCTTTCTAAAAATATATCTTTAATGCTATTGCATTCCTTCACAAAATCTACAAACCTCAAAGTCATATGTGCAACCCTTATCATTTGTCCCTTCACAATATTTCTTTTTCGAGAATAGGGATGTTCACTGTCAAAATGTAAAACAGTTGCAGTATGTGGGTTTGTGGTATATTTTAGAAATATATTGTGAGTTTCCATCATCATATTATGAATTTTCAACATCTTTTATTACGGAGACATCTAAATAATGTAATTCATCTTCAAAAGTTTCATGAGTGAACTTAAAAAATAACGTACTTTCTATACACTTAAAGAAATCCAATAACTGGTCCTTATTACCATTCCATAATATACAAATATCATCCAAAAACCTTGTATATAAAATATATAAAAACAATATTGAAACAATGCAGAACTGATGGCAAATTTGTAACTCCCATGCATATTGCCTAAATTCACAAAAAATGGGGGCACAGAATGCCCTTATTGCCACTCCACTGTTTTGTTTGAATATTTCTCCTTTGTAACAAATATAGTTGTGTTTTAAAACCAGCCCCATAAGATCACTAAGAATGTGAATGTCCTTTGCTGATAAAAAAATTGAGTATTAATAAAATGTCTTCAAAGCAATCTGTTCATGCGGAATAACTGTAAAAAGATCCTTTACATCAATCATAACAAATAGAATATCATGTGTGTACTTAATTTCATTAACCCAGATCAAGAAGTCCCAAGAATCTTTCACAATATGTGTTTTCATGTCAAAAACATAATTTAATTTTCTATCTGTATAGACAGCTAGTGGGTACATTTTTGAACCATTTTCTGTAACAACTAATCTAAGATGGGGGTCATTGATGCCCTTGTGGACTTTTGCTATCCCAAAAACAGATGGGATTCTTGGGTGCTTATTCACAAAGAAGTCAGGAGTATCTTTCTTAATAACCTCTTGCAACAATACATCATTTAATACATAATCTAGATATTGATATGAAAAATGTATTTCATTAATAGGGGTAACTGTGTATGTGTCGTTCTCATTCAAGGTGTTTATCATCCTACCCACAAAGTCCAAACTATCCATGATGACAATACCTCCCTCTTTATTTGGTATCATGATATGTATAACCTCATTGTTAGACAGTCCTCCTAGTAATGTATATTCATGTTTCTTTAGATTATAACATCTTTTCCTATCTTTTTGTGACAAAGATTTTAGTTTGAAATCCCCAAAAAAGTTACCAGCTGTTGTAATAAAGGATGCAGAATCAGGTTAAGTATACTTTTCTTTTCAAATGTGTTGTCTTTGTTAAATATGATGTCACAATTTAACTTTCTTTTAAAATCAACAGATGTACATGTATGATTAAGAGTAGTGGAAGGAACAAAAGGTAGTCCTTTTTAAAAAGGGAAAATATGTTGTATCTAAAGTATATTACTGTAATTGAAGACCTTAAAATGATCACATTCCACACAATCCCATCACATGTTATTGGATTAGGTGAAATACATATATCACTTCTACTAGTATTGTTAATTATTATCTTTTTCTTCTTCCTCTTCTACCTCTTACTCTTCTGTATGAACCATGAAGGGTTACATTTTATGTATATGTTATGTTGTTTAACCATTCCAAATGATGTAAGGGGGACTCTAAAGGGTCTTCCAAACTAGTACAAAACTCACTTAAGTCTTCACCTCTGTTTTATCTATGGTCACCCATCACCTCATTGTCTAGGTGGTTCTGTGGTTGGTTAGTACAAAAGTTACCTCCCACTCCATTTGCCACAATTTTCGGTGACAAGTACACAAACTTCTATTCATAATCTCTCTCATCCCTGTTTAGTTTATTTAACTTTCATTTTCTTTTAAATTTTACATTTGTTTTCCACCTCAATAAGCATTTTTTCAAACATATTTTTGTATTTGTGAAGTGTAAATAACAAATCACCCTGTATACTCTTATTAAAATTATTTATTTCACTATACAAATAAATATATCAAAACTATTTTTTTAATTGTTTTTTATTGAGTTGCTATAAAAAGTAAAATATAAGGAAGATGAGTGAAAATGTTGCAAAAGAAACACAGACAGGCTGATTTCAGAAAAGCATTATAGGTTGGTTTTGCTGATTCCTGCTGCTTCTTCTGGTACCTCATTATCACAATGAGCAAAACCAACTTCAAATGCTTTTCTGAAATCAACCTGTCTGTGTTTCTTTTGCAAAGTGTCACTGTTCTTCCTTATTCTCACTATTCAATAAAATGCATTATTTTTTATAAAATATATTTTTTATATTTTTATTTTATTCTTTTTTAGTTTTTTATTAAAATATGTATCCATTCGTGGTTCTGTGATGTTCCTCAGTAAACATAGTAAGAAGACACTCTGAAATAAATTGAAATCAAGGCACTAAATAGTCACCAATAACAAAATCAAAAAGGCACCCTGGAAAGATGGAAAACAGCAGTCCACAGCTTTGCTGCCAATAGTTTAATGTTAATAACACCAACACATAAATTCCTACACAAATAACACTGCGGTTTCATCCCTAATGTACAGACTTCATCAGATGGAGACAATCTACATTAACACAACCTTTATACCCCTCCCATTAAGACAGTGAAATTACTTTATAATGCTCAATTAAATAAAACATATTAAAATGCTGTTAAAAAACATTTAAAAACATTTTAAAACATTCTGGAAAATACATCCTAAAAGTGCATCTACAAACACATATGATTCGTTGATTAAAACCATATTTAAATAATTATAAAAAATGTTAATACACAAAGCCTAAAATGTATTTTTACAAAACATTCATTTGTAAATGTACTTCACAAGTTGGTGAAAAACTAATATAGGGCTCTCTCTTGTTCCCTTCATATGAAATTACACCCATTTTCTAACCTTAGGAAAGAAATTTTCAGAACACATTAATTAATGACCATAAACTAATTCTCATTTATCCAAATGCTTCATAATGTTATTATCATTTCTTAAATGGGGAAATAAGTGAACATTAACAAATACTAAAATGTTTTTTATTCTTCTGCATGTTACAGTTTGGCAGCTCTCATTTTTTAACAATGGGGCAATGGAGATATTTTTGTTCAAACCAGGTGGAACAGTGGCTTGCAATGTTATTTGCCACCATAACTCCCTGTATTCAATTTTTTCCTCCCAGAGCCCACCTCTTATTTCTTTTTCACTTCTTCTAAGACAAAAAATGAGAAGCATGCTTTCTTACATTCCCTTAAGTGTTTATATAAACCATTTGTTTTGTTCTTGGTTTACTGTCATGATAGTGTTTGTAAATCCTTCTCCTCAATTTACGTTCTGCTTTCCCTATATAAAAGGACTTCCATTCTTCACAACTTGTAAGGTAAATTAACCCAGAAGAATTACAATTTGAAAATTCATTACCAGTTATTAACCTGTTCCTACTAGCTAGGAATATTTTTTCTTTGGTCATGATATAAACACATTGTGAGCAGCGCCCACACTTGTACATTCCTTTCTTTCTTCTAACCACCTTACTATCATTATGGTCACCCTCTAACAAGCATTTCAAATTTGGGGAGGTTCTGTAAACAACTTTTAGTGTCTCCTTGCGAATGTCCCCTAAGTCAGTGAATCCTGTAAGCCTTTCCCACTCCATCTTCAAAATTTTCTTAACGAAGCCAGCACTAGCATTAAATTCTAGTACTATAGCATTCCCAAAAATCATCTTCAGGTCCCACACTCAATCCAGCTTGATTTGCTAATGACTCACCTAAAACAGGCTTAATTTTTTTCCTTCCTACCTATATTAACTTCTTTCCTAACTTTTGGATCATCTATGTCGAGTAACCTCTTTCCTTGAATAAATTATCCAGTAAATTATTCTTTTTGAGAAAAGTCCTCATCCTCAGAAGTCATTCTGCTTGCACGCACATATTGTCCCTTTACTATATTCTTTTTGTAATGAAAGGGGTGTGCGCTGTCATAATGTAGGTAGGAACTGGAAAATGTGGACTTTCTGAAGATTATTTTATTAAATTTATTATTCTTTTTATACATTTCTACATCCAAATAGTGTAGCCTTTCATGGGAAAAATTATGTGTGAAATAAAAAAAATTTAGTGGAGTTTTTCAAAAAGGTTACAATTTCTTGTAATTTCTCAAGGGAAGCTATCCATAGAATACATATATCATCCAAAGACCTTCTGTAGAGTTCCAACAAATTGAATAAATGGACCTCAAAATGTATTTTTCTTCCCATTTTGCCAGAATGAGGTTAGCATAAGTCGGGGAGCATGCTGCTCCCATTGCCACTCCCTGTATTTGTTGATAGAATTTTCCCTTAAAAATATAAAATTGTATTTTAAAATCAAGTCCATAAGGCTTAGACAAACAATTATTCATTCTGTGTAAGCTCCCCATCCTCAAATATAACTTCTTCTAACATTTGTACAACTTCAGTGTGTGGAATACTAGAAAATAGGTTGACTACATCTACTGTTACAAAAATAACATTATCACTGTAGAGCTCAATTTTCATTTCCCTTAGGAAATTCCAAGAATACCTCAAAATCATTTTCATTTTTAGCCATAGTTTCTTAAGCTTCATATCTACGTATTTTGTTAATGGTAAAGCCTTTGAACCCTCAGCAAAAACAATAGGCCTTAAGGGAGGGTCCATCTCATTTTTATGAACTTTCAGTTTTCCAAACATTGAAGGAATTCTTGGTATATCTACTTTTAAATAATTGTATATTTTCTGATATATCAATTCATCTAATAGCATGTCATCCAAAACCATATTGACCTTCCTATATACAGTGTTAATTTCGTTTCTGGATACACATGTACATTTGTTAGTATCCATAAGTATCACATTTATTTTACCTTCATATGTTAATACATCCGTCGTTGTCGCCTCACAATAAGATGTTGTCCTGTTCGATTCTCAGCTAGAGCGTCTTCTGTGTGGAGACATGCGTGAATGGGCATACCTTCATTGAAGGCTGTGCATCAGGGCTGGCAACTCGTCATGTAAAAATCTTCTGCCAATCATTATCAGACTGGAGTTCCGCTGTGGCGACCCCTTACCGGGAAAAGCCGAAAGACTCAACTCAACATGTTACTACATCCATAATAACAATACCTTGTCAGGTTTCATCATCCTGATATCACTGTTCTTCCTTAATTCAGCTAAAATATTATTTTCTTTCAAACTTAAGTTTGCCTTGTATGTAACTCTTGAAAATTCTTGTCTAATTTCATTCTCTACAACTTGTACAAATTTTTTTAGCTGTGGGTGAAGGAGTGGGTTGAAAGTACTCCTTTTCTTTAAAGCTACATCATTTAATTTGTTTTGTAGATGCACTTGTAGGATGTATTTTCTGGAATGTTTTCAAATGTTTTTCAATGTTTTTTATCAGCATTTTAATATGTGTTTTATTTAACTGAGCATTATAAAGAAATGTCACTATCTTAATTGAACAATGGGAGGGGTATAAAGGTTGTGTTAATGTAGATTGTCCGCATCTGATGAAGTCTTTACACTAGGGATAAAAACGCAGTGTTATTTGTGGAGGCATTTATGTGTTGGTGTTATTAACATTAAAATATTGGCATTGAGGCTATGGACTGCTGTTTTCCATCTTTCCAGCATGATTTTTTGATTCTATTAATAGTAATAAGGCAGTTATCTAGACAGTGGAAAAATACTGATGAGAAGCTCCTGATTTTTTCCTGCTGTCTTGTGAGGAATGTGACAGAACCACAGAAGAGCTTTCTTTTATTTTTAGAAAATGTATATTAATTCACACTCACTTATTCTGTCATTTACCCAAGGGAATACTATTTTAAAAATGTCCCTGATTAGTCCTAGCTTTTCCCTGATTTTTTTGATATTTATCCTTGACAGTTTGAGAGGAAAGATGCAGAGATCTGGAATAAATGAAACAATTTATTAAAATGGATGGCTTCCTCTCAAGGTATGCGAACTGATTTATTAGTTGTTTAGTGAGAGGATTACATATTTGTCGTGTGTGTGTGTGTGTGTGTGTGCGTGTGTGTGTGTGTGTGTGTGTGTGTGTGTGTGTGTGTGTGTGTGTGTGTGTGTGTGTGTGTGAGACTGTGTGTGTTTTTTAAGTAAAATGTGTGTCTGATATTAGAGTGTGTGTGTTTTTAGAGAGGTATGATGCATAGAGCTGTAATAAATGAAACAATTTGTCAAAATGGATGGCATCCTGTCAAGGTGAATGAATCAATTTATTAGTTATTTGGTGAGAGAATTACAGAACTGTAGTGTGTGTGTGTGTGTGTGTGTGTGTGTGTGTGTTTGTGTGTGTGTGTGTGTATCCAAATATCTTCTCCCCCTGAGGATAGGGGCAGGAGTGATGTCACTAGACACACATACTGATTTTCAGATTATATATAGAAAAAGCCAGAGAGAATTAGTGATTTACATCATCTTTTCTTTCTTCTTATATGACTTTGGTATGGATGATCTTTTAACTGATGTGTTGTGCCAGTCTGCTGCTCTTAGCTGCACGTTCATTTTTTTCCCCAGAACCATTTATTTAAACTTTACAAAGTAGTTGTGGAAGCAGCACTCTTCTGTTTCTAGGAAAATGCCCTCTGTTTTACCCTCCTTTTTTCACTGGTGACGGATTAGTCAGGGTTTTGCTGCTGCACGTCTTTCAGCAATGATGTTGCATCAGCAGTTTGTAATTTCCCTCCTTCTGCTTGCTCAAAACAGTAGTAACCTGTGGTTCCAGACAATGTAGTTAGCTCAGTTGCAACCCCCCCCCCCCACACACACACAGTAAACCAGATGTGCCCCCAGATTATAAGCTCACAACACAGTCTTTCAGAAAAGTAACAGCAACAAAATGATGTGCGGACAGCTCTAAACTTGTAAACAGTATACATGCTTCATCTGGTTCTGCACGCACAGTTAGCATGTCATGCACTCATTCAGTGTGCCAAATACAACTGTATATAGATCAGCAAGCTAGGTTGAGTGCTGCATTAAGATTATTTAAATGTTTATTCATTGTCTGCCATTTCAGGATTTTGATGAAATTCCTAGATAACATAATTATTTGAATGATGCATCTGGTACATTTGGACACCTCCCCCCCCCCCCCCAATGCTGTGATTCTGTGATTCTAGATTTGAATCATAACTTTGGTGCAACCAAACCTTGTCATAAGCATAAATTTAAGTCATGACTCAAAACTGGAGTCAGTAAACTGAATTCTTATGTGTGTGTGTGTGTGTGTGTGTGTGTGTGTGTGTGTGTGTGTGTGTGTGTGTGTGTATGTGGAGCAAATGATGTACGGAGATGTGCATGTGCACGCATGTGCGTGTGTGTGTGTGTGTGTGTGTGTGTGTGTGTGTGTGTGTGTGTGTGTGTGTGTGTGTGTTTGTAGGAAATGATGTAAAGAGATATATGAGAGAGAGTGTGTGTGTTTGTGTGTGTGTGTGTGTGTGTGTGTGTGTGTGTGTGTGTGTGTGTGTGTGTGTGTGTGTGTGTGTATGGTGTGTGTATGCATGTATTGTCTCGCTATCGACAGAGACAATATTTTAGTTAAAGACTAAAATATTGCCCCTCTGTTATTACTGGAATTTTTTTTCTTGAATTTGGCTTTGTGAGACAGAACCACAGAGGGCAGAGAAACAGAGCTACAAAGCCAACATTAATAAAAAGCATTCTAATAACTCATGATATTGTCATTATGTACAATTATCAGTCTCTCTCTTTCCCATTTATGCACCAAGTGGTATATTGGACAATGAGCACCTTTCAGCACTCATTGTTTCTGTAGCAGCTACAGGTTTTATGGGCTCAGGTTGCAAGCCCAAGGCCCAACCCTCCTCGGAGTGTGCACCACACACACTTGCATGCACACACTCACACTTAGGGCCAATTTAGAGTGTCCAATCCACCTGATGCATGTCTTTCAAATGTGGAAGGATACCAGACCACCCAGATGAAACCCATATGAATGCAGGGAGGTCATACAGACTCTGCACAGAAGGCATCCCAGCCAAGAATAAAAACAAAGAACCTCTTGCTGTGAGGTGACAACTCTAACTACTACACCACTCCGCCACCTCATTATGTACTATTATGGTCCTCATAAGTTCAAGCCCTCATCTGTCAAACATTTCAGTCAATTCAGAATGGAAAACACTTCTTTTGTCCTTACAAATGTTTCTATCATGATTTTAAAAGCATGGCTTCAACTAGATTTTACACTTCAGATGACTAAACGCTTGGATAATTCTTTTTTTTTTGTATGTGGACAGTATCAGTAAGTTGAAAAGACTATTATTGCAATACCCTTCATTGCATTTGGACAATGGTTTTCTAAAAGAATGTACAAAGAGAAAACAACTATCGAAGGGACTCAGAGTTTATAAATTTCCAAATTATGTTGTAAAATGAAAAATAAAAGAAGTGTATTAAGTTTAAGAATTCATTGTGGTATTTTAATGTAGAGTGTATAGAATAAAAATGATAGGACAGCAACTGAGTTGTGGACATGGAAAGTGAGGGGTTAGAATAACTCATTTAAGAGAGAAAGTGGGTTGCAGAGTGTTGGAAAGAAAATGTCTGATGTGCTAGTACTGTGAGAGGTAAAGATTATGGAAAAGGAGGTAAAAAGATAGCTTATGAATGATTTTATTGTGGTAGGTAGAACTGAGAGGCTGGTAGTAGGAAGGCAGTGGCAGGGTTAGAGAAACGGAACGAAAATTTTGTGGGAATGAGTGGGTTATTGGGCAGGTGTTGGTTTGATGCAATAGTAACAAGGTAAATATGGTGATTTGGGCTGAAGAGGGATGAGGAAGGCTTTGTTATGGAATTCTTTACACTTCCAAACAGAACAGGTGAGTAAGGAGTGTGATAGCAAAGGGATTTCAGTCTGATTTTGCAAAATAAGGAGGACAGAGTATGTGGGAAGAGGTGCAATTGTATGAGCAAATGGCACAAATTTAGGGAATGAATGAGGTAGGACTCATAGATACTTGGTAACTACCCATAAGGAGAGAAGACAATCTATATTTCTGAGGAACAAGAGGGAGCAAGCTGGCAGAGTAGACATATTTGTGACAGCTGGTGTTAAGGCTGGTGAACTGGTATAAATATTAGTCAATTAGATGTTTACTGCACTGTCTGATGACAAATCTGGCAAACGGCAGATGGAGCTACAATTTAGGGAAATGGAGAAGGTTGCAAGATATGCCATGGAAAAATGGATATTGTTGTAGGTTTCAAAGGAGAATGAGAAAGATGAAGACAGTTACAAATGAAGCAAATATATGATAAAGGTAACATGGGGAGGAAGATTGCAGAATATGTTCAGCAGCAATAAATGAGATATCTGAAGGAAGTGTCCAAATTAGACCAAATGAAAAAATAAATATGAAATTGAACAGGAATAATCTAGGATTAGGAGGAAAATACTGAAGCAAATGATTAAGGTGGATGACAAACAGCCCAAGGAAATGCAATATGCTGGGAGAAGGATAGAGAGATGGAAAATTACACTGATATGGCATGAGACTATTGGATAGAGTAGAGGTTGTGATAAGAAAATTGAATAAGGGTATGGGAGGAAGAAGAAGTAGGGGATGTCTTTAGGCAATACTATAAGAGACTGCATCAGGCAAAGAGTTTTGGGGAAAAAGTTGTGAATATGAAACATATGAACTGTGATAAGACTGATGGCAGACAGATCATACTAAAAGATAGATGTGTAGAACTGAAGAAGATATTGAGTGCAGTAAGATACCCTAAAGTGCTAATATAGTAGTGACTGATAATATCCTGATAGGTTATTGCAAATGAGCAAGCCTGCAACTGTAGGAAGACTTGGTAATTTTATTCAACAGAAGGGACAATGGGAAATGCTTGCTACAGTTACTGAGAGAGGCAGCTGTAACTGTTTTGCCAAAAAGGTAAATTGTATAAAGATGATGAAAACAGTTACAGGCTGATCTCTCTTATTGATGAAGATACCGATATTTCACCAGGCCACTGGTGACTAGCATAGGCAAAAACTGTCAATGGAATGCCCTCTCTGGACATTGGATGGTACTAATTCATTTTGTTAATAAGAAACAAAAAGGAGGATAAGAGCCCATATTCGTTGATATTTTTGTTCAGTGGATCTACTGTTTGGGGGTATAAGTCTGTAAACAGAGGATAGTAAGGAAAGTGTAAGGAAACAGAATGACAGTGCTGTTGAGTGGGATTGTAATTCATAAGGTATGGTTATAAAAGGGGGTGCAGTCTACTAATGAGTCTGATTTTGGTTGTGACTGGGGTCATGCCAAAATTGGCACAGAAGGAATTGAAGAAGAGGGGACAAGTGTGTAGTTTAAATTTATTTGCAGAGAACATCATGCTGTTTCACTCTGACATGATGAAGGATTGTCCAACAATAGTGAGGACTGAACAGTTCATCAAGTAGTGAATATTAAAATATTACCCAAGAGGTCAGTTACTATATCACTTATTTGGTGTGATATTAAATGTACCAGTGATTATTCAGCTTCCTATTGCAGTGTGTAAGTGAAGATATTTTTCATGGTAAGAGAACTGGTGTAGAAAATAAAGAGGGGGAAGTTAAGGTTACTTAAGATGAAATGTACAGATGAGATAGAAGGATGTTTGCCATAAGTTTGAAGAAAATGGGTAAGGTACAAAAGTAGGAAGGACTGACCCCAGTCACATGGATAGGTGAGGCTATCAGATAAGCTGGAATTAAAAAGGTTTGTGAAAATGGTTGAGCTAGCAAGCATGACAGAGAACCGTGGAGAAAAGGGAAAAATGCTTAAAGTTGTGTGTGAGACAAAGATAAAATGTATGCTAAGTAGCAAACACTATATGTTTTCATAGATTTACAAACAAAAATAGTTGGATATTTCATTAGATCTGTGCAATTTATAAATGTTTTCTTCCAGTATATGGGTTGCATACACATGTCATGCTCACTGTTTCCTTGACTTGAAGCATTATCTCATCATGAATGGAACTGCCTATGCATTCTAGTAGCTTGTTTGAAAAGAAAATATGGATTCTATTTGTATATGAAATCCATCTACCTTCCTTTACCAGAGCTGATGTTATATGGACTTGGAATATACTGAACAAGAGCTGTTGCTGTCCTTTTCTTTCTGCTTGTATTTGTCTGTCCAGATTTGGGAAATTATAACTTGGATTTCTGGATTAAAAACTTGTTGGGCTTTATATTCATCCAGATGCTTCAGTCACACATTGTAAGTAATTGAAATAAAATTAGGAAGCTGAATAATTACTTTTCCCTGTGCAGATGTAATACTGACTTATATGTTTAAACTGTTTTTTTTTTAATAAAGAGTTTTCATAAATTTATTCATAAAATTGTGTGGCTTTTGTCTTATTTTATGAGTAGTATATATAAAATACTTAAGGTGTGGCTGCTGGTATTGGCCCCTTTTTTGGAGGTGGAATGTTGTACTAGCAGCTATTGTAATTTAATGTTAGTTGGTTCATTGAAATCATGTTCAGTATTTGAGATTTTAGTATCCAATTAGCAATCTGATTCATGGCAGCATGTTCAGGAAATGAAATACTGTCACTGGAGTTGTAGCTGTAGCCCTTCATGGAAAGCAATGGTAGCAAGTGTGTTATGAAAAAAATAGTCTAGCTACATTTTCACTATTATTGGTAAAATTGCATTACAAGACACAAATCAGATGGAGGTTGATGGAATCCTGAAAAGTAAGTGATCACAACCCTGTTTGTAGATGGCGATGTAAAGCTTATCCTGATGTGACAGATGTTAGGCATAGCCCAAGGCATTAGTGTGCTTTTGCCATAAGTTCTGAAGGCCAGTCACTCTTTGAATATATAATAAATGCCAGTGTTGAGAGTTTAAGATAATTGGACCCCATCTGTCTATCATATTATTTGGTAACAGAGGGTGGAATTTAAGGCACTAATCTTTGTCCATGACACTGTGGAAACTAAAAAGAAACAGGTAAGACTGGAATAATTAGATTGGGATATGCAATGATTTTGGTAAAAATAAAGGTTGGGGGTGCTACAGTGTAGGACAGCATGAGCTATGAGGACAACAGCCTCTGAAAAGTGGGAGAAAATGGGTAATGGTTTTACTGGAGGGCTTATACAGTGACTAGGTAAAAAATACATTTCCAAAGTTTGAGAAAGTGAGCAAACAGTGCAATATTAAAAAGAGAGATTGGCAGACATATGAGAGAGCGGGAAATAAGCTGAAGGGGATGTCGGAGAGAAAGACAAATAGATTATTATCTATGTTTAGACATGGCTAGCACAGAGTAACAGGTGAATTATTGAGATTAAAAAAAAAACATAAAGTACCAAGTAGGGAAATGTAGATGTTACAGAATAATTGAAGAATGGATGGATGATTCTGCACAGGAGGAAGCAATTACAATATGCATTGAGCTAAAATCTGTTGATCACCATTACTATAGTACATCATGAGTATTTTAGAACCAGGATGGAAGGGTGTAATAACTCCTGCAGATGTGCAGAGGGATGATTAGGCAAGATACACATGCAGAGGTGATTCTTCAAAGTGAGCAGACCTTGCAAAAGGGTAGGAAATTATGTGGAGTTGTATCTATGGATAATATTAGAACTGGGCATCAGGGATTATTTGTTCTATATATGAAGGACAAGGGTCTAGGAAAGACAAGGTTTATTTATGGTAATGATGGTATGAGTTAAGAGAGAGAAATATTTAGATACTGGAAAAGGGAATTAGAAGAGTGGACAAGGCAAAGGTGTAAGGGTGTCCAGTGAAGGTGAGATGAGGTTTATTCATATGGCAGAAGGAGATTGACGAAATGGGAGGACAGATGGAGAGGGATAGGTGAAATACATTTAGACAGTGTCCAAATGGCACACCATGCTGAGCTGTAGTAGGACAGCTGTATCGAATAGTTAGAATAATCATGGGGTAGATAAGATATGATATAAAGGGGTGAACGGGAAATTCTTTCAAGGGATACTCTGATTGTAAAGGTTAGGGAAAGCAGATACAGCTGTGAACAATAAGATACCACAAAAGGCTGCATTAGAGTGAGAACTATATTTGAGTTGGTTGCTAACTATTTCTTACTTATAACATGAAATCTGTTGCATATAGAAGAATTGTTACAGTATGGAAAATGGAATAACAAGTACAAAAAAATGCAACAGTTAAGAGGTGGGCTTACACAATGAATATTTTCAAAATAAAAAAGATCCTGTACAACGAGATAATCATAGAAAATTCTACAAACCAAATTGTAGGTCAAATAAGCTAGACAATAAGAGTCTTTCTCAAACCTTGCTGTTCTACAGACCTTAAACATGTTAAGGCATACAACTAAGTAAAACAGTTGTGATTTTAGTGCTATAAGACAGGCATATCATTAAGATTTAAAGACATTCCAGCAGTGTTTGCTAAACATTGTTTAGCATGCCTTCTCATTTTATTAATCAAATGAAAAGAAACCTAACAAAAGTGCACATACCTTTTTTTGTCTAAATCACAACACTAGCAGAGTAGCCAAGGACATGAGAGACATTGTACTTTAACAAATACCTTCCATTAATTTCACAAGTGATATGATCCTTAGTTAAAAAAAAGACCTAAAGGGTTTAAACAGTTTCTCCTCTATGCCCATCATTAATTAATGATAACTACTTGTTTGTTTTTTGAAATATAAAGTGAGTGAAATATTACAAAGGGTGTTGACCAAATTGAAATGCCATTTACATCTCCACCATTCAGATGATTCTGGAGTTGTGATTTTTCTATCAAAACACAATCATTTTTTGTGGGGGCAATGGTATTCTGATAAGTATCTTTGTCACGGTCCCCTGTAAGAAACACATCGCACCAAATGACATTTGACAACCTTTATTAAATTTCCATAAACATAAATGTTAACCAATATTCATTCTTTTCAACCAAACATGATACAGACGAAATAAGATCCATGTAACATTATCATAAGACATGACAGCGGAAACCTGCTCATCCTGATCAGTAAGCAGCATCCATACCTCCACTCACTTACTTATGAAGTAGCTTACCTACTTACTTCCATTACCATTTATTGCATTATACCATCAACCAAATAAGCAGCTTCCTCCACTTACTTATGTACTTATCAAGCAGTGTAACCACTCACTTTCCTTTCCCATCTTATTGAATTGACCATCCAACACCAAAGGGAGAACAGAAGAGGGCAAGCCTGCCCCTCTTCTCCGCCCTATCCAAACTAAACATAACCACATCCCTACTAATAAAAAGGGGAAGGGAGGGCAGGTAGCAGGTTCACGCCAAAATGTGACACCTACTCCAGTTACACTTGCCTAACATCCTTTAAGTCCCTCCCTACCCCTACCTCACTTCCTCCCAAACCTCATCCATTCCTATTTAACCCTATCCTCCCCCTATCATCCCAAGTCCTGCTACTCTATTTATCTTACCCCCCCCCCCTTGAAGATGTCCCAGGACAAATTGGTCTGTTCCAAACCTCATTTGTCCTGGTCCCCTTCAAGAAACACATCACACCGAATGACATTTGACGACCTTTATTATATTTCCATAAACATAAATGTTAACCAATATTCATTCATTTCAACCAAACATGATACATATAAAATAACATCCATGTAACATTATCATAGGATAGGACAGCGGAAACCTGCTCATCCTGCTCAGTAAGCAGCATCCATTCCTCCACTCACTTACGAAGCCACTTCCATTACCATTTATTGCATTATGCCATCAACCAAATAAGCAGCTTCCTCCACTTACTTATGTACTTATCAAGCTGTGTAACTGCTCACTTTCCCTTCCCAACATATTGAATTGACCATCCAACACCAGAAGGGGAACAGAAGAGGGCAAGCCTGCCCCTATTTCCACCCACCAGCCTGACCAGGCTGTTCCCCCTCTCTCCACCAACTTCCATCATCTAGCTATCATTAGGAAATAAGGCCAAAGATCATTCGATGTACAATAATTACCAGGACATTACCAGGACATTACCAGCCCCTGGCAATTACCTAATGATTAACAGGGCATGACCTGCCACTGGACCAGAAAAACTCAACCCCCAACCACCAAAACTAAATAAAAGCAATTGCATACCATGCTTCCCTCAGCAACCCCAGTTTACTTGCCGAATAGCATGTAGAAACAACCTGGAAACTTTCAAATACCATTTAACAGCCGCCTTGCTAATACCAACTACCAATTATAAACAGTAAGGCACCTAAACCCCATGATAGCTTTAGCAATCTGACCCCTCTTAGCTCTATCCACCAGCCACCAGCAATATACCAAACTTGAAAATGCACTATGCCACCTGGTCGAAACAAGATTAGTGGCATGCCAACTCTGTCTAGAATGCAGAAAATAAACCATAGCCTTTCTCTTCTTCAAGTATGGTAAATGAAAGCCACACTTCCCATGCAAGGACATGCCATCTAGCTCACCATCTGAACCCACTTACTCAATGCAATCCACTAATCCCCTATCCCTGAAGGCTGCAACCCTACCCGAGCCAATCCAAGCAAAACCCCAGCTACCGATAATACAGTATAAATTCACTCCTGATTCTCCCCACCCAAAACAAGCAAAACAATTACGTTGTAACTATTGGGAAGAAAATTTGAGTAGATGAGCATTGAGTAGACGTCTTTTGATACTCTATACCTCAATGTTTGACTTTTGTATGAACTGTTAATTTAATGTATTCCATACTGTATGTATCATCTCCTTGTGAATATGCAATGAAAGTTCTCATAACATGAAATGAATGTTCCATGTAATCTCCTGTTATTCTAAGTATGTGTTGCTTGGAGCTTATCTCCCCGGGCCTCTGCTGAAAACGAACTTGTGTCCAGTCGGACTTTCCTGGTTATCAAATGCAAAATAAAAATAAAACAAAAAATATAACAATTCCATATGTGGCTGCCTGGCTGGAAGACCATGACCTCTTTTCACACCACTCCATCAACCGACATCAACCTCAACTCCCTCTCTCGCCTGTCAAAACCACCTTCCTTCAACCTCTTAAGTAATGCCCAGTCAGCCCATTTCCATTTGCAACCTTCGAGGGATCTGTAAAACAAAAAACTGTAAATACTTCATTCACATATAATCAGAACTTCTTAATGACAGTATGTACCACCACTGGCATATCTCCTTCCTCAACTGCTTAAAATGCATTTACTATCACATATAAAGCACCAATGAAACTTAAGATGTGTGAACAAAACTACCCATAAGATTTCCTCCACACCTCTCAGATTCACGATACAACTAATACCCATGTGAAATAAAAAAATGATTGCATTAAAAGGCCTATTCTATAAATAATATATCACTCTTTTCCCAACCGAGTAGTTCCCAACAACATTGTTAACAATAATTAAGGCAAAGAAAAAAACATCCATAGTCATGCTATTATAGCCTATTACCAAACCTAAAGTGTAAATCCCCCCCCCCCCCACAGCTCTACCTATATTCCTTTTGGACACAGGCAACAATCACCCATGTCCCTCTTAAATAAGAGCAACATGCAATGCACTCTAGATTAAGGACTCTTACTTACCTGAAGCTGTCTAGTTCATCAAAACCTTAGAGCCATTAACCTAGTAACTACCTCCACTCCTGAAACTGGTGCCGCTCCTCCCACCAGTAAGAACCCAAAACTACTTCTAAGCAAATATCAAACCCTGCTATAACTTGCCCTCAACATACCTTATCCTCCCTTGGCCTTACACTACCCAGCTGAACCAACTTTGAAATGCCTTAATGAGTACAAAACCAACACTTGTTAACATAACATCTACCAGACATCAACCCAGCCTCCCTCATCAGAATACCTTACCTTCAAATACAAGTGCATAATAACCATAAATAAAACAAATATAGATAAACTGATTTTTAAGGGCCCTAGCACCAGAAACCTAGTGACTTCCTTTGCCTTTAATTACTGCACATCCACCCCACCTGTTGAAACCCCCCAGACCCCCCCATAACAGATCAGCAACCCTGCTTTACCCAGCCCTCAACATACTCCTTTACTTGTCGGTACACTACCCAAACCACACCAAGTTTGATATATCTTGCTAAACAGCAAATAAAATAAAATTCTCTGTGACCCCTTTTACACAACTCCAACAAATGGAATGTCCAGCCTCTCAACATCAACTAACTTTAACTATTTCCTGCAGGACAGCAACTGTTTACATTACACTCCCCCAATCAAGCACATTTATGCACATTCCATCAATGACAACAGTCACTGGTACCTGCACCATCACACTCCTAGTCCTACCTTACCTTGACCCAAACATACCTCCTTACATAACCCCCTATTCACCACTCTGGCACCAAAATCCACAATCCCATTATACACTAGTCCAGCCATCAAAATACACATAAAGCATCCATTACCTTTCAAAGGCATTTAATCAGGGTGCTGACCACTGGTCACTCAGCACAAGCCCATCTCTGGCCTTCCTGTGCACCACCCATGCAGCAGTGGCATCCATTGAACCGGCTCCAACACCTCTGACTCTCCTTCCCTCCGGTCACCAATCACGCCACTTGATTCCACACTTCTGCAATCTGCAAAAGGAAAAACACAGATTAATCACCTTGCCTTAACAGAAGTAAAACAGCTATGAACCTCAAACCCTGTCCCTGTGCCTGTACATTCAAATGTACTCACAATGACCCCCCTGCCTCTTTCATCTGCCTTATGTATCTTGCTCTGCCCCCCCCTTGCTCATCCCACCACCTGATTCCATGGGTAAGGCATTGATAGTATAATGTTGCTTCCCCCCCCCACTCCCCGTCTTCCCCTTTCCACCCTTCAGTACTTCTGACAGATTAGACGAGCCAGAACCTTTTGACCACCCAAGTGAAAGCATGTCTGCAATGCAGTTTAAGGTTTAGCTATAGCATCCCCCCCAACCCTGCTACACATGGCAGTGTCACTAGTGTGAGTCATGAAAAAAGGGAGTGTGAAATACCACTTTAGCAAGGCAAGGACCCAAATGTTATAACCGTGCTCATCAAGTAAGTAACCTAGCAAAAACACCACCTTAACAGGTTAAAACCATTCTAACCCCTCCAAGCAAGTAGTCTAACCCCTGAAAGTCTGCTTCACAAGATCACCATCACCCTTAGTGGGGAAAATAACTTTATAAAATTAAAATGATTACTGAGCAAGATTATCTTTGCCACAATCATGCAGGATTTCCATACCTAAATAATTGACATACCTATCCTGGATTGGCAATTACAGAAATAAAGCCCTGTTTAGGTGTAACACGCACACAATTCTCAGCCCGGACACTCTGAACATTTTAACATGTTTTTCTCCGAGCGACCCCAAATCCCCAACAAGGACAGCCACAAGCCACTGCAATGGACTTTTTAACTCTAAAGTCTGCCATTATTGCATTACCTTAACTTTCAATGCATCACCAGACTGGGAAAATGGAGCCACTAGCAGTAACTGCTTCCACGTGGTACTCCGCATATATGCTCTGGTCCCCCAATGGAGCCACTAGCAGTAAATGCTTCCACATGGTACTCCACTCATATGGTCTTGTCCCCTAGTCCTGCCCACTGGTCTGCCCCTTTTATTTCTTTCACATATACCTACCCCTACCTCCTATATTGAGATCCCACTAATTGATCCAAAACCACCATTTATGTAAATTAAAAGCCTACCCTTCAAACCATAAATGAAAGAATTCCAGACAGACCCTGACAAAATGGGTACAAAGCCCCCAAAATAAATCCTGATTTAAGCACTGCTCTTATGAACTTAGAAAGGGTTCATAATAACCAGTTTATGGTAACAGTTTCTTTTTGTAAGGAAGGCTTGAAGTCAAAAACTGAAAGACATTATGCAGGGACAGCAGTCCTCAGGTCACCCAGTGCTTCCCCAAGAAATCACAAACTGTATGAGGAATAAAGCAGAAACATTGGAGGAAACCTGACCATTCCCCAAAAAAAAAAAAAAAAAAAAAAAAAAAAAAAAAAACAGACTGCCAAGAGGCACAGGCAAACAGCATATCCCCCACCAAAAAACAAAGCAGCTGAGAAATGCCACAACTCCACACAACCACAGCTCTCAACGACCCACTTTCGGCACCAGGGACAACCAGGGACACATGCGAAAATATTTACACTTAACATAAACGATGCCTGCACAAGTGAACATGAACTAGTATCAGCAAAACAGCTCTGCATTATGTGAATGATCCTGACAAATGCTGAAGTTAAATCTATATAAAATTACATCACAGCCTCATTTTTCATTCATAGCTATTATATTGATATAGAACCTCATGTTACAAGTCTGAACATTCCACGAAAATCTGCACAGATAGGAGTTATGCCGACAGCACCGAAACCAACAGTCAACTCCCAAATTGCAGCAAATGTGCACACACTGCAACACAAACCCTTTCAAGCCCACAGACATCCATACTGGTGGTTTTCTCCTTCAAAGAAGACTCTTCCAAGTATCAAACAGGAACCTCTAAAACCACCGGCAGGGAAACACGCCATCAGTCCAACTCAGCTCTCTGAAATAAAATCAGGAGAATGGAGGCACTACATAATCAAACCTCCACCAAATGGCCAGCATTTAGTGGCCCAGAGATCCCACCCTCACTGTCTCTACCCAACTGTAACTGTGTAAAAGACTTGTGTTGAAACGAAAAGAAAAATCACACTCAAATAAAATTAGAAAGACAGATTCGGTTAACCACTCCTGTAATTAAAACAAAGTAATTTATTAGCGCTTTTGTTTGCCAATATTGCCAAACTTCATCAGATACATTGAATAAAGGAAAATATGTCATTTAAATAGTAAATACAAGTTAAACATCACTGTGTAAAAGACCTGTCAACACAGCAACCACCCACAAAACCCACCATAAAGCCGCCATGCAAATACAATACAGCACCCAAGCATAGCTGTGTCCCTTTAAAACCTGAGAAAGAGGAAAAAAAAAAAAACATTCTGCAGGCAATAAATATCTTATTTTAACCAAACAACTATGCTCCAATATAGACTACTCCCATAATTTAACCTGCTACAGCTAAACCATGCTTGTAGCAATGGAGATTATTTACTACTATTAGTTATACCTTTGCTAATAACCAAGTAATTTAAAATACTAACATACCATAGCTAAAGATACCTATGTCTTGCAATGATCCTACTGCAAACTCAAAATGCAGTCGGGTACCAGAATGTCCAAATGTCTGCTGAACTCTTCCAAGACAGGTATGGCATGCCAAATAAAGCCCTCCATCACACGAGTGCAAGAAACTGCCCACCCTCCATAAGGAAATGACCCCAACCGCTTCCTAAACATGACCTTCTGTGGTTGATTTAGTACTTCATTGGAAAGCTAAGGAAAGTATCTTAATGCCCCTACCGCAGTGCCACCAACCTCCCACAGCTAAGGACACACTGCACATGTGCAGCAAGTCTTCTAGCCCACAAAAGCCCCTGAGAGACTAACCACTCAGCTGAAAACAGAGCCAACCAAGCCCACGACAACTCACCACAGACTTACAGCTCAACTAAAAACTGATCACCCCACCGGACCACCAGGACAAAACAACTTCCCCACCACTAAATCCTCCCAAGGAGCCTTCTGCACTAAACCCTATGTGGTTTAGCTGTGAACCATCCGAACAAATCCATCAGACTTGAAATGAAAGACAAAAGAAATTATTAAAATGTGGCCTAAATAAACCTAAAACCATCAACTACTTGCTGAGGGAAACCGTAAAGAAGAAGGGGAAGGGAGCTATCAAAACTGCCGATCACCTTGAAATACTACCAGAATCAAACATCCACACTGGCCTAACAATACGCTCCTTTCCCCCATTTTTTTCTTCATTTATTTATATATATATATATATATATATATATATATATATATATATATATATATATATATATATATATATATATATATATGTAGTAACAAACAACCAGACTGCCCACTCTACCCCTGCATTGCACCGCACTTCCCCACAAACCATCTAACTCTGCAACCCCCCCACCCAAAAAAAAATAAATAAATTCTTGCTACTACCTAGTACTCACCTCTTCCACACAAACAGTTAAGACAGTTATTAAGCCAAGGCCTACCTGACCACCATGAGTATCTACAGGTCGTCACGGACATAAACCTGCACTATAGCAAGTTCATGACAAAATGTGACTCCTACTCCAGTTACACTTGCCTAATATCCTTTAAGCCCCTACCTACCACTACCTCACTTCCTGCCAAACCTCATCCATTCCTATTTAACCCTATCTTCCCCCTAGCCTCCCAATTCCTGCTACTCTATTTATCTACCCTCCCCCCCAAAGATGTCCCTGGGCAAACTGGTCTGTTCCAAACCTCATTTGCCTTACCAAAATATGGAATAGGAGTGCAACTGAATGTTGTACCCATTACTGCAAATGCCTGGCATAAAAAGATGTATTAAATGAACTATGTTTTGGGAAATGTCCAGAAAACCAAGATTAAGGATTATATAATATTCTAAATTAAAAATGAATAAAATTACAGAATCCTTATTAGAAAGAAGAGTTTGTGACAAGAAGGGAAAAAATAACATATCATAAAAGGTAAGCAAATGAGTTAGTTTGATAAAGCTTAACATTAGAAAATATATGATATCCTTGCAATTCAAAAGGTATTTAAAAATGCATATGGTAACACTTTTCTGTTATCCAGCTCCCCCAAGAATCCACACTACTCTACCCTGGTATAAGACAACCTCTATCCATCAGAAATGTATTAATCACATCATTTATTACTCACATAATTTATTAATCACAAATACAGTGCACAACTTCAAGCATAACATATTACAGTAGGTAGTGCCACCAGTACACCACCATCCCACCATAAAGTAAGCAGCATTACCCAACCACTTGCTTACTTAGACTTTACACCACTAGCAGAATGACATCGCTCACTTCAATAACCAACCAACCACCTTGTAAAATCCAAAACATAATCACTAGAGGGGGAACAGAAAAGGGACAGGCCTGCCCCTATTCTCTACCTGCCAGCCAACACACTCATGTAAACCCATAACATGCCAGCTGATGAAAAAAGTAGGACAGGGAGAGTGGGCAGTAAGTTCACACCTAAATGTGATAACCCCACTCCACTGTTCCTGCACAAAACTAAGTTAACTTCTCCTTACTGTACTATTACCTGACTTCCTCTCCAACTGGCCCTTGTCCTTAACTTAACCCCTCCTCATCTGTAACACCACAACAACCCTCAATCTACTTAACTCTTAGACTCCTCCATCCCCCCACACCTCACCCTATACCCACGGGTATGTCTAACAAATTACTTTACATCCAAACCACATTTGTCCAGATCCTCCCAAAAATCCACACTACTCCACCTTGGCATAAGATGACCTTTATTAATCAGAAATTTATTAATCACAGAATTTATTACTCATAAAATTTATTAATAACAAATACAAAACATAACTTCAATAACAAATTACAGTAGGCAGAGTAACCTGCTCACCTCTGTCCCACCATAATGTAAGCAGCACTGTCCAACCACTTGCTTACTCAAACTTCACACCAGAAACAGTGTGACACTGCTTGCTTCAATAACCATCCAACCACCTTGTAAAATCCAAAACATAAACACCAGAAAGGGAACAGAAGAGGAACATCCCAGCCCCTCTTTGCTACCCATGGCCTGACACAGGCTGTTCCTCCTCACAGTACTACAGCCCTTCCATCAAACTTTCCAAAAACAATGACAATTGCACATTGAACTGGTCCAAACCCAACTCACTCATGTATACTCCATCCTTCCTAAACCACACTGGATTCCAGCCATCAAAGTTCCTGTGATCAATAGTATGAATGCAAAAGTGCCTAAATGCCTCAAAAGTCACTCTCAATGCCCATAAAATTGCCCACATTCCTCTAAACCAAACAAGGTACAATTTCCCACCACATGACAATCATTGAGGGAAACCTATTACTAAAACTTGCCAAATCCCTCAACACCTTAAACACTAACTGCCATTTTGGAATAGCCCCCCCCCCCCCCCACAAGTCATTACCTGCTAAATGGACCACTAAAATACGTGGGATCCCAATCCGAACACATAAGTCTGCGAACTTACCCTCCAGCTGGTGTCACCTGAGTCCTCTAATACCATGCCAAAACACTCAGCAGCCGAATCATTGCAACCCCTGCTCAATTCAATCTCACCTAATCACAGCTTGATACACGACCCAGTAAATATAGGAATGACTCACTATGACCACTTTTCTACCTAACAAAGAAAAAAAATTGAATACAGCAGACAAATAAATCTACTTATATAATATAAGACTTAAAGGCCCCAGATGACCAATGCCGCACCCTCTTTATAGCCTCCACTGATCTACCTTCCCTCACCAGATCTGATGCCTTTCTAATGCAAAAAGAGTACAAAACCCCTCACTCCAAAAGCCTACATATTGAAAAGCCATCCTTATCAAACATAATAAATTGATTATCTCCTAACAACCTTCTATCCTGTGATCGAAAAAACAAATCCTAAGGACTCCTGCCATGCAAAAACTGTAACCTCCAGGCCCAGGACACTGGACATATGGACTCATCCCTACACACCCACAACACAATCTGCACACCCTTGTCCTCCTGATCTATTTTTCAGTGGCACAACTATATCTCCACTGAGGATGGAAATATAATGACATCCTGCCACACCAATGAGCACAGTAACTTATTCACCCTAAACGATCCGCTATACATCCACACTAACAAGGTAACCCACAGTGTATAATCCACAGAATTCCCTTTCAATAATTGCAAGCCTATCAAAAACATCTTAAGGTCCTGCCTTGTCATTGACAAATATCTACCAGTCTTTCTACTACTAATACAACTCTATCCTTTTAACATTCAAGCTATCACCCATGACTTTGTCAAATCTTGTAAATCCACTACCTGCCCAAATATGTTGATAGCAGTCAAATCCACTGAATGAACTTCTTTCCCCTTCATCCAAGCCTTAGCTAAGTATTGCAACAACTTTACTGACCAAATTTTCTCCTGCTCAAGTAACTGCAAAACAAGTTCATGTAACGCAGATAATGTACTGCCATTATGCCTTCCTCGCTGAATCCACCCACTATTGCTTAATCAGCCATCTCATCACTTCAGCCCAATTCGTCACACCTTCTCCAGCAATGTGACTGGTTTACCTCACACTTCCGGGGCCAATTGCTGAAACCTGGGAAAATGAGAACAAGAAAGGCTGCCCGCAATCACAATCCTAGTACCTGACAAATGTACACTTGAAAAAGAAAAATTAATCAACAAACTCTACAACACCAGTTTCCATAAAAATAATAAAAGTAACCTAGATTTGGTCATTTTCAACTTTAACACCAGCACTACTACCAAATTATCTGAATTAAAAACCACTTTCTTGACACAGATGATCTTGTCAGACCACTGAAGCCGCCCAGAGAGGCATCAGTTCTTTATGTCCGTATCCCGTTTTGACCTGCAGCATCAGTAAAAAAATTGCAATTCTTCCTGATTGACCCAGTCTTCCTGCCAAAATGAAATGCCATTGAAATGATCCAAGAAAGACAACCACCTCCCCTTTCAAAAAGAAGGCCACAGACCTGCAAAAAGTTTGACTGGGGCTAATTGCCTCACATGGGAAGTTCAAGAGCCCCAAAAGCTCCATGACATCCCTGATATGCACTTTCTCTTTAGCCATCACCCACACAATCTTCCCTTTCAATCACTCTACCTTCTCAAAAGGAAGACAAAGCACTCCTTACCCAGTTTCCACTGTCAAACCCAAAAAACATAAAGCCTTAGCAGTGCCTTCCAACTTCTGCTTCACCAACAGAACACCCAACTCTTTGCACATATCTAAGAATACCTGCATACTTTCTGCAGAATCTACAATACGTTCACTCACTAACAGAAAATCATCCAGGTAACGAAAAGCCCTCTGAGTTCCCACATGTTGCTGCCAGACCAAGTGAAACAAAATGCAGAAGTAAGCTTCTCAAACACGGCACAAGCCACCCAACCACCCATGGGCATGGCCTTGTTAAAATAAAATGTATTGTCTACAACAATGCCCAATAATGGCCATTCCTCTTCCCACATGAGCAGCAAGCAGAATGCAGATTCAGTATCCATATTTACTAACAACAGATCCTTAAACACTTTAATCATTGGCACTGCATCATCCAGTGAAGCACAACTAACCTTTGCATCCTCGGTGGGAATAAAATCATTGAGTGATCCCCCTTGTGATAAACACAAATGATGAATCAACTGAAATTCACCAGGAGCCTTCTTGGGGGCAAACCCCAATGGTGACACTTTGAAATTTACAAAATGAGGGTAATTGAAAGGGCACAGTAACCTATCTGGTTGCAATTCTTTTCCACCAAACCCTTTAATACTACCTTGTTCCTACACATGGAATGTAAATTCCTACAAACTAAACCATCCCCACAACTTGACAGAAAAAGCCAATGTAAATTCTAAAATCAACTCAGCCACAATATCCGGTTCTGGAATGTGAATCAACACTTGGCACAAATCCTGTACCTTAATGGGTGACAGGGAAAGCTGGTTTACCCCTCTGGCCTCAAAAGGACATAATGACCCCAGACAGAGGCCTGCCCTTGAAATCCTTGTGGACCTTGCAGAGGGAAAAGGAAGGACTCAGTATTGATCAATAAAGAATACCTTGATCAAATTTCCCTCCTGATTACCACAGTGAGACTTCTGGTGCACACAAGCACAAATTGAACAAGTATGCAGAAATCTGCATGCAGCCCACATGCACCACCCTGTATTAAGTGCCCAACAGACAATGCTCATCTTTCCCCCTAATTCACCGAACCATGTAAAAACAGCCAAACTTTTCATAATTGTGGTCAGCTAAATATCAGGGTGCCTTATTTTCCATCTCAATGACTGATCCATGAGTTTCACTTGTGGAACTGTTGATCATAGCACATCCACATCTTCCCAGCACATAAACATTTAGCCTCAGGAATCATGAGAAAATAAACCAAAAGCAATAAGGCCTGAAAAATGTCTTTTCCAAGCAAACCTCCATATAATACACCAAACCAATAACCCAGTTCTCCCACATCCTAGCTCTAAGCCTTCCAACCCTCCCCCACTCTAATGCCGCTAATGCCACGCCAAGAGGTCCTTGTTGTTTGCAGTGTCAGACTCCACCAAACACTGCTCACCCTCCACATCAATTAACTCAAATATGTCAACATACTCAACTTTTCAAATGTACTCTTTAACAGATGCAGTAATATGCGGGGTCAGGAAACTTCCCCTCCCACTTTGTGCTTGCCAGAGCCTGCGTATCTAACCAGTCCGCTGGTGGCGTTCCAAATTTAGAACCCCCCCCCATTCTGTAATGAATTGCCCTGTCCAAACTGGACCCTAGACTCCCCAACAAGGATACCGACCTCTCCCCCTAAAAGCCATCACACTCTGCCCCTGCTCCACCTCTCCAAAAGGCACCAATCAATCCTGTTACCTTCAACATCTGTATTTTGAAATACTCACTCTATACTTCCCCCAAAAAACTCCCACTTCCAGAATACGACAATGTCACACTGACTCTATCTAAAAATGACATAATATCAGTAACATTTCTTCCAATCATATCCAACCTGCTCTACTGGCTGGAACATCCATGACCACTCCATCTGACAACTTCCAGGCTTACTTCTACCCCCTTTGCTACCAGCATCTTCTTTGCAGCCTGGACTCAAGTTTTCCTATTAGATGTAGTGGATCTATCCGATATAAAGGACTTCCCATTTGGCATTTCTCAAAACAGTTTGTCTGCTTGAGCCACAGTCATCACCCATCTCTGTTTTAGACTGTGAGATCCTGCAATCTGCAAAAGAAAGAAAAGTGTTAACAGGAACCAACAATAATAAACTATATATATATATATATATATATATATATATATATATATATATGGTTCCCATTCAGAAGCCTGAAACATCATAAGCCCTGAAAATCAAAATCCTGGAACCAAAAGCCTGAAAATTCAGAATCCTGAAAACTCAAAATCCTGAAAGCCCAAAATCCTGAAAGACCAAAATCCTGAAACTCAAAATCCTGAAAACACAAATAATGCTAATATGTCACTATAAAGACACTAATATCTACCAACTGACCCTGACCCTAACCCTAACCCTAAGGTCCGTCACTATCGCACACTCACCTGACCCGTGCCCTAACCCTAACTCACTTAAACCGCCCCTAACCCCAATATTTGTCACTATTGCATACATGCCTAACCTGCGCCCTATCCCTAACTCACTTAAACCGCCCCTAACCCTAACATAAAACCAACCGCACACTTACCTGACCCCAACGCATGACCTAACACCACAGGGCTAACAATAGCAAAGCCACAATGACATCAGTATGTCTATTTTGTGTTTTCAGGATTTTGAGTTTCAGGATTTTGGTCTTTCAGGATTTTGGGCTTTCAGGATTTTGAGTTTTCAGGATTCTGAATTTTCAGGCTTTTGGTTTCAGGATTTTGATTTTCAGGCTTATGATGTTTCAGGCTTCTGAATGGGAACCATATATATATATATATATATATATATATATATATATATATATATATATATATATATATATATATATAGTTCACCTTTATAATCTCTAAATACTGAAATTTCGAATTTCAGTATCTCAAGACCATAAAGGCGAGGCAAATTTTTAAAATAGCAAAAGTGCATAATCGCGAATTTGAATATCTTGAATTCACAGTTATGGTTTATGCTACGTTACTTGTGGTGTTTTCTGTGGATGGTGTCCAGTGTTGTGTGTGGATTTAGGTGGAATTTAAGGTAAGTGAGTGTTTTGTAAGGGTTTTGGGTGGGAGTTTGAGTGTATGTGAGTGTGTTTGTAAGTTGTACATGTGGGTTAGGGTAGGCAAGTGAAAGTATGAGTGTGTAAGTGCTGGATGTGTTGGTGTTTGTATGTGTGTGTGTGTGTGTGCGTGTGTGTGTGTGTGTGTGTGTGTGTGTGTGTGTGTGTGTGTGTGTGTGTGTGTGTCTGTGTGTGTGTGTGTGTGTTTGTGTGTGTGTGTGTGCGCGCGTGCGAGGGACTGTAAAATGTCGAGGTGTGACTTTACTTTCTTTTTCTGTTTGTGCGATCTTGGAGTTAGTATATATAAGTAGGGGGGTCTGGTTGTACAGCCCCCTACATGAGGGGTGCAGGGTGGCTTGTCCCCCTGATTATTTGTAGTGTAGGTTTGTGTATGTGTGGTGTTATGTTTTTCTGTGTTTTGTTTTGTTTTGTACTGTGGGTATTGTGGTGTATGTGTGGTGTGGTGTATGCTGTGTGTTCGGGATTTCAAATTTTGCAGTTTTGGGCTGTCGGTGTTTTGTGGATTTGCCTTTATGGTTTTGAGATACTGAAATTTGAGATTTCAATATTTCGAGATTATAAAGGGGAAACTATATATATATATATATATATATATATATATATATATATATATATATGAACAAACAGTGATGAACCTTTTCCTTGCCTTTGAGAATTACTGTAGCATTAAGACAACCCATTAATAAGCAGTAGACTAGCTCTCCTTGGTGGCCAATGAAGGCTACACCATGTCCTTTCCCACAGGTAAAAACAACCCTACTGTTTGCATCTGAAAGGTAAACCATAACACTGCATCATCATTCCTTTCCGATGTCCAAATCTTTACATCATATTCTGATCTGTCATTCGTGCAGTCCTGTTCGTTCAGTCTTTCATTTCCTCAAATACCTCCACTGAACTAACACCTGTGCCAATCACTGTCAAACACTGAAGGCCAATATCAGGCAATTGCAACAAAACATTTAAGTTTTGGACTCTGTCCCTCTGGAAACCTGTGCTAATCCAAAACCTGTCATCCATACTCACACTGCACACCTCCTGGCTAACATCCTAAGATCTGATTGAGTAGGGCCCTTATGATGTTTATTAATTAATTAATTAATTTGTCATGCCCTTTACCCACAACTCATGGTTCTGTCCTGACACCAAGAGACCCCCCCCCACCCCCACAACAAGGTAACAGTTAAGTGGCTCCAGCGACAACTATGCATGTACAACAATAAACTGTTGCTTCAGCTGTTTCTCAGCCCACGAAAACTTCTACCTTACAGCCTCCAAGAGATAAGCCACTGCCCACTACATACCAAATGAGGAGAAAACCATAGCCAACACTCCACCACCACCACCAATGTGAAGAAAAAAAAATAGCTGCTCCTTCAACTTCCAGACCACATTTAATCCACAGTCTACCTGCTCATCCTCATTAGTCATCTTGGATGTAATACGTGCAGTAACAACTTCAAGCCTAAATGTGACAACCCCACCCCACTGTTCCTGCACAAAGCTAAATTAACTTCTCACTATTACTTCACTTCCTCTCCAACCAGCCCTTCTCCTTAACTTGGCCCCTCTTCATCTGTAACACCACAACAACTCTCAATCCACTTAATTCTTAGACTCCGGCATCCTCCCACATCACCCCCCACCCCAAGACCCACAGGCATCTCTGAACAAATCAGTTTGCATCCTAACTGCATTTTTGTTTTCCTTTCTGCAAATATGGTAAATAGATAATGGTAAATAGATAATGCATTAAAAAAAACAGAACATACAACTGCAAAATAGTATTGTGTGCAGATGAGTAGATGAGTACCTTTTCACTTGAAAATAAAAAGTCAAGAATATGTAGTGTTTAGGCCACACAGGTTCAAGGTTATTCATGAAGCTAAATGCAGTACAGCAATGATGCAGCCTTAAAGACCTTTTCTTATGCTCTTGTCTCTTTTAGCTCAGATAATATGTTACTCTGATGAAATTTACCTAAGTTTCAGTATATGAATGAGAGAAAAAAAGTGACTCTTTACAAAAAAATGATATATCAGCTTAGGCAATATATCCGCTTAGCCAATAATTTCTCTTGTGCTTCAGTTAGATTTATTCTAATGTTATTTTAATGGGTTAACTATATATTTTTTATAATCCATCGTACTCATTGTCCTATAGTACCGTTTTAATTTAACTTATTACCTGGTTTTGTTTGAAATCAAGACCTTCAATTTCAATGAGGTTCACAATTATGTTGATCAAGTATACATAAATAATACATACATGAACAGATAACTGTATTCATAAATAATTAAAGAGTCATATTTTCAATATATTTTCTTTATCTTTACTGTGAATGTATGATAGCAAAAACAATTTCATCTTAAAAATATCTGCTGGCTATTCATTCTTACAGCTACATATATTTTATATATTTCACACTTCTTAATGTAACCCTTTTCTCTGCACTGTATTTACTTTATTTCATTATTATAAATTGTTTAAATAATTCATTGTATATATACAATAGAAGTAATACAAACTGCTCTTTAAAGACTGTACTGCTGCATTATTGAAGTTCACATGCATTATTCTAGATACTGGCATAGTTTTAAGTCACTAAGAAAACCTCATTGGACAAATTTAATGAGTGAATAGTAAATCACAAATGTATATTCATTGAGGATTAATTTAAATGGTTGTCATTTCGAATACTGCAGTCACCTGCTTTAGTGGCTAAAGAAAGTTAGAAAGAAACTTTTGAAAAATCAAAATAATAGTTCTGTAGGAAAATACATGTAAGTGTGCATATGTTGGATGTCATAATGTTGACTACACAAATAATAGAAAACCAAAATACTGGCCTGAAAACATTAACATTGCAGAACATCAAACTGTGGATATTGCTGTTACTCCAAGATCACAGTACAGCAGGGAGTGTTTTTTTTTCTGTTTACCCTCTATAGTGCAGTCCTGGAGTTGGTATATATATATATATATATATATATATATATATATATATATATATATATATATATATATATATGTGTATAATTGTTCTGTTTTGGTTTTCAATGTTCTGCAGCTTCAATGTTTTCAGTTCAATATTTTAGTTTTTGATTATTTGTGCAATAAGCATTATGATATAGATCCATGTGTGTGCATATCTATCTATAAAAAAGGCACAGATCCTTGTGGTGAGCCACAATAGTTTTCCAGCCTTAGGGGGACAAGTCATCTGCTTCCAATAAGGGAAAACAATAGACCACAGGGAAAACTGGTACTGGTAACACACAAAGCTGCTGGCTAAGAATCTTAAAAAAAAATCAGAAAAAAAGAACCATACACTGTAGACAAGCTCAGCTGAGTCTTTGGAATAATCAAGCAATTATAACTTTTTAGAAATCAAAACCTCTTTATTGAAAAACAAATATATGAGCATGTTCACCCTTAAGTGAGCTTCATTGGATCTAAATCCAGAATTATGCAGTATTTATCTGCTTTAACAGAGAGATTATTGTTAATTAACTCGAGCTGGGGTCATGAATGTATGTCATAGAATATTCATATAAGCTACAATACAATAAGTCTCATCTTTCATACCTGTTCTGCATATCTAGTCCTATTGGTAGCTAATATGTTATAACTTATGTGATGTATTGTTGTTGTATGTGGCTAGTGCCTAATTGATACAAATCCTTTATATAAAATTTGACCCTGGCTATGTATAACTATTAGTACATCACTGTATCTATGATGTGATTAGCAGATGCTATTTGTCATGTTTAGATGGGGCAACGACTACTAAAAAATATTTGACAACCAGTAAAATTAAAACCCTATAGTATTATGCTGTAGTAATCATAACTGCAGCTAGTCAGGACAATTTAACCTGTGACTGGGAGCACCTACCTTGTATCCTTTATATCAGGTAGAATACCAGCCTTTCCACGACAAGATAAATCCAACTTTCCAGTGATATATCTGTTGTACGTATGTTCATAGAGACAAGAAAGGGTTCTATATGTGTTAGGTTTTGCATAACCTGCAGAATTCTAGGATAAGTCCCAGTTGCCACAGCAGTGGAGTTCCCACCATGGGAATCAGTGACCCTTCAGTAAGTATGTCTTGTACCAGTGCCTGTTGCAGAAAACATTTACAGAAAGCCCTAGGGAGAGTGGAAAACATGCAGCTGCACAGACTGCCTAGTCCTTGGTAGTATGCTGAATTTATCTGATTATTAACTATAAGCAAGATATCAATCCATCTATAATTGAAACAAGTAGAAAATAATTT
This sequence comes from Protopterus annectens, assembly GCF_019279795.1. Classification (NCBI taxonomy): domain Eukaryota; kingdom Metazoa; phylum Chordata; order Ceratodontiformes; family Protopteridae; genus Protopterus; species Protopterus annectens. Next base: position 38,303,455 of record NC_056742.1, on the reverse strand, counting down.
ACAGATTGTTAATATAGTACAAAGAAACATTAGGTATACTGTAAAGATAGGTCCACTGTCAATAGTCTTACATACTAAAACAGTGCAGATGCTACAAGTTGTAAACTGACATAATCTGAGTCTATGAAGGGAGGCATATTACAAAAGTGTGACTCTTTATTGAGAAGTGAAGCTAGGTCTAATTAATAGGAAGCGGTGAATCTAATCTAAACCTCCCTAGCCTCAAGTTTATGTGGCCTGCGGCAATACTGCCTTCCTGCCCTGATTAGAGTCACCACTTTGTATTAGTTTAAAAACTGTGCTCATTCCCTTGTAAGATACTGGCAATACATTGTAATTTCCCTTGGTTTTGCAGTGTTGTCAACACAGTGTAAGATATTTATTTATAATGCAAAAGGTGCTATCTACCAAATGTTAAAGTTTATAAGGGCAGCAGTAAAAAATGTTTTCTAATTTTGGCTCACTGTTATACCTATCAGCTGTACAGATTTTCGCAGAATGTCCAGATTTTTGCCTCATAATTTTGGACTATTTATCATAAACCTGTGATTTTCTGGCAAATCACTGGAATATAACTAAGAGTTGAAATCAGAAAATAATGACAGACATTTAAGTTTCAGACTTCATACCCCTCAAAGAAAAGTCCCTATTTTTGGACCTCTGCTCCCATTATTTATGGTTTTGTCCAGATTTCTTGATCTAAGAGGTTGAGAGGTATACTCACTGTTCAGATATTTTATGGCTTTCTACTGAATTCTTTACGCAGAGATTGAGAAGAATAGTGGAAACTGGTTATCAAAAGGTACTGGCATTTATGTGTGGTAGAACATGGTACATCAGGAAACTGGGAATATGCCCTATCACTGCTAGTGTATGAGAAGTGGGAACACAGTCTGACTCATAGGAAATGAAGGGATGCATGGCTTCCAGCAAAATAACACTAGTAATGAGTGCGCGCGCGTGTGTGTGTGTGTGTGTGTGTGTGTGTGTGTGTGTGTGTGTGTGTATGTGTGTGCACGCGTGCGTGCGTGTGTGTTTGTAGGGTAATGATATGGAATGAATGGCTGTGGTTGTGTTTCGACTGAATGTGCTGTATGTTGACCACATATAGGAGTGTGCAATTGTCTGAATGTGAATTTAAGTATGCTTCAGTTGCTTGAGTTGTGATAACTGTTGAATTAGATGAATAATATATACTCTTTCTATACATATAAAATTCATACTGCATATTTTTAAAAATGCATTTTAAGGGCATCCTAGGGAACACTAGCATGAAATAGCAGTATTCCAGATGGATTTGTCATTAACTCATTTTGCAGTCATATCATCTTCAGTCTGGAGGCATAGTGGGATGAAGCCCTGCTGATGATAAAGTCAATATGAGTTCAACTAAAAGTTCAGGAGGTGGAAGTATAAGGCAAAGAACGATGGGACAGTGCACAAACTGTTGACTCATTCATCCTTAGGGAAGGGCCCAGTGTTACTACTCCTGGCTGGGGTAGAAGAAATGAGTTAATATGAGGCTGACTAGGGTTTTATATATATATATATATATATATATATATATATATATATATATATATATATATATATATATATATATATATATAAATAACTTTATGTATGTATATATCTATATATATATATATATATATATATATATATATATATATATATATCTATATATATATATATATATTTTTTTTTTTGCCCCATATCTGATCCCCACTGTAACATGATCTTGTATTGAAAAATAAAGTTGGTACATATAGTCAGCTGAGTTTTAATCAGCTATACCAGCTTTTTTCACTTCAAAAAGTTGATTTCCCAATGGATTGTAGGGAAAATATCTATCTATATATATATATATATATATATATATATATATATATATATATACATATATATATATATATATATATTTTTATTTACTATCATTTGTCCGATCGCACCGTGTGTGAGTTATCATTAGAATTAACTAAATGAGTGAAAAAAATCAAAAACAACTGACACAAATGTCAAACGCTGAAGTGTAAAAAGACAAATTCGACATATTTCAGTCTCCACTCTGCAACACACAGCAAAGAACATTTTTCGGGGGGGGTAAGCCCCCCTGCACCCCCTGCTACTTATACATACAAACTCTGAGATCGCATTACAGTGAGGGAATGGGTACATTTCCAGATCCCCACTATAGTGTGATCTGCATTAAAATGTTGAAATTCACAACAGCGAATGCTATAATGCATTCACTGTTCTGCATTTCACCATTTTTCTTTTCGTTGTTTCCTAATGTCGACTTGGGCATTTAGGGTTACGTAACTCGAATGAAGTCCGGTCACCCTTTTGATAGCAAACCTTCTGTTCATGTACACTTTTTTCATGATGATGAATAGTCTAATGATTTATGCTGATCTGTTGATCTGTTTGAAGGTTTGGCATGTCTACAGGCTGAATACAACATAAAGGTATCCTCCAAGGCATTTCCTGTGAACCATGTTCCATGTTGCACTCCTATTGTGCAGTAGACCAAGAATGAATAAGTGCTGAGGAATGTGGCTTCATTGGGAGTCATATTCAAAGAGAACGACACACAGAACTAACAAAATGGGTTAATAGTTTGGTAACACTATGAAGCAAGATGACATTGTTCTATCAGGGCAAAATACATTTTTCAAGAGGGCACATTTTTCACTTCAAGCTTTTATTTGTTTATTTGTTGATTTATTTATTTTTATATATATTACTCGGTTAAGTAAACAAGTCTAAAGACCTTTTTCTGAAAAAAATATGACCCTTAATGGTGTACAGCAATAATACAGCAGCAAAATAAAGATCACAGAAAAAGACAAACAACCTTAACAACAGCAGTATAATAAAGATATGGAATGAAGCCATGGAACAATAATCATCCACCTAATATTCATTCCCGAATATATCAACCATAAACAACACAGAATGTATTACAATAAAAAGAAATCAATTATAGTATGTTAAATAGGTAAACCATATATTCACTGGAGTCAATCAGTGATATGGTAGATTGACAGAAAGAGGGAATGCAAGAAAAGATTGGGTATTAAAGCCTCAGAATCAAAAAGGTGGATGCCATCACAGAGAAGGTTTATTGTTTTAAAAATAAGAAGATCTTGAAGAGGTTACTTTGCTATATGGGAATGTTCAAAACCATACGAGTGTCAAGAAGGGCACTTTCCCATGCAGGAAATGCAAGGCTTGTACTTTTATTAACAGCAATAATTCATTCATATATCCCTCACAGATAGGACCTATAGGTTGAATAATTATGCAGACTGCAATAGCAAGAACTTGATATACCTGGTCAGCTGCACTTGCTGTCAGGGTTTTTATGTTGGCAAGACAAACAGATGTTTCAAGGAATGGATTCTCTATTATTTAATTGATATAAGAAATAAAAATAAAAATGGTGCACTTTTACAATGCATAATATCAAATCCATGGCACAAATTTTGTTTCATGGCATTGGAGTTAATACTGGATGACTTGAGAGGTGGAGACATTGTAAATAAAACAATAATAGAAACAAGGGGAACAGCTGACTTACAAGACAACCGACCCCTGGTATTGAATGGTATAATCCCTATGAAGCCCATACTGTGGGGTCAGCAGCTGCAAAGATGACATTTTATTGGCTGATTACATTTTGAAAAAGAACTGATTACCTGTTATTTAGGATCTGAAGAAGGCTATAAAAGGCTGAAAGCACTTATCCAGGATTTTAATAATTATTATTATTATTATTATTATTATTATTATTATTATTATTATTATTATACTGTTTTAACAATAAACCTTCTCTGTGGTGGCATCTCATCCTATTGATTTTGATTTACTTTGCTGAACAACAAGCTGCCTCTGGTGACACTAAAGAATTTGTTTCATAGTTTGTTTGTTCAGAAGGTTGCACATGACTGAAGGTGGAACTGATGTTTCTTAAGTGAATACTTGTCACAGGAATAAATTGTTAACTCCCGTGAATTGTACGAGGCTGGCTTTTTCAATCAGTCAAGTAAGTCTGTTGCTTGCCCTTATCTTAGTTAATACCACACCAACTGACTCTGAGGATAAGAGCAGAATGGAGAGTTTTGAAAAAATACTTTCTCAGGTGGAAAACACAGCCTGTAGGCTCAAACGAGTTCAGTGGCAACATTCCCACCTCAAGGCAAGCCTTTACTATAATATTGTTCCAAGAGACACACATTTTAAGTACATCAGGCTGCTTACAGAATATTTTAAACCTATGGAGGAACAAGCAGCTGACCTGATAACACATAAACAGATGCAGCTGGAAGATATAGCCTTATCGGAGACTTTTTTGAACAAGACTGAAGCATTACTACACAGCTTCAGCCAATATGAGAACAGGCTTAAATTATTGAAGAGTCACAAACTGGTTAGGGATTTTCAGGACATTAGATCTGGAAATATTTATGACTGGCCAAAGACACAAAAGAAACAGGATGCAGTTACATCCAGAGGAGTAACTGAAATAGTGAGTAGTTCACATGCAACACAGGAGGTATATGGGCAGAGTTTGAATATGCAAAGTGATAAGAATAGGATAGTAAGTAACAAAGATACAGTACAATAGATACATTTCAACAAGGAGATGTAGTAAGTGCCCCATAGTCCCTGACAACACACTCACTTTTCAACATAAATAATGGGAGTGACACAGCAATGGCAGCACTAAATGTATGCCTGATATAGGAAAGAGACCTAAAGGTAATATAGCACACATTCTGTTTTTTTCTGGGGCTGCCCGTTTTAATCAGGTCACACTGGACACTCCCACAGAGATCATTAAGCAGAGACAGAAAGAAATGGAAAGTGAATTAACTTCTAATGGTATGAATTGTTCTTTTGTGGTCAACATTTCTAGTTGTGAACTGAGCGAAGCACAGATTAGTGTGTTAAATAAAGGGCTTTTTTTTATGCCAGCCTCTCATTCAAAATTAAGTAAATTTATCATTGATATGAAATGCTTTGCAAGAAATGTAATGCTAAAGAACATCTTTGAAAACAACAAAAATAAACAGGCATCGAACATTTCTAAGAAATCCAGTACTTTTATTCCACTACCGCATGTGATAATGGAAACCTTCACAAAGCTATGTGAAATGGATGTTGCTAAGTTAAGAAGTTGTAGCAACAGTAAAGGCTTTCACATCCTAATGGTTGATGAGAAAAGTGCATTACAAGAACCTATACATGATGATGCCATAATAGTGAATCCAGCAGACAAAGGTGGGGCCATCATTCTCTTAGAGACTGCAGACTATCATAAAAGGATGATTTCTGTGTTGAGTGACACCAAGACTTATCTTCGAGTAACCAAATGGAAGGTTAATGAACTAATAAAAAATGTACAGAATACAGTATATGAAGTATTTATTCGGAGGATCATTAGACAGGAATTGTTCGATTACTTCACAGTACAAAGTCCAAGGATACCTGTAACTAATAGCCTACCCAAAATACATAAAAGTATGAATGAACCACCCCTCTGTCCTACAGTATCAGGTGAAGCATGGGTCACGCGATCTTTGTCTATTTTTGCTGAACACAAACCGAAGATGTTACTTCACAATGCAGTTGCAGTATTAAGGGACAGTTCCCATTTTCTGGAATCACTCTTTGAAAACGTACATCCACTTAATGACATTGTGAATTTACTAATGGCCACAATTGATGTGAAGAATTAGTTCACTGTTATTCCCAATGAACATGGCATTAGAGTGATCAAAGAGTTTATAGACTCTACAGGAACAGTTGATTCTAACACAACAGTAATGTTAAGCACATTATTGGAACTTATATTAAACAACAGCATTTTTCTATATGCAGGAGAATACTATTGTCAGAAATGGGGAGTAGTTATAGGCACCTTGTGTGCCAGTAGCTACTCCATTATAGTATGGCCAAATGGGAGCATGAATTTATACTTAATAAGGCTAAACCATGGAAAAATAGTATCATATATTATGGCAGGTTTGTGGATGATATTTTTCTTATGTGGGGAGGTGTTGAACAGGCTTTGTCTGAGTTTGTGAGATATTTATAATCTATGACATCTTTTTTGGATTTTTGAAGTACACACAATCTCAACAACAACAGATGTTTTGGATGTTAATTTGATCATCAATGACAAGGGAGAGATTCATACCAGGGTAAATAAAAAGGACTACTGGAAGAATCATCTTCTCCACAGATCTAGTATGCACCCATGGTATATTTACTCACATGGTGTGAAGGGAAAACTTTTACATACATATAAATTATGTACAGAAGAAGAGACATTTGAGTATGAATCTAAACAACTCCTACAATGTTTAAAAGGAAAAGGCTATAAGGACACAGACATGAGCCATACTGTCACAGAGACAAGAACTGACAAGAACTAAGGGACAACCCTACTTCTCTAAGAGAAGGAGATTGGATGATGAGACTTCAACAGATTTGGATTGTTCAGAAGAAACAAATTACCTCAGATGTTTACCTTCATATACTAATGATATTCCTGAGATATGTGATATTGTAAGAAAGAACTGGAGTATTCTGACAATGGATGAAGATTTGAAGATAGTAGTAGTGAGACTCCACACTTGTGTTTTAAAAATAAGAAGAACTTGAAGAGGTTACTTTGCTATAAAAATGGAAATGTTCAAATCCATATGAGTGTCAGGGAGGGCACTTTCCCATGCAGAAAATGTAATGCTTGTACTTTAATTAACAACAATAATTCTTTTATACACCCAATTCACAAATACAACCTATAGGTTAAATAATTAGATGGACTGCAATAGCAGGGACTTTATATACCTGGCCAGTGGTACTTGCTGTAAGGGTTTTTATGTTGACAAGACAAATGGATGCTTCATGGAATGGATTCTCTGTCATTTAAGTGACATAAGAAATAAAAATAAAACTAATGCACTCTCACAACACATAATATTATATCGAGGGCACAAATTCTATTTCATGGCATTGGAATTAATACTGGATGAATTGAGAGGGAAGACATTGTAAATAAAACAGAAATAATAGAGATAAGGTAGACAGCTGATTGGCAAACCAACCAACACCCAGGATTGAATGGTATAATCTTTTTGAAGCCCATACTGCGGGGGCGGTGGCTGCAAAGATGACATTTCATTGCCTGATTACATTTTGAAAAAAGAGGAACTGATTACCTGAAATTTGAATCTAAAGAGGGCCTCAAAAGGTTGAAAGCACTCATACAGAATTTTATTTTTTGTTATTTTTTAGTGTTTTAACAATAAACCTTCTCTGTGGTGGCATCTCGCTTTTTGATTTTGATTTACTTTGTTGAAGAACGAGCTGCCTCTGGCAACTCTAAGGAATTTGTTTTATTGTTTGTTTGTTTGTTCAGAAAAGTTGCACATAGTTGAAGGTGGAACTAATGTGTCTTAAGTGAATACTTGCCACAGGAATACATTATTAGGTGCCATGAGTCATATGATGTCAGATTTCCTAATCTGTCATGCAAATCTTTTGCTTGGCCTTGATTTATTTAAAACTGCATAAAGTGACTCTGAGGATTTGAGCAGAATGCAGAGATTTGAAAAAATACTTTCCATGGTGGAAAACACAGCCTATCAGCTCAAATGGCTTCAGTGGCAGCATTTCCACCTCAAGGTATGCATTTACTATAATGTTGTTCCAAAAGGCTTATGAATTAAGAGTATGCTAACACATATCCTGATTTGGTAGCAAGCTGGCAAGCAATTAAGTTGGAAACAAGCTTTAAGTGCATCAGGCCGCTTATAGATTATTTTAAACTTATGGGGGAATAAGCAGCTGAGCTGATAACACATAGATAGAGCTGGAAGATGCAGCCTTATCAGAGACTTTTTTGAACAAGATTGAAGCATTACAACAGAGTCTCAGTCAATATGGGAACAGGCTTAATTTATTAAAGAGTCGCAAACTGGCTAGGGATTTTCAGGACTTTAAATCTGGAAATCTTTTTCACTGGCCAAAGAGCTAAAAGAAACAGGATGAAGTTACATCCAGAGGAGTAACTGAAATAGCAAATAGTTCACATACAACACAGGAGGTACAAGGGCAGAGTTTGAATATGTAAAGTGATAAGAATAGGACAGTAAGTAACAAAGATACTCCCCTGGATTCTGTATGCCATGCATGGCATGCAGGATCAGTGCAGGAGCTCTAGAAGGCAATATGTCTGCCATGCGATCCAGGAACAGCCTGCATGGGCGTACATGAGCGCTCCTGAACTAGTCCTGCACAGCCTAAGCCCCTGTATGCAAATCACCCCATTTGCAGGAGAAATTCATGAAAATGAGGTGAATTTGTGATCCAGGAAGCTGGAAACCAGCCTTGCAGGACTAGTACAATCTGCAGAAATGTACTCGGTTAGTAACCGAGTACATTTCTGCAAAATCCAAAACGAAGTCGTGACAGCTCCAAATAAAGGCTGCATATCAGTCAGGAAGCATGCCAATGGCCAAGTATAAGGCCATTGGCATTGCAAACAACATAAAACATAAAAAAAAAATCAACTTTTATTTTTTTTAGCCGATCGCGGCTGTTTAAGCGTAGGGCAGCGGTGCACAAACGGAATCGGGGGGGGGGGATTAAAATAAACCTAAAATAAGCATTCTAACTAAAATCACTATTCTGCCATGCAAGTCAAAGGCAGGCAGAAGACAACATGGCCAGTGAGTAGTGTTTGCTAAGGGGGGGAGGCTCAGTGTGAGACATGTAACTATGCATTAGCAGGTAATCCTATGCAGATGAGGGGAATGATAATGAATCCCAGTTTTCCCTAGCATGCTAGTCAGGTCCCAACAGTGTAAGAGTAGGAATAGCTTGGTGCAAGCCTAGGAGTTAGCTGACATCATGGGAGGGGGGTGTCAGGCATACTGTAAGCAGATTGGAGCCCTGTGGCTCGGGTTTGCTCCTAGCTTAGCACAGCTAAGCTAGGGGGTGTGTCTGAATCTGCCTAGCACTCTTTACATTGCCTAAGCAGGTGTGCACGCCGTGCACTGGGTTTCAAAGGAAGAAAAAATAAGTTAAACCAGGAAATAGCAGCACTGTGCACATTTGAGCACTCTGTTTGAGTGGCGCGCCCCTGGGCTTAAACAGGAAGGCAATGGGAAGGGAAAACAGCAGTAGGAAGGTAATCAAGGAGAACTAGCATAGATGGCAGGTGAAATGTATCAGAATCAACCAATTACACAGACAGCAGACCAGCCCTGCTCAGAACACTACTATAAACTATGCAAACACCTTCCCCTCTGGTTTTTCCCATACTCTACACCACAGTTGTATACAATCAGGGAATTTTTAGCAAACCTACAAAATGAGAGGGGCTGCAGCAGGCAACATAGAATAACATGTGCAAGAGGCTGAGGGTGGTGTGGATGTGAATGCTGTCAATCAACACACAGTGAGGAGATGGAGAAGAGTGTACAGACCCAGGGTAACCTACCAGGGGCTACATGAGCTGGAGATAGTGGAACACTATAGGGTGGACAGGGACCTCCTACAGCAAATTGTTGAGCTGTGCTGGCCACACCTGACACACCAAACTGACCGAGGGGAACCCATCCCAGTGGATACCAAGGTATGTGTAGGTTTAGGAATACTAGCCATAGGTACCTCTCAAAGCTCAACTGGGGATATCATGGGGATATCATGGGGATCTCACAGGCATCAGCATCCAGAGTATTCCACCAGTTCCTGGATGCCATGTCAGCACATGCCGGTGAGCACGTATATTTCCTCAACGCCCATGAGGTGTTGGCCAGCAATCTGCGTCTCTTCCACCAAATAACAGAATACCCTGAGGTAGTGGGTGCTATAGACTGCACGCACATATGCATCAAAGCACCACCCAATGATCACGGTAGGGCCTACATCAACCACAGAGGCATCCCCTCCATTAACTGCCAAGTCGTTTGCAATGCCCAGGGCATTATAATGAATGTGTGTGCTGGCTGCCCTGAAAGCTATCATGATTCCCACATTTGGTATCTGATGCAGCTGTACCAGAGATTTGCCAATGGGGACATCCTCTACGGCCACCTAATGGGGGATGCTGGTTACACACTGGAGCCGTGGCTGATGACAACACACCTGAACAAGAACGCTATAATGAGGCACACGCACAGACCAGACTTATAATAGTGCATGTGTTTGGGATGCTCAAGTCATGGTTCCTGTGTCTGGACATATCCTGTGGAGCCTTGCAGTACTCACCTGCTACATGCACCCAAATTGTTATGGTATGTGCCATGCTACACAATATGATCCTGTGGAAATAGCTGTAGCAGAAACAGCACAGGGCAGGTCCACACAGACCTCCACCAATGCCAAGGCCTGCACAGGCACAGAGTGACTTGGTGGAGGATCAAACAGAGCCTGCCCCAGTAGGCAGATGGAGGCATGCCCAGTATGCTGAGGCCATGACAAAGAGACAACCCATAGCACATACATTGACACAGTAGGGACCCAGGGAATGACACCTCTCTCTGACTCGCACATACAGTAAAAGGGATGCCAAACATTACACTACATGTGCTTAACCATGTATAGGGAGTGTACTATGTGCATACAACATAGGCAGCCCTCCAGCACCATCCTCAATCCTGGCACACCCACAAGGTAAGTCAATCAACCTACCAATTGCCAAATGGAGTAGAATGTGTTGTTACCTGTATCTATGGTATGGGTGTGAGCATGCAAGGGAATTGGATGGCTGAATGTTATGGCAGCAGATAGTAGACACCCATAGTGGTACCATGACATCTGTAACACATACTGGAGTCACCATAGTAGCCAGTACTACACAGGGTGACAAAACCCACTTCAGGAAATGTGCTGGGTGACATGTCTGTCCAGATGACTCACACATGCCAGTCAGGGAGGTTCACATACCGAACAACAGTCTCAGCCAGCAGGACAGGTATAGACAAACCCAAAGAAAGCCTGTGCTATGGCCTCTGAATAATGCCTATGGGTAACCTCCCCCCCAGGCCTACACAGACAGACTACAGCAGGTCAGGCAGTGGGATGTTAGTTCTGAAGGGTAGGAAGTCAGACACTAATATGTAGGGCAACCAAAGCTAAGACCTGTAGTACACTGATATGCCTCTAGTCAGTATGATAGGTTAGAATACAAAATGAAATGGAGTACCTGACATACCAGTACAGTCATAGAAAATGTGCGCATGTGCCAGGTGTGCCCCCATCTTATGTAGATATGTAAAAACAGTAAGGCGTGCCCCCCCCAATCCTGTGTATAAATGTAGAAACAGTCCAGTGTGCCCCCCAATCCTGTGTAGAAATGTAAAAAATAGTCAGGTGTGCCCCCCAATCCTGTGTAGAAATACAGTAACAGTCAGGTGTACCCCCCACTCCCATGTAGACATGTAGAAACAGTCAGGTGTGTTCTCCCCCACCCCTGTATAGAAATGTAGTAACAGTCAGGTGTGCCCCCCAGTCCTGTGTAGAAATGTAAAAACAATCAGGTGTGGCCCCCCACAACCTTATGTAGAAATGTAGTAACAGTCAGTTGTGCCTCCCCACTCCCATGTAGACATGTAGAAACAGTCAGGTGTGTCCCCCCAATCGTGTGTAGAAATGTAGTAACACCCATGTGTGCACCCATAATGCTGTGTAGAAATGTAAAAACTGTCAGGTGTGGCCCCCCACAACCCTATGTAAAAATGTAGTAACAGTCAGGTGTGCCCCCCACTCTAATGTAGACATGTAGAAACAGTCAGGTGCCCCCCCAGTCCTGTGTATAAATGTAGTAACAGTCAGGTGTACCCCCCAATCTTGTGTAGAAATGTAGTAACAGTCAGGTGTGCCCCCACTTCCATGTAGACATGTAGAAACAGTCAGGTGTGTCCCCCCAGTCCTGTGTAGAAATGTAATAACAGTCAGGTGTACCCCCCAGTCTTGTGTAGAATTGTAGTAAGAGTCAGGTGTGCTCCCCCAATCCTGTGTAGAAATGCAAACACAGTAAGGTGTGGACCCCACAAACCTATGTAGTAATATAGTAACAGCCAGGTGTGCCCCCCTACTCCCGTGTAGACATGTAGAAACTGTCAGGTGTGTCCCCCTAATCCTGTGTAGAAATATAGTAACAGTCAGGTGTGCCCACCATTCTAATGTAGACATGTAGAAACAGTCAGGTGCCCCCCAGTCCTGTGTATAAATGTAGTAACAGTCAGGTGTACCCCCCAATCTTGTGTAGAAATGTAGTAACAGTCAGGTGCGCCCCCACTTCCATGTAGACATGTAGAAACAGTCAGGTGTGTCCCCCCCCCAGTCCTGTGTAGAAATGTAGTAACAGTCAGGTGTACCCCCCAATCTTGTGTAGAAATGTAGTAAGAGTCAGGTGTGCTCCCCCAATCCTGTGTAGAAATGCAAACACAGTCAGGTGTGGTCCCCACAACCCTATGTAGTAATATAGTAACAGTCAGGTGTGCCCCCCTACTCCCATGTAGACGTGTAGAAACTGTCAGGTGTGTCCCCCCAATCCTGTGTAGAAATGTAGTAACAGTCAGGTGTGCCCCCAGTCCTGTGTAGAAATGTAAAAACAGTCAGGTGTGTCCCTCCAATCCTGTGCAGAAATGTAGTAACAGTCAGGTGTGCCCCCCACTCCCATGTAGACATGTAGAAACAATCAGATGTATCCCCCGAATCCTGTGTAGAAATGTAGTAACAGTCAGGTGTGCCCCCAATCCTGTGTAAAAATGTAAAAATAGTCAGGTGCCCCCCCACAACCCTATGTAGAAATGTAGTAACAGTCAGGTGTGCCCCCGCCCTACTCCCATGTAGACATGTAAAACAGTTGGGAGTGTTCCCCCAATCTAGTTTAGAAATGTAGTAACAGTCAGGTGTGCTCCCCCAATCCTGTGTAGCAATGTAAACACAGTCAGGTGTGGCCCCCACAACCTTATGTAGAAATGTAGTAACAGTCAGGTGTGCCCCCCCCCACTACCATGTAGATATGTAGAAACAGTCAGGTGTGTCCCCCCAATCCTGTGTAGAAATGTAGTAACAGTCAGGTGTGCCCCCAATCCTGTGTAGAAATGTAGTAACAGTCAGGTGTGCCCCCCAATTCTGTGTAGAAATGTAAATACAGTCAGGTGTGTCTCCCCACAGCCCTATGTAGAAATGTAGTAACAGTCAGGTGTGCCCCCCACTCCCATGTAGACATGTAAAACAGTTGGGTGTGCCCCCCAATCCTGTGTAGAAATGTAGTGACAGTCAGGTGTGCTCGCCCCAATCCTGTGTAGAAATGTAAACACAGTGTGGCCCCCACAACCGTATGTAGAAATATAGTAACAGTCAGGTGTGCCCCCCCCATAATCCTATGTAGAAATGTAGTAACAGTCAGGTGTCCCCCCCCACGCCTATGTAGGAATGTGAAAACATACAGGTCTGCCCCTTCCCCCAATCCAGTGTAGAAATGTAGTGACACTCAGGTATGCCCTCCCAATCCTGTGTAGACATGTAGTAAGATGTATGAGTAGGTATAATATGAATGGAACACAGATGGCCAGAGGTGGCCAAGGTAGCAGGACAGGTTGTAGCATTTGCACAATATGCAGGTCTGAGTGTGTTAGGATGGTGTGTGTTTCATAATGTCTGAGAGTGGTCAGTATGTATGCATGTTGAGGTAAGACCTGGTGGCCATTGTCCACTACTGCTGATAACAAGGACAAGCCCTCACGACTGCAGTGCCAAAGACAATCCCCACCAGTATAACACATGCTAGCAGTAAGCCATTGTAAATGTATGGTGGTAATATGTGTCACCATCGGAAAGACTGACATGGCATGGCTGTTGGGCTAGATATGCAAACAGTACACAGGGGAAAGTACCCCAGACATACAGTATATATTGTGTCACTGTGAAAAGGTGACACCCTTGGATATGTACATATAGGTATGCATCACAGTAACAGGACCTGTAGTATGGGATACCGGTGATGTCTGCCTGAACACCTGCAGATTACAAAGGAGGTAGGACTGATGTACTGCGAATCAGCTGATGTACCCGCACATGCCAGCATAACTGTAATGCCCCATGCCTATCTGTGTGTCAGATGCAGGTAGTGTCCATAGCACACTTGCACCCAGCCACGCAAACACCACCCACAGGCACCTCTCTAACAATATCCCTGCTGTGGGTAATGGGTACAGTACGACCCCACCTGTATATGGCAATAGTGGAAAACTGCAGCACGCAGTACAGGTGTCCCATGCAGGTGCGTTCCTAGCTGTAGGTAGCACCCTGCTAGCATCTACACCACCTAATCAAGACTGATAGAAGGTATTGACATAAACAACTATCACATCTACCCTGTCACCCCAGGAGAATATACTGGATGGTGGTCTGCGACTGTAGGACTGACAGAATGCAACGGCCTGCCACATCTGATCTGCATCAACACCTAATGCCCCACAGGCACCTGACAAAGGCTCGTGTCTCACACGTACTGCCATTGCATGTTCTGTCATGCACACCCAAATAACAACATAACACACTCCATTTAAGCCATATGCAAGGCCATGTGGACAAACCACAGTAACATGTCCACCATGTCCCACTGCATGAACTGTGGACTAACACTAACATAGATCTGTGATGTGGTGATACCCTTATGGAAAGTATCACAGAATGTATGCATAATGTACTGAAGAGGTTATAATAACAGAGGGGGGTGTGGGAGCATGGGCAGCTTGGAATGTGCAGGGAACGACACCAAGCTGTGTGCACACTATCCCTGGCCACAATCACATAAATGGGTGGCTACACACCTGCCTGTACACCACAATAGAGTAAATGTCCTGAGCCATGACCCCTGCCTCTGGCTAACATGTGCAAATCTGTACAATTGTGAGGCATTGCCACAGCAAGATAAGGCCATACTGCCATGTTGATGGGCGGACAAGTATGGGTTCTTCTGCAAGCACTGTACCAAGGTGCTGAACAGGATACAGAAACCCAGCACCAAGTGTCTGCAGCTCCCCCTCCAGAATGGCATAACTTACCATGAATTCGTAGGTGTCTGCCCACAATACCAGACACAGCTGCAGTCACCCATGTCCACAAGTCATCACTGTGAGCAAGAAAGTCCACCTTACAGTACATGAGGACAGAAAACTTCACTGTGTATAACAATACACATGTCTGAATATCTCTGCTAACAGCAGTACCATGCAGCTGAAGCAGCACAGACACAATCACATACAGTACACACTATCCCCTGCACAGTTTGTCCCCATATTGCCAAATGATTTATGGATACCCTGCAGAAACAGTATGCTACCTGTAGGTGTACAACACAAATGTCTGCACTGCAGTACAAACTACCTGGAATCGATCAACACATTCAGTACAGAAGGGCATACTGGGCATGCTCACACACTTAGAGAAATGAGGGCAATGTCAGCCAACATACTGAAAGGTCATACTGGGCATGCTCACACATTTAAGCAAATGAAGGCCATGTCTGCAAACAACAGTGGACCAGACATAACTGGCATTTGCAGATGTTAGTGCAGACACTCCTCGATATGCAGCATTCATGCTTTGCACACACACACACTGGATAGGAATACAGGCATATATCCAAGGACAACACATTATAATAAGCCAAAAGTAGATGTACACAGATGTGTGGAATAGAGTGACTGTCACAAGGGACCATCCACTATGAGGCATGTCCCACCCAGCACACAGCCAAATGGCTACAACCACATGAGGTTCAGATGTCACTCACTTTTTACCTTATCCACTGCTATCTGTCGGCATGACGGACTATGTGGTGCAAGTGCTATCTGTGCAACATGACTGTACAAGGAAGTAGTTATCTAGCAGCTGTATACTCGTACCTGTGGAATATAACCCTGTGTATTCCAGCATGTGGTGTGTCAACCTCTAGATGAATCAGTTATGGCCAATGCACGCACACTGTACTATGACAAGCCTGCTGAGGTCATCCACTTTGAAATACACACTTGTGAAAGGTGTAGGCCAGTAATCTCCATGGAGCTTCCTATAACTGCATACTGCTGTAGTGTGATAAACTAGTTAGATAGGAGTTCTAATCCCAGACATGGCAACTGTGTGTGTGTGTGTGTGTGTGTGTGTGTGTGTGTGTGTGTGTGTGTGTGTGTGTGTGTGTGTGTGTGTGTGTGTGTGTGTGTGTGTGTGTGTGTGTGTGTGTGTGTGTGTGTGTGTGTGTGTGTGTGTGTGTGTATGTGTGTGTCTCACCATCTGTGGAGAGAGCAATGCATTTTATGCTAGTCACACTCACTGCAAATCAAATGCTCTACTTTGTCAAGGCTGCTGATGTCATACACTGTGAAATACACCTTTCAGAAAACTGTAGCCCAGTAATTTCTGTGGCATGTCCTATACCTGTGTACTGCTGTAGTGTAATAAACTAGTTAGGTAAGAGATCTAATCCCAGACATGACAGCTATGTGTGTGTGTGTCTGTCTGTGTTTGTAACTTGTATCGTGTGTGGAGGTGGTTGTGAGTGTGTAACAACCGGGCTCAATGTGGAGCGGGTTTTGCAGATTTCTTATATGGTGACCCTAGTATATATCACAATGTCCACTGTACAGGGATGACAGATGTGAAATAGCCAACAGTCTGGGGTGCAAATCTATGCCCATTCATGTCACATCAAAGCCAGGCAAACAAAGTTAGCAACCCTAGTATTACCCAGAGAACACTCTCAGCCCATGTCTCATACACACACACACACACACACACACACACACACACACACACACACACACACACACACACACACACTTGCCTAGGTAACAGCCATTATGTTGGTAGTACCCTGCATATTGCCCACTGATAGTAACTATGGTGTGATTGCAGTGGGCTACAGAGGGCATGACATCCTGTACATCTGTCCAATAGGCATGTACATGCCGACAATGCATCTTTATATATGGTGTAAGTAAACCCTATGCTAGGAATGTTTTATTCTATAAGTGTTTTGTGGATGACATTTTCCTAGTTTGTCAGAGTACTCTGTTGGATCTACAAAACTTTTATACATACTTGAATGAGACTGTTGAATTTCTTAAATTTGAGATGAAGTTCTCTGACAAATCCCTAAGTTTCTTGGATATACAGTTGATGCTTACAGATCATGGTTTACAAACTAGTGTCTATAAGAAGGATGTCCAAGTAAACAAATATCTCCATAAAAAAGTATGCACATGAGGAGAACCATCAAGAGTATCCTAAAAAGTCAGTCCTTAAGAGCCAGCCGACTTAGTACAGAGCTGGAGGTATGTAATGCTCAGATGCAGGAAATGACTGTAGGTTTTTTGGAGAAGGGATACAATATGACAGAAATAGAGACAGCTAGGAGGGATGCCCTGACACTAAGGGACTCTATAGCCAGACCCTACTTTTCTGTAAAAGAGGATTCCAATACTGACATTATGAGTCCTGGTAATGGACAACCCCTTAGATATCTCATGACATACAATAGAATGAGCAGAACAAGTCAGAATGTTATAAGAAAAAAATGGTTTGTCCTGAAATCTATACCCGGTCATGAGAAATGGCTCCCAGACCAACCTATGTTTATCTATCATAATTGTAATAATTTGAAACAACTTTTATGTTACAAAGATTTTTCCTTGAATAATACACAAGGAATTGAGTTTAAGAAAAAAGGCACTTTTCCATGTTACAATTGTTCATGTTGTACAACTATTAATCAGTGCCCAGAATTTATACATCCTATGAGTGGCAGAAGATTAATTTTTCACTGTACAGCGATGTGTAATACCACTGGCATTATATATCTTACCACATGTAAGAAATGTTCAGGATTTGATGTGGGCAAATCAGTCAGGCACCTGAGGGATAGAATTTTTGAGCATAGATCGGAGATTCATAGGAATATACCTACAAACTCACTGGCTTGCCACATTTCTGCAATGGGTGCTGCTCATGAATTTGACTTCAGGGTCATATCTATTGTAGACCCAGGTATTAGACGTGGAGACCATGTTAATAATCTGGACATGAAAGAATATGAATGGGTAGTGAGGCCTGAAGCAACTAAAGACACGGGTTTAAATAAACAAGTTACACTAAAACCTATTCTAAAAAATAAGCAAAGGAAAATTAGAAAAAATGTGAGGAAGATATGTATATACTTCTTATCCCTCTTATCACTGTTTCTGTATCTTTAAGAACTGGGTGTTCACCTTAATCAATTAATGACTGTGTCATGTGCTATTAGTATAAATGTTGGTTTTAACTTTTCTTTTGTGTAAGACACTGAGGAAGAATGTTTTTTATATCTGAAAGCTTTGTCGTTTTTTAATAAATTTTATTTGGCTTGACGGTGAGGAGAGACTATTTTCTTTTTTGACAATACACCTTCCCCATGTTCCCCACTGGACACCTGCAACACCTGTGGTGCCATCAAATGTGACCCACAAAGGACATGCCTTGCCTGAAAACATGCCCTGTATTGACAGATGCCACTGACACCAGGGAATGCCGGTATCATGCTATCAATGTAGGTGCAGGGTAAACCTGATGTCCATTACTAGTTCCCGCCACATGAGGCCAGGACTGGCACAACTGATGATAATCTGTGTACACAACATGGGTCAGACACCCCAGGTACAGTTCCACATGTCACTGTATATGCACGTGAGAGGTGTGCATATCCCAGACACCGTCCATGTCATGGACTAAGGAACACATGCATGGCAAGCAATGCACAGCATTGGCCACACACAATAGTCACCCAGGTGATGGGATGGTGAATACAATACCCACCTGTGTGGGAAAATCCTGAAACTACACCCCTGAGCCACAATGCAGACCAGTATCATGTTGGCTGATGCCAAGGTATACCCATCACTTAGCCTTGTATAGCTATCTGGCACAGTTGGCCACTACACTACACACCCATGAAGCAATGCACCCATGCATGTCAGTACTGGCACCCTGTGTGTGTTGTATGATGTGTATGACCACATTCACACTCACTACAACCCCCATTGGCATACTGACGCATGCTGTCCAATGTCAGACAGCTCCACATACCCTTTGCCCATATAACCTCTGTATGCCCCTGTGGTGCATGCGATACATGCACAGTAATGTGTTGTGGCAATCTCACTAGTGATGAGTTGTATTCTTGGCCCTGCCATGTGTGTCAATGTGTGTGCGTCCCTGTGAGAGTGTGGCTGTGTTGATACTGGCATCTGTTCATGCAGACAGGCACGTGTACTACACCTACCATATAACTACCTTATCCCTGTTGCAGATGCCACTCACCATCACATATATGTTTTGAGGGCTTCTCAAAATGTAACCTATGTGGCGCATCCGATAACTGCATAGAAATGTGATAGCACTACATAGCTGTCAGGGGTTTGATACCCTGTGCTGGTAGGTGTGTGACGCAAATATGTCTAAGTTTTATTCTCCCACCCCCTCCTGACTTTACTTTGCCTCTGTCTACCTCTCTCACTCCATCTCTGCTGGATGTGGAGACCTACACTTGCTTTGTTTAGGCTGCAGCATGTGTATTGTAAGTGATGCTCATGATCAGCTGATGGCTTCTGCACAAATTGCACCCCGCCTCTAGCTGATTGCATGTGGAACAGCTGTGGTAACATTCCAATAGCCGATTGCATGGAAGCACATTCCAATATCTAGGAACATCATGTTGGTGTTGGGCCTTTTCATTCACTGTGAGCAGGAACTAGATCTGTTGTTTGGCAAACAGCATAACAGATGGATTGGGAATTTACCTCTAACAACATACACTGTGGAAACAGGCCAACACACAGGAGGGGGATGTGCCTGACTTGACTACAGACTGTAAGTGCTGCTATACTGCAATTGGAGTAATGTTGGTTTAACAGGGTGTGTGTGGATATGGCTGTCCTACATGTTTTAATACCTGTCATGTTAGTGCTATGTTTATGAGGAAAGCCCCATCAGTAGGGTCATCTGCAGACTTGGCCGTGTGTGGTGCCTTTTGTTTCTTGTGTAACCCACAGAGCACCTATCTGTGAACTGTGGAAGGTAGTGAGAGGACTGCAGTCTGTAGATGGTGACAGCCATGAGAGATACTGACTTCATTTCCGTCATAGGACATATGTTGCAAAAAACCCTGTTGCAACAGTAAATGTATGAGGTTATCACAGCAACATGTCAATAATGGCCCTGTGTTTGCACCTCCAGCCACAACTCTGCCAACCTTTGTACATATGTCATTCAGTAAGAGGTGCATATGTGCTGTACACCATATTTATTGACATCATATCTGATAACAAGCCAGTGGGATATCAGACTGCGACACATGTTATGTACAGTAGAGGTTATATTTGATGACATAACCTGGACATTCTGTGGTTGTGAGTACAGTACTGAGGTCTGTGTACTTATGGTGATTGTCGACAGTTTGTGTATTGTTAATATGGGGTCAATATTATAACATAGAAGTGTCAAAACTTCGAATGGTATAACATCGAACCGAAACCTCGAAGACTAACAATATCGAAGCCACGGAACATTGAATTCTTTCTCAGGGAAAGAATTTGGTGGGCCATTTCCATGGCTTCACTATTTCCTCCACTGTGGTGCAATCTCGGAGGTGGTATATTTAAGTAGGAGGTGTGTGGTGGGCACAGCCCCCCACATTGGGGGGGTGTAATGGGGTGAAGTCCCCCACATTAGAAATAGTTTGTAGTGTTTGTGTGTTTTGTGTTTTGTACTGAAACAGTGATTTTTTTCCCAAGGAAAAAAGTCGCTGTTCTCAGACATCAGGGTTTTTAGCTTTCGTGGCTTTGGGCTCAATGTTATAACATTCAAATTTTTGAAACTCTGATGTTATAATATAGACCCATTAATATGTACCTTGGCCTGTGTACAGACTGTGGTAGATGTCATTGTTCTTGGTCCTGTTCTATCTGATGTTACATGCTGCTTCACTGTATCTTACCCTATCGGCTTACATGTTTGTAGAGCCAAACACACACATGTCCCATACCACAGACAAGCATCAGACCACACTGTGTAGTGGCCCAGTATATGTAGAGTTAGTGTGTGAGTGGCACATATGTGGATGATGTTGAACAGATAGTTCATATACTGTAATAGTACGCTAGTTTACCATATGTGGTTGTGTTCACATTGGTGTGGTTATGCACTTTCACACAGGTGTCCATTACTCTGTGCTGTGACAAGCCTGTAGAGCCTGCTATCTATGCAGGTACATGTGTATTCCCCCATAGGAAATGTAGGCCAGTATTGAGCCACTATGCCTGTAGCCTGCCCAGTGTTTTGTTACATGCTTAGCAGCTTAGTGTACTTACCCAGTGAAATGTCATGTCCAGATACTTGCCAGATGTACTGCTGCTGGGCCACCATAACAGTCATGTATGTCAGACAAAGCAGTGGGATGCTGTACAGATGTATGTCAACAACTAGTGGATAGTATATGGTCATGGCACCTCTGTACCAGTGGTTATTATGTGTTAGGACAGACAGGGGTGTGTGAATACATAACCTATGAGAGCATATGTATACCAGTAGTTACGTGTTATACTCATCTACATGGCTGTTAACATCCACATTGTCAGGCTTGGTCCACATGTCTTGCACTAAGGGGTTCTGTGTATACCTCTGGACTATCCAGAGTGTGTCAGACTGTCTACATATATTGGCCATATATCTGCTGTAGTCCACAGGAGCATTACTGTGCTAGCAGTGGTATGGTACTATGATGTCTTTAGGATGTCTGTCAGTAGCCAATGGTGCACATGTTAAAAGCAGATGTGACCTCCCACACACACACACCATGTCTGTGAAGACAATCCCTATTACAGTAGCAATAGTCCACAAATATACCTGCAATACATACCTGACATCCCCTTGCACTACGAAGTTGAGACTATTGGGGCTGAAGTAGGGCTCCACTCCATTTTCAGGACATATGGTGAACATATATGTATATCTAATTATCCATATATCTATATAGATATATACACATATACATATTGACATACATAGATGGGTATGTATATGTACACATATATACATATAAACACTCAGATATATACATATACAAAGCAAAATATGTCTACACATATACAGATAGAGATACATATGCACATATACATATGGATATCTACATATATATTGACAATAGTAGGTATATCAGAATAGATATGTATGCACATATAGTTGTACATATCTACATATATACCAATATAACTAGGCATAACTGTACACATAGGATTTGCATACATATATAGCTATATATATACATATATATATATATATATATATATATATATATATACATACGTATATATATATATGTGTGTGTGTGTGTGTGTATATATGTATATATATATATATATATATATATATATATATATATATGTGTGTGTGTGTGTGTATATATATATATATATATATATATATATATATATATATATATATGTACATACGAAGGGATGTACACATGGCCATATATAAGTAGCACTATACAGATGTGTATACAGACATATGTATGAGTATACATGTGTATTTACATGTAGACATATATAGACCTATTATATGTATATAACCATATTCCTGTCATGTGAAAACCTCACGGTTGTGTATACCCTCCCAGTTGTATCTCACCGTATGTATCTGCTATGTGTACATTATGATAAAACAACATATGTGATCCAACAGTCATATTAATAACAATGACTACACAATTCCAGAAGTAAAGGCAATTGTTCAATACTACTCAGTATGTGTTTTGATGGCTATATTGGTAAAACAACAGCTGTCTTCTCAGTGGTCATGGTGTAGTAGGTAAGTGTTGTGATCCTAGCATACAGGGTCCTGGGTTCAAGACCTGCAAGTGCTGATCATTTTGTTGCTGGGCAGAGCAAGGGCTGTCAGATACAGAGTGGTTATGGCAGTTTAGTGCAGCTTTAAGCGGGTTTGCACAGGTTTGCATGAAGCTAAGCAGTGCTAAGCTATGGGTAAACGTAAGGGCACTTACACAGTGTAGGCTTCACTTACCAGTGCGCAAATTAGCTTAGCTGTTATATTGCACCAGTGTTGTGACTTGCAAAGCATGGCTTAGCCCTGGTAACCAGGTCACACCACCCAGTCTGATAACATAGTAGGGTAATGACATCATTAATAAGTGCATGTAATGCCATGTACAATACATGCGCCTATGTGCTGTCATTACAGTAGCAAGGAGTGTGAATGTCATGTGTGGCACACAAATGTGAATGAGGCCTGTACAGCACTGTTATCTGTGTGAATGTGTTACATACAGGGGTAGTAGCCCAGGGTACGTGCTGTCACACTGGCATGTGTTGTATCATGTCAGTACTACTGTTGACAGTGCTTACCCAGGCAAGAGCAGAGTGCTAAATGCAGAAATGACAACAGGCACACCTGCAGATATAGCTGGACTCTGAGGCCTCCCTGTTGTATCCCTGGTGTGTGCACTGTGTCACAGTATATACCCCTTACTGGGTAATGGTCCGTCATGTGGAATGTAACTGTGGACTACCGTTTGTACAGCACATGTTGCTAAGGGCATCTGACATGTAGTTATAGGTTTATAGGTTCATAGGTTCTTACTAGGCTATCGGCCCTAGGGCCTATGCAAGCTTAGCCATAACAATTCCCTGGATATTTCTTCCCACAATATTTACTTTTCTGGGCCCCTGTCTAGCAGGACGATTGACAGGATCCCCGAGGTGAATTTCCTATCTCCCATCCAATCATCAAGGTTCCTTTTGAAGAGGGCCAATGAGGCACTCTGCTTGACATGTATGGGCAGTCTATTCCAGAGTATGGTCTCTGGGTCAGGAACATGTCCCTCCAGCATGTTTTGTTCATTGTGATAACAAGGTTTTGTTCCCTGGAGCATGTGGCTCTGAGGGATTGGGATTTCTTTAAGTGGAGCATGCCCAACAGCTCAGGGTTTGACATGGCCTTGTATGTTAAGCAGAGATCGCCACAGAGTATAGCTGGAGTGTTTTTAGATGGTCAGCATATGGCATCTGCTTTAGGCCTGTGATTCTTTTAGTGAGGTATCTTTGTGGCCTTTCCAGCTGTTGAAGATGTCTTTTGAGGTACATACCAAGTGGGGCATTATCCTCTATAATGGGTCTAATGAGGGATGAGTACAGTGGGACAATGACCTCCTTTTTTCTGGATGAAAAGCCCTTAGTGATGAGGTGTGTCACATAGAAGGATTTCCTGACTGTTGTGGCAACGTGTTTATCGAAAGTGAGACCACTGTCCACCTGTGTCCCTAAGTCTCTCATCACACTTTCGATGTTTAGCATCCTGCCACCTATGTGGTAATTCATGGGTACATGCTTTTTTCCAAAGGGGATAACTATACATTTCTTGGCATTAAGCTTGAGCCCATGGCTCTGGCACCAGGCTTCTGTTTCTGTAAGGCCTTTTTGTAGAATATCCACATCATTTGGGGATTCAGTAATGGCTCCCAGTTTGCAGTTATCTGCAAACTTTGTTAGACAGAGTCCCTTAGTGTTGGCCTGTACTTTAGAGAAGTAGATGCCAAACAAAAGTGGTCCCAGGACTGAACCCTGAGGTACTCCACTTGTCACTTGTCTGGAGCTGGATTTGGAGTTGGCTACTTTTACAGTCTGGATTCTGTCAGTAAGCCAGTTGGCAACCCATTGAGTGACGTATGGATTTATGCCCAGCTTAGTAAGTTTATCTATGATTCCAGAGTGGGGGATGGTATCGATGGCCTTGGCGAGGTCCAGATAGGCTGTGTGGACCACATTACCCTCGTCCACAGCTCTGGAGACTGATTCGAAGAAGTCAGTCAGATTCAAGAGACAAGATCAGCCCTTCCCAAACCCAAACTGTGTGGGGTCCAGTGTTTGAAGGTTGCCAATGTCTTTGTTTATAAGTTCCATGATAATGCATTCCATGCCCTTGCAGATCAGGCTTGTCAGACTGATGGGACGGTAGTTCCCGGGATCCAAGGTGGATCCTCCCTTGTGGAGTGGGATAACTGTATCTGTGCGCCACTCAGTGGGCATGAAGCCTGAGGTGAATCTATGATTAAACATGACACTTAGGTGAGGTGCCAGTTCATTTTGTAGTTCATGTAGTGCACAGCCTGGGATGTCATTTGGTCCCATGGATGCTGTATTCTTAGCTTTGGAGAATGTGGTTTCTATCTGTGTGGCTGTGATTATCAGAATTTGGCAATCTTTACGTATTGAAATGGGCCCTTTAGGGGGTGAGAGGGGGGGTGAAGTTGGCATTAAATCAATTTGCCAGGATATTGGCAATATCCTTGGGATCAGTATATTTAATGCCATTCTGTTGTAGCTCAGAGCAGATCTGAGCATTGCCATTTAGATTATTGACATAACTATAGAATGCCTTGTGTTTGTCTTTGGAATCTTTGGCAATTTTATTTTTGTAACTAGCTTTTGAGGATTTTCTGAGGGATCTCAGCTTCTTACTGAGGCTGGTGAGGGAGTTTTTTGCATCCTGGGATTTTCCACTTTTCTGCAACAGTTTCTTCCTTCTGTTGCATAGTTTGTTTATAGCAGGGGACCACCAGATTGGCTTCCTTTTTTTGGAGAAGAGCATCTTGGTTCTATTTGGGATGGCACGATTCATGCACGAGTGGATGTACTTGTACAGTGCCTTAGTGTAGGATTCTGCAGTTGAACATCCAGATCCTGTCTGCATGGGTGTTTTGAAGTTTATCACTTCTGACTTCAGTAGCATGAAGTTGGCTTTGGAGAAGTTTTTTTAAGGAGGTTTCCTTACTGGGGGGTGGGGGTGGGATGTGGATGTCAAAGGTGATTTGCTTATGGTCAGACCTGACCAATGAGGGGGTGAACACTGGTGTGGAGTATCTATCTCACATGTTGGTAATGACCAGGTCTAGGATATTGGCTCCCCTGGTGGGGCAATGGATTAGTTGATCCAGGGCATTGGAATTTATGAATTCCAAGAACCGTTGGGAAAAGGAGTTGGTACCCGAGAAGTTTTCCCAATTAATTGTAGGGTAGTTGAAATCACCCAGTATTAGGGTGTTTGGTTGTATCTTAATATTTTCCAGTATGCTTAGAAAGGTGTAGTGAGAATCTTGGAACATGGTGGGGGATCTGTAGCAAGCTACAATTTGGATTGTAGTCTTACCTAGTGTTAGTTGCACCTGGAGAATTTCAGATGCATTGTGTTGGGCAACTAGCCTGGAGGTGTGAATATTCTTGGTGAATATGGACATTCCTCCACCTTTAGTGTTTCGGTTTTGGTTTTGTGGCCGAAAGTGTGGTAAGAATTGTAGCCTGGTATTGCAGGGGTGCTCTCTGGAACCTTGATCCAGGTCTCAGTTACTGCACAGATATCAATGTTCTCCATTTTTAGGAGTACCTCGAGAGAGTGCATTTTGAGGTTTAGACTTCTAGCATTGAGTAGCATTACTTCTGATTTTGCATGCTTGTATCTGTTATGATGGTGGTTTTATCCTTTGAACCTTGCCTAAAAAGGCACTATAGGGGTGGCAAGAGCTTTAGCCAGTAACCTGAATCCCAGGGGTGACATGTGCAGACCATCTCTGGCAAAGCATCGTAGTTTGTCGATCATGTCTTCCCAGGCAGACAAATACCGGATCCCCTTTGAATGACACCAGAAGCTTAGCCAATTGTTGAAGTCAATCATTTTGTCCTTATACTGTGGTATCATTCTGGGTGAAGGCAGGATGCTACTCAGGGCTAGGGTCATACCTGCCTGGGTCACATGATCCAAGAGCTCTTCCATGTTTCTTTTCATGTAGTCCAGGGAGGTACGTCTCAAGTCATTCACTCCAGCATGGACAATGGCAGAATCGTATTTGTACTTGTTGTGCAGGGACTTGAGTGCATGCGTTATGTGGTGGATCCTGGCACCTGACAGGCAGCTGACTGTAATTTTCTCCTTGTTCAGCCTAGTGAGTGGGACATCAGTGTGCCTGACTATAGAGTCACCTATGACTAAAGTATTGGGTACATTGTCTTGCCTTAGTGGCTGTTGTTGGGTGGCGCACTGGTGTTGTGAGCTATGTGTACTTTGGTTGTGACTGTTGTTTGCGTTTTGGTTTCGGAGGTCCTTGTTGCTTGGGCAGGTTAATGTTAAGGGCCTCCGCATATGTGGGTTTAGTGTTGCTATGTGTGGGTGTTGATGGTGTGGGTTTGATGGGCTATGAGTTGCTTGAGGTGTAATGCAGGTGATAACCTTCTCCTCTTGACTGTCTAGCACAATCTTGGCTGGAGAGAGCTTAGCTTCCAGTTTGGCTATGTAAGTGCATATCTCGCAGGTTGTAGTGTTGGGTGGTAGGAGGAGAGGATTGTCTGTGTACATGAGGCAGTTGCCGCACTGCCCCATTATGCCCAGATTCACCGGGTGGACAGGAGAAATAACCAGAAGCTGACCCTTGGACATGCCTGTTTAGGTGCTTTCTTGTAAAGTTTAAGAGCTGTTTTCCCTTACCTTTGCAAGGTATTTTGCAATTATAGGCTGTTTAGTGCCTATAATTAATTTCTCCTTATTGACACGGAGAGCTGAGTGTTAGAATCAGTTTCAGGCTTCCTAGTGCTTTCAAGCAGGTTCTAGAGCAAGTGCTAGTCACAGAGGTTCAGATTTTAGTGCTACTACTGAGAAGCCAGCTAGTTCTTAGGGAAAATTTGAACAACAGACTTTCTGGCACCTGGAATAACTTAACTGTAGCCTCACAGTGCTGCACGGTATGAAACATATGCAAACACATGTGTTTTTAAGCCAGAAAGTTGAAAGGGATAGAAATCAGCCCAAAAAGGCTAATACAATTATAATTTCAGAGCTGGAAACCACTCCTCTAGTGTTAGATAGGCAGTACAATGCTCACCAGTCCCACTGCTAAGCAGTAGGACTTCCCACTACCATAGCAAGGTCTGGATAGCTCTAAGCACAGAAAATAAAGTAATGAGACAAGCAAAGCCTGGGATATGGACTGGCTAGAAAAGGTGGGAAATGAGCAAACAAGATAGTATTTTTTTTTGTTGTTGAAACAGGCTAAACAATGCAATAATACAGTAAATAAACACTGAAAAGGCTAACACACTTGAGTGTGTAGTCCTAAACAGTAAATGCAATTAAAACTCTACAAAATTAGCAATTTAAAATATTTTAAATGAAGCAAGGCAAGTGCACAACTGAAAAACGATTTAAGAGGCAGTAACACAGCAGAATAAGTAGCTATCTGCATATACAGAGAAGTCTATATATACAGAAAAGCAGCTAAAACACACAAACACTTCAGATGCAGTGCAACCTAAAGCACTTGAGTTGTAGCAATATTAAGGCAATTACAGTTATGGCATACATGTTGTCAGACGTCTATCTATCAACACACTCATGATACTGCATAGCTACTTGCCAAGCTGATGACTGTCAGTCTGTGTACAGATGTGCAGATGGCAGGTATCCAGCTGGGATATGTACAGGCAACCTAAGCTTAATTGACACTGAAATGTCTTCCAAGCTGTGTAAGAAGTGGCACATATAGGTGATGTCACACTGTACGTACCACATGCCACAGGTACCTCCACTACACTACCACAGTCAATTGAACATGCTTGCCTATAGGTCACCATCACAGACAATAACCATGTGTTGTAGTGCATGTTGCATACATGTCAACTTGATCACCTCAGTGACCATGTGCAGGAGGCACCTGGAGGATTGGCTGATGCATGCAGTTCACACCCTGAGGGTCACAACAGTAGTTTATTTTGATAGATGCCCACTGCCACCTGGCAGGTGGCAGGATAACACTGTACACACAACCTCTGCACAACCCATCACCCCTTGGACAATAGCTAGGTACACAACTATGACCACCTGCAGGGTTGCACCCCTGTACTGACGACACATGTGTACATGTGCATGACTGAGTATAGCAGTGTCTGTGTATTAGCACACCTGTACTTTGGAATTCCATGAGGGCCTTCACAACCAATGCAACACCCATTGCCATAGTCAGTTGTGGCTGCTGCTGTATGGGACTTTACATGTACCCTATTAAGCTCCACCACATACCGGCTACATGAGCCTTGCAGTACCAGCACAACAGTGTTTTCAAATGGGGTGACAGGCATGGGATACCCATTGTGTTCTGGCATGTGTGTGTAGGTGTGCATGTCCGTATATCTGTAGTGGACAGCATTCCGAGGCCACATACTCCTATTATAATACCCATTGCCACACAATAGTACAGATAGTGCTGTTGCTGCCCATAGGTGAGGCATGACAATGCAGCACACTACTACATGTGCAGCATGTGCATGAGATGCATGTCCCTGTAGTACCACTGTTGGGGTATACTATGTGTTGTAAGGAAGTTGCGGTCAATGTGTAATGGTGTGTGTGACAGAGTGTCATCGTGTGTTTCAGGGTGTACAGTATCCACTGGGGGATGTGGGTGCTGTGTACACTGTCATTACACCAAGGTACACACGGTATATGTCCCATGTACCACGTTATGGTTACCACTGTCACCATTAACCATACAGGTAACTGTTACCACAATCTAAGCCAGTTATGCATGTGATGTGTGCAGCCTACCTGTAACACATTGGACAAACGGTCAGGTTAGTTAGCAGTGATAGGCCTTGGTGTCTTGGATGTGTGTCTGGCTGTTATGTGTCTGTAAATGTGTATATGACAGTATGTCACATTATGCATTGTCCAAATACACCCATCACATCTCCCATTAGCATGCTGTACATGTCTGGGGATGTTCTGCATGTAACATTTAACCTGGGACACACCTCACCCTAAATACTGTGTGGTGTGTGCAATGTAAGCCACACACTTCAGTATCACTACATAGCTAGGTAAGGGTCTAGTCCCAGTGTTGCCAAGTAATAATGAGCGTGTATGTGGATGGGTCTACATCAGGTTGCAGGGTATACACACCTCAGTGTGCCACCCATCCATGTGGCACATGCAATAACCGGTTTAGTAACACCTGTGGCATGTGTTCAACTGTACCCCAGATATATCACAGCCATGGTGTCACCACAGTGACATACCCAGTTGTGGAATATGACTGCATACCATCCTCATGCTGACACATGTACACCTGCAGCACACACTACTAACATTAAATAGACAACATCCAACTAGTGTTACTAACAGCTATAAGGCATCATTGCTGGATGGCTACACTACCTACCATATATGCATTACACTCTACTCCCTAAAACATGTTACACTGCAACACTGTGGTACACTGTTGTACAGTCACTGTGTTCATCAGAACCATATCAGCCTGTCCCTGCATTGATGGTATGGATGACAGGGATGGGGCACAGGTATCATCATATGTACAGGGTATGATGTTGGTTTGCCAGAGGCTGTGGGTGGGCCATACAATTGACACCATGTGTGTGGGTGATGGGTGTACTGTGGAGAGCTGGGCAAGGTGATGTGGTATGTGTAGGTATGGGGTTGCTCTAGGTGTATTTGCATAGTGTGTGGGTATGCATGCACACAGTTCTGCCATGTGGCTGCCCTACACAGGTGTTTATGGACAGCTGCAGACCATACCTGGCAGGGTGTGCAGTTAACTGTCCCTGGCCATGGACATGTAGACTGTGCTTGCCATGGGTTCAGCGTGCATGTCCAGGTACAGGCCTCGATGTGCTACTCTCACCTGCTGATTAACTTTGTCTGCTGGTACCAGGTCCCTTCTGGGACTGGCCAGGACCACGTGCACATGGTCTGCTGTGGTGTGTACAGCACACCCTTTGCACTGCCGGGGCTGCTACTGCCACTATGGGAGCCCTTTGGTGTCCTAGCACATCCACGTTGACTGCCAGCTGTTGATGTTGCTGGCCCACATCCACATGGGTGTTACCGCATCCTCACCACAAGTTGAAGCACGGATACACAATGGCCGATGACGGCCATCATCTCATCATGCCATCTATCCGTGTGCTTGGTATAAGCATGGATGGCACATGACAGTTCACTGACGTTGTCACTTACAGATGTGAGAGCAACCCTCTGCTGCCTCAGGCCCTGTCTACTGTAACATTCCATATTTTCCTGCACTGCCATTACAGCTTGAAACATGTGCCTGCTGGTACCAGCTATTTCGCCTATGCCAGGGGCATGATGCCTAGCAGACCTACCACGAGCACCCTATGACATCTGCCTATGTGGTGCCCTGCCAGCCATCTGGCTCTGCCTGCAGCAACCAGACACAGAATGCATGGTTACCACACTTCCCTGTGCACTGCCACCAAATGCCAGCTGTTCCTCCGCTATGGGCACTGGGGATGGCGTATGTGTAGGCACTGAAACTGTGTGCGGGGTTGGGGTGGCTAAAAGGGGAATGTCAAATGTTGGCGCAGTGTTGCCCCTGACAACCCCACCTGTGCCTCAACAGTACTATCATCATCTTCAGTGTCTGTATGAACACCAACATCAGATTGCATGCAGGAGGGATCCTGACCCACTTCGCCACCTGTGGGGGAAAACAATAAACGCACTTTAAAACCTGTACAGCATTGCCTAACAGTACACACACACACACACACACACACACACACACACACACACACACACACACACACACACACACACATACACAAACACACAACACACACCTCCATAATACCTACCCGCCCATGGCTTTATAGACAGTCCCACGCATATGTCCATGTGTTATCCCATCCTGCATCACACTTGTTAATATACACACATTGATACCACTCATTAACATCTCAGTCCTCTAAATGCCCACACAAGCAGCCACAACACAAGGCCTGTTGCTACTTTACCTGCCTGACCTGTGTGCAATGGCTTTACATGGCCTCACTGTCATTTG
Source organism: Protopterus annectens (assembly GCF_019279795.1). Classification (NCBI taxonomy): domain Eukaryota; kingdom Metazoa; phylum Chordata; order Ceratodontiformes; family Protopteridae; genus Protopterus; species Protopterus annectens. The sequence goes on along the minus strand of NC_056742.1, from coordinate 38,271,456 downwards.
GTATGCACCCTCTCTATGCCCGAAAATGATGTGCATGACCCCTATATGTGTAGGCTACTATGTTGTATCCATAATATCTCACACTGGTGTGTCATGTGTATGTAATGCTCAGTACATGCCAGATATGCTGCCCCTTCAGCCTATCATGTGACAAATGTAATATTTGAATACACTCCTTGGTGTTGACTAGTACTTCCTCAATGCATCTGTAGAGCTGCATACGTGGATTGTAGGTGACATCTCTGCTGACTGCGATATTAAGGGTGTACCTGGTGTCTACCTTCCCTTTGGATGCCTGTTCCATGCTACAGACCATACTATACTATTTACCGTCCCCTGATTGATTACACACATGACAGGTATTCCTGGTGTGTAATGTGGCAGTCCATGTCCCACACAAACACACACATGCACACATGCATCTTACATGCATCTACCTCCCTCCGCTTCCCCAGAGTGACCCTGCAGACAAACTAACTAACCACCAGGATACACACACACACACACATACAGGTGAGGTTGCACAATGATAGTACACACAGTCCTCCTATTAGCCATCTGCCAACATGCAGAACATATGGTACAGAACAGCACACAGTTCAGCTATAGTCAATCCATGCTAGCAACAGTATACATGTGTGTGATGCATGTGTTGTGTCACTAGGTGATGTCCCTTCCCCTGGATACCACTGCACCCATGTACACAGTATTGCTGTGCACCTGTTCTGCACCCTGCCATGTACTGAGCACCACAACTCACAGGTGTATAACCCAATGCAGAATGTGTAGTACTGTGTCAATTATGTCAGCTTTACTTCTCAAAGCCCCTATGTTTTTCAGCAACACACACCTGGGATGATATGTTGACAGCTGTCATTGAATGCCTGATGCGTGATTTACAGCTGTCAGCATCAACAGAGCATGTATGAGCACTCCAGTACTCTTCCACTGACAACCATCAGAACATACATGGATATTGGGGGTGTAAACACCTTTATTGATTTGACACATATCCTTGACCTGCCACGGGACCACATCACTGCATATCTTAGCAGTACATGGGCCTGATATGTGACATATGCAGTGTCTACAGATTGTGTTAGGCGTGCAGCTGCTGACCACAATGCATACACACTGTGTGGGCATATGTGTGCACACCCTTATCATGATGGTATATCGCACCTCTTGTGTGTACTATGGCAGTCACTGCTCCTGGCAGGGGTATACCAGTGCGGGCCATCTGCATTTGCCAGTGTATGTTCAGTCTGCCCTACACATGTCCCCCTATTCTGCATGATTGCAAGGTCTACTCATGTACACATCCCATGGTGTTAACACACTGCCATCACTATTGCTGTGTGGGTAGGGTTACAGCTGCCACAGGCCCTGAACCTGACTATGTGTAGATAGAGCCATTCCTAGCATCCTTAGGATCCCTGCTGCAGTGCACTGGTATGTCATGCTTCAACCCCCCCCTCCTTCAGCCTTTATGCAGATGCATGACAAGTAAATCCTACACATGTGTCACTTTGCAGTGTCCCATACACTGAACACCACATGTTGCAGCCTAGACCCAGCTGATAATGCGGACTACTGTAATGCCTTACACCATAGTGTATCTCTACAGCAGTTGCCATTGTCCTACAGGTATATACACTGGTGTTGCACTGTATATGGGTGTTATTCTGAACATGACCCTACTGTAGGCCATGTCTACAATCAGTATGTTACTTCCTGTGGACACATTCTGGAATGACAGGATGTAAGTTATCATGCAGGTGTCTGACATACCCTTCCAATACCCCATCATGTTCACCCCTGTGAGACCATGCATTTCACAGCAACAATACATGCACATGTAAAGCATGCATTCAGGGTAGGTGTGTTAGATGTGTGCTTGCAATATACCATCACCATTACATGCCCAGTGTGTTGGCAAGCATCTATATAAAACATACTCACCAGCTACAGGCTGCTGCCTTAGTGGTATCCTGGAGGGACCTACATAAGAGGGTGAAAGATGCAATGTCAGTGGCCACACCTGTGGCAGTGCTACAGGGTGGGTGCAGTATTACAATACATCAACGGTACATTCCCACGATACTATCACATTTGGACATCTGTTTATCACTACAATGCAGCAACACAATATATCTATGATATGTCAGATATGCATGATCTACCTGTACCAATGTGGATGTATACACAACAGTGGTCTACTGATGTGCCCTGTGTCCTTACCTGCATGGTCCTTGGCTGGTGTGTGGGTACACCCACCTCCACGAAGGAGTCCAGTGGTTGACGGCTGTCCAGACTGGCAGGTGCCACGAGGCTGGCCAGGAGCTTCTCCACATGTGTCAGGGGGATGGATGGCATTCCCCCCCTGTGGTGAGGTGATCCCCCCACACTGCAGCAGCACTCTGATGGGCATTGTGAAGCAGGTCAGTACAATGATTCTGGACCTGCTCATAACTGCGGTTGTGCAGTCCGACATCATTGACCTTGTGGACTAGATAGCTCCACAGGGTGGTCCGCTCCTGCTGCTCATGTGCAGCCCTGCCAAAAAGCACTGGATAGTGCTGTATCAAGTGTGATATCACCACATTATTCTCTGCTTTGGAATAGGTGGGCAACCGTGCATGTGCCATCTTGGCTGAAAGACATAAAGATGGAAACAGGTCTGAGCAACTCATTCAGCAAGGTTACCACAGTTCATCATACACATCTCTGTCACCCCCCACCATATAAGCTTCAACAAACTGTACACACAAGTCATTAGGTATGGCTACAGCTTACCTACCAGTGGGGCAGATATTGTATTGTACCACACTTTCTGCTATGTGATTGTAGCCATGTCCCCTGTGTGGACACTATCATTGCTGGCCTGTTACAGACTATTCACCTGCATGCCATTGTCATGGCCACTATGGTTCCATATATGCCAGTTGTATGGCTGCTCTGGGATTGCTGCACATCTGACATTCTGTGTTATTGGGGATATGTATGCATGCTGTTGGACATGTTCCAGGATTGTGTAGACTATTACTACCAATATATGTTCTATAACAGTGACACAATAACATGTATATGTTCTATTGGCCAGCAGATCCACCTCTCCAAACCCATCTGCCTATGATACCTAACCACATCACATGTGTGTCCCAACCTGGGGCCTCTTCATGTACTGGTCCAGCAATGCCATCAGGTGGAACCATCCAGGGGATGTTGTCCCCCACCTTGGGGCACACACAGACATGTTCCTGTCCCCTGAGGTCAGGTCTAGGGTCTGTTCCATACCAGGCTTCTCAGACACTTGTGGGATGTGCTACATCAGTATCAGACACCCAGTACACATTCACAGGGCCAACATGCTCCTCCTGCTCAGCCTCCAGACCAGAAACCTTCAGGACGTGGACTGCTGTTGTGAGTAGCAGTGGGTGGGAGGCTTGTTACCATTGTGGACATATTGGGCCCCATTGGGCGTCCACATCACAGACCACACACACCATCCAGGGTGTTTACCCACCACATGTATCACATACCACCCTGTAGACTGTCCTCTATATCTACCAGTCCTGACCACCTCCGCAAGTGTACCTGCCATACTTTCCATATTCCCATTGCATACTTTACAGACAGGGGCAATTTGGTCCCAACAAGGGACTAACATGTGACATCCCCCTCCATGTTGCACACACTGCCAGCTGTAGATATCTGTGTGTATTGCTATGTGTGCTGGTGCCTCACATATAACATGCATCACTGTGGTAGTAATATAGGAGACATGTCTTTACATGCATATATATTTGTGTGTGATTGTATATATGTAGACATGTGCATATAGGTATATATATCTATATATGTGTAGATATATGTGATGTATATATGTGCACATATATATGTCTACACATGGGTATCTGTATATTTGTGGACATACATGCTGGTATACATATATATCTTTATATAGTATATATGTGACATATGTACACATATGCATACCTATATGTGTGGTACATTCAGACATTAGCTCCACAATCTCACAACACCTTCCTGCACAGCTGCACTGTTCTGCCTTGCCACAACTCAGACAGGTGCCACATATGGACATGGCCTGACATTAGGGGGGTATATGTAGAACCCGACTGCAGGTAACCCTATTACACACCTATGGCATTCCAGCATGTTACATTACATATTAACCTGAGTATCCTGCCAGTGTTGGGCTGTGGGTCCCACGTGCCCATCATAATCGGATTACTTCCATCACCAGCTATTGGCCACATAATATACATACTTCCCATTAAACAACACACACTATGATGGCTTACATCTTGTCAGTCATTGCTGACCTGCACAGTTGATGGCTATGGCCCACTACCTACATGGACAGACACTATTGTCCATAGCAGTTGTTCAGATGAACATCATGACAACAACACCTGATGGCATATGTGAATCATTCCACATCATCTATCCCATTATTATGGACCAGGTACTACATTCTATTACATGTATATATACTTCACATACCTATTGTGGGAATGATGTCTTGATGGCTGAATGCCTTTGCCTTAGGCTTTTTTTTTTGAAAAATTTTGTCTTTCTTTCTCTTTTCTCTTTTCTGTCTCTCTCTCTCTCTCTCTCTCTTCAGTAAATGGATTGAGCTGCTTTAAATAGATTGCAGCATGGCTTTATTAGGTGATACACATGATCAAGTGATGGCCTCTGCACCAGTCAGTGTCCTACACTTGGTAACTGCATGCAGCTTGCTGTGTAGTACTTCCAATTACCACTGTCATGGCAACCACCTACTATATATCTCTACATCATGTGGGCGTGGTCCGTTTACCTTTCCTGTGTGATGGACATCCTTCCTGTGTGTGGGCATCAGTGTTACAGACAGCAGGTAGCAATGCCTCTTACAGGAGAACCGGCACACTCAGGCCAGCTACATATTTGTAGGAGGTTCCAGAACTACAGACAGGGTGTGAGTAGAGTTGTGTTATGCTTTGTATAGTACTGGTGTTACAGGGTTTGTGTGTACATACTAGTTTACCTTGGAATGCAATCTGTCTGCATAGCTCTCAATTGTGGGCTTATCTTCTTGGTGGCCAGAGGTGTACCTATCGTGTTTTGTCTATCCACCACACAGATCCTGTGCCAGATATTTCACTGGTGGTGTGTGTGCATTGAGTGCTATCAGTATATGGCTACATCCATTTAAGTTTCTAACCTCAAACCCAGACTAAGGGTATGTTGCAGACTATCCTGTAAAACCAGCAACTTGCTTAGTCTATGGCAACAGTTTTCCACATATGGGCTTGTATTCCAGCCTCTGTCCTCCACCTACATACCAAGCTTTGCACATATGACATGCTGTCAGGGGTTGTTCTGTAGTGGGCTGTGAGTATATCGCTGCCATTCCTGCCATCAGTCCACTGCTGTTGTATCCCCCACACATACGGCGGGGCTGGGGCCATATATGTGTGGGCTTCACCTACACAATACATGTGTGCCCTTATGCACTCCAGAGGCCAATGTATGTAACAGTGGTATATGGCCCTATATTATTGAGTCAGGGGGGGGATCTACCATTAATAGCCTAGG